>NW_027507789.1:142576492-142721492 GCF_037356315.1 Lithobates pipiens
GAAGTCGCCGTACACTCACTCAGAATAAGTCAAGGCCTGGAGGCGGGGATAGCCAACGGCATCACCCACCCCCTCCAGAACCTCCAAGTTGAAGGGGCACTTGACCAAAAAGTGGTCCATGGTCTCTAGTACCCCCCCACACTCGGGTCGAGGATAGCCCCTGTCATCTAGGTCCCGATACTTTAAATTCGCCCTTACATAGAGTCGTCCATGGAACGCCCTCCATGCAAGGTCTCAGATCTTAGCCGTAATTCTCCTGGAATTCAGGAGAGCTAATCCCTCCTTGAGGACCCTGTCCGAGCAGTCTTTCAAGGCCAGTGGTCTCAAAAAGTCAGAGGCCATGACCCTTGAGTACAGCTCACGTCGACCCGTTGAGCCCACCTCCAGGGCTGTTATCCTCCACTGCCTTAGTACCTTTAGAGCTGTTGGACGGGAGGTACCCGTGGGATCTCCGCAGGTCCCCTGGATGACCTCCCCCTCCCAGCTACTCAGGAACGGCAGAAGCCAGTTCTTACATGAATGTTCCCACAGAGAGGGTTCGTCCTTGAAAATGGATTGCAGGTTGAATTTCACAAAAACCACAGTGAAGAACACAGTTGGATTGATCATATCCAACCTGCCTTGCCCTCTGTCGGTACGCAACTTCCCTCTTTATCAGGTTCAGCCTGTTACCCCACAGCAGCAGGAAAAACAGGCCGATCTGTGCATAGAGAGGTTCTGGCAAGAGACAAACGTAGCGGACATAGAGGAACTCGGTAAGCAAATAGGTTTTGACCAGGCTCACTCTTTCCCTCAGTGACAGCTTTCAGCTCTTCCAAGCATTAACCTCCTGGGCGGCACTCACCAGCCTGCGCTCCCAGTTTAGTTTGGGATAAACCACCCGGGCTGAAATGAATGCCTAGAATCCTAATCTCTGGCTGGGGCCTAGGGAACACGTCTGGGAGGGCAAACTGCTCACCCTCCCTCCCCATCCAGAGAACTTCACTGTTGACCAATGAACCAGATGCCTTGGAGTAGTCCCCAATCTGTGTTTCCACAAACTGGGCCTCCTTTCGGCTAGCCACCACCACGAGATGTCGTCCGCATAGGCCACCACCCTAACCGCACGATCTGGGCCACTGCAGGGCTGCACCTGGACCCCCTCAGATGCCCGCAGTCAAGCCTCCTGACAAATGGGTCGACCGCAAAGACATAGAGTAGGTGACTCAGCGGGCAACCCTGCCTAACTCCAGAGTCCACCGGAAAAGAGGGACCCACCCAACCGTTCAAAAGAGGGAAGCTCTCCGCCCCCCTATGCAATACCTTAAGCCAGTGTTTCTCAACTCCAGTCCTCAAGGTGGCCCAACAGGTCATGTTTTCAGGATTTCCCTCAGATGAAACAGCTGTGGTAATTACTAAGCCAGTGAAACTGATCAAATTACCTGTGCAAAATAATGAACAGCCTGAAAACATGACCTGTTGGGGTGCCTTGAGGACTGGAGTTGAGAAACACTGCCTTAAGCCAATCAATGAATTGACCAGGCAGACCGTACTTTCCCAGGAGAAGCCACAGGTACTCGTGGTCCACCCGATCAAAAGCTTTTGCTTGATCTAGTGCCAGCAGGTACCGTCCATCTTCCGTTGCCCTGCACCTCTCCACGGCCTCTCGGACATTAAGGACAGCACTAAAAGTACTCCGGCCGGGAACTGCGCAGTGCTGAGAGACAGACAGCAACTTGTCCGCAATTGCGGACATACGCACAAACAACACCTTTGCTAGAATCTTCCTATCCGTGGTGAGAAGGGCAATAGGACGCCAATTCTCCACCAGGGACGGATCCTTCCCCTTTGACAAAAGTATCAAGGCCGACTTTCTCATTGAGGAAGGAAGCAGGCCAGATGCCAAACATTCATTAAAAACCTCCCTCAAATGAGGAGCCAATAGGCTCTTAAAAGGTTTTGTAGAATTCAGCCATGAACCCATCAGGTCCCGGCGCCTTCTTTGGAGACAAAGAGTCTATGGCCTGCTCAACTTCAGCCACCGAGATCTCAGCCACCGAGAGCCAGGGAGGTCAGACCCCACCTTGAGTCTCATCAAGAAATTTCCTGGCCCTTTCCAAACCTAAAGGCCTCTTCTTCAGGATGCCTGAAAAATGGACTCTGACGATCCCCAGGATCCCCAGTTTGGACCGCACCAGAGATCCAGAGGGATCCTTCAAGCCATGTACCACCTTCTCACTCACCGCATCACCACAGCTCTTGAACGGATCCGGGTTGGTGAACTTCCCATAATCCCTCTCAAGAACCAGGGAGGCGAGATGGTTGTACTGGCACTCCCTCCTCTGAAGCTTCAGATCCGAAATTTGTTTCTGAGGGCCTCCGTCAGAAACTAGGCGGTCAAGCTGTCTCCGCAACTTCTGGTAGGCCTGATACCGAGAAGCTGCCCGGTGACCTGAGACTTCACGGAAGAAGCCTTCCGACCTCTTCTTCACTGCTTTCAACCACTCCTGGCGAGAGCAGCCACTCTCAAGGAGCGAGGTTTGTTCCATAAAGAAGTCCTCATAGGCCTCCCTAACTTCAGGATCCTCGAGTAGCGACCCATTTAGTCGCCACAAGCCTCGACCTTTCTGAGGGGTGTCAGCCACATTCAGAGCGACCGACACCATACAGTAGTCGGAGAACTCGACCGCATGCAACACTGGGACTGCAAAGGACGAGTCCCCCTTCAAAAAAATCTAATCTACTCTTGCTACTACCTCTGGAGTATGTGAACCCAGTGAGGTTGGGGAAGTGGCGAACGTGCACATCCACGAACTCGGCCTCCCTCACTATGCTATTCAAAAAAATACTATCATATTCCAGAGGGCCTGAGGCGCCTGCCCGGTCCTTTGACCTGGTGACCATGTTAAAGTCTCCTCCAAAGACCACCTGCTGGGATGTAAACAGGTATGGCTTCAGCAGTGCAAGGAGGTCCTTTCTCCACCTCTTCGACTGAGGGCGGACAAATTCCCCCCTCACGACTGCATCCACAATCGGACACCTCCCAATTTCTAACTCAATCACTCGTCGACAAGCCACCAAACCAGTCTTAAAAAGTACCGCAACACCACTGCAGGGCTCGGCCGCAAGAGACCAGAGGGAGGGCCCATATCTCCACTCCCTCTTTGCCAGATGCATCTCTGCCACAGATGCCAGCCAGGTCTCTTGCAAAAACAAAATGTCGGCTTCAACACGGCCGAGAAAATCAAAGGTTGCATAACGAGCAGCCGCAGAACTCACACTTGTGACATTAATCGTCGCAAGGCGTATTGGAGCGGGTACCGTCATCCTTAGTGATTGATGTTACATTCCCCTCTATATACTGTAACCTGGGGGACAGGTAACAGGTACAAAGCTCCCTGGGATGAGCAGTTTCTCAGGCACAGATACAAAATCCAGAGATGAAGTGACAAACAGTGCTGTGTTTATTTGTGTTATATACAAGTCCAAATACAGATGCTGTACTGTGTTCCAGAAAACAAAACAAAGGACAAAATAGCAAAACACAAATCCTAGCCGTGTCTCGGCTCTAACTATACAATCCGCAGGCCCTCACTACCAGGCTGACCAAGCCTAACGCTTGTCAGTCTCTACAAAAACTGCTTAACAGCTTTTACCAAACTTACTCTCTTCACAGACCAACTTTGTGTGTATGTCTCAGGCAGAGAGCAAAGGCTGTCTGCCCAGGTGAGCTTAAATTAGCCTGGGGAAGAGGACCAAGACCCGAACTGGATCATGGATCACAGATTTATAAATGTGTACGAGAGGAGCCTGAGAGACGTATAAACCCCGAACAGGACTTTTCCTGGCTCTCTCTGGGACGCTCTGCTACAATACATACGAAATTCATAAACTTACTCCTCTTCAGAGTCTGAAGAGAGGACCCCGTACCGGTTCCTTCCCCGGAATCTTCCTCTTAGGTTTTTTCGACTTCTTTTTGGTCCACTCCGTTTTTGGAGGGTCCCTGCCACTTTCCCCATCCGACCGCCCGCTGGAGACTTCCTTAGGGCGTTTATTGGCACCCTTCCCCGCTTCAGACGCGTCCATCCGAACCGGGTCTGAAGACCCGGGGGCTGGACGATGGCCCAGGCCTGATCCTGACAGTGGGGAGGGGGGGCGGGGGCATTAGGGGGACAGTAGGAGCAGGGGATGAACACGACAAAATAGGAGGGGGTGGGGGGATGGGGGGGTGTTTTTTAGTCGAGGGCCTTTTTCCCCTCACTGGCCCCTGTTGGACCTCTGTCACCTTACTAGGCCCTGGCTCCGATGGTGTTGGGGGCCCTGCCGAGGCCTCCTTACTTACAAGATCTTCCTCCGCCAGGGAGGTCTGACCCTCTGGGGGAGTGGGGCTCCCTCACCCTGAGCCTCACGCAGCGAGGCATTGTGCAATCCGCACTTAAGTGTGCGCACTTGAAGCACAGGCGGGGCTGGCTAGGGTAGAAGACCAGGATCCGATCTCTCCCAATAAATGCACTCCCCGGTACATGCGCCACGGTATTATTGTGGCGCTTGAGACAGATCCTGGCCAACCAAGCACCTGTCCATTCCCCCCTGTTCGTCCAAGCTCTTCCTCAGCCCAGACTGGAGCTGCCCTTATCTCCCAAGCCAGGTGGCTATGTCCTCAGGGGGAAGGGATTTGTTTCTGACCAACACGGTCACATTCTTAATTTCCTCCTGTCTGGACAAAGGTATTACTCTGAAGCTCTTCCATAGGTCTGACTTCCTTACAAGCTCATACAAAGTCAGGAAGAGCTCCATCGATACAGGAGTGACAAAACTTATGTCAAATTCCTTTGTGTTTGCCGGGTGTATAACCGCAAACAAGTCAGAAACTTTGAAACGCAGACCCAGCAGATAGTCAATCACTTGACCCCTGCTGGGACATGCGCTCATCCCCTCCCACTTAAGCTGCACCACATTTCTCCTCCTCTATACCGCGTGACCAGGCATGTGCCCCGTGGAGCCACTTCTCCGGCGGAACCCTGAAATTCTGGGCTCCAAACTGGCCATACAGGGGACCCAGTGGAACACTGGAGCCTGCCACCTGGGCAAATTGAGCGCCCAGCTTTCAGGGCACCTAAAAGGACTGCCTTGTCCTGCGTGCCCAAAATGGTATTCGGGACTGTGGGGGAGAGGGTCTGACCCCCGGCATGCCGGATCAGCCTGCACAGGCACCCCATCAGAGTCCACTGATGCCCCACCTCCCGCTCCCTCCTGACCCCTGGGGGTCTTCCTCTTTACCACTGGGGAGTGTTTTTCAATTACATTCCCCACAGGAGGAACCATCTGGCTAGCCATAGATACCTTACCATTTCCCTCACCCCCCTCCAAACCAACCCCCAGCTGGTCTGCACGATGGGACCCCTCCAACTCTCTGATAAATTTAAGAGCTTGGGGGCGTGGCTTGACCTTGGTGGAGAATGGCTGCCTAATCCTTTAGCTCCGGCCGACTGAGAGATTCTTCAGCCTCTAACGGAGGATTCCTATACCCGATTCACCTCAAGAACCATGGGAACGTCTTACCGCAGCTCGTCGGCATCCCGCTCCAGATCTCCTAGAGAGCATACTGGGCGCACGAGTCAGAACATCCCTGAAATGTTCCGGAGCCAGGCCAGCAACATGGCGGCGCCACGAGGCGCCTCACAAGCCTCAGGCAGATCTCATGCTGCGCGCCAGCGAAACCCCCCGGAGGATGAGGGCATTGTACTCACGCCACAGCAACAACCGAGCCTACACGACCTTAGATCGGTGGCTACCGATATTAAAGAGACTCTCACCGCAGCCCTCACGGCGGCAATCTCTGACCTCAGAATAGACATTCAAGCCATTACAGGAAGAGTGCAGGAAGTGGAGACTGTAATGGCGACTCATTCCACAGTGCTTCGCCGTTCCTGTCAAGCAATTGATACGCATACCTTGCAGCTGAGGGACCTCAACCGTCATATCGAGGATTTGGATAACCGCGGTAGGAGGCACAACCTCCGCATACGTGGCATGCCTGAAACCATCGATGCAGAACATTTGCAAGTGGAGGTAACATCCCTCTTCAATGACTTATTGGACAGGCCTTCATCTACCCCGATTGGTATGGAGCGTATCCACCGCGCTCTACGCCTGAGGGGTAAAGAATCCGACCCTCCTCGAGATGTAATTTGCTGTGTGATTGATTATCAGCTGAAAGAGGAAATTCTGAGGAGGGCTCGTGATGCAAACCCGCTTACTCATAATGGTGCCACTGTACAAATGTTTCAGGACTTGTCAAACATCACCTTGCAGCGTCGTAGGGAACTGCGCCCACTCCTGGAAGTATTGCGGGCCAAGGGAATCCCCTATCGTTGGAGCTTCCCGTTCGGCCTATCTGCATCTGCACACGGCCGCTCTGCTCTCCTCAGGGTCCCGGAAGATTTACGCTACTTTTGCGAGACACTTGACATACCGTTCACCGCGGTTCCGGACTGGTATGCGGATTTCAGACCGGCGGCTTTCAGAAGATCTGCGCCAACCGACGAGGGAATGGATACTCAAGATGCACGCTCCAGGAGGAGAAGATCCCCCTCGGATCCAAGAGAACATCCCGCTGCTGCTGGTTCGCAACATGGTCTAAGCCAGACCAAGGCTCCTCATCCCAGGAGAGCACGTCGAGACCGCTGAGGAGCGACGCTGTAAAATTTCTTCGGCCTGCTAAGTTACCTGCATTGCTGACTGGCCCTGCTGACCCGGTTAAGTGATCACTAGAGCCTGTCTTTGCCCTGAGCTGTTTTAACCCGGATTTGTGACCCATTACCTTGGCCTCCCTAACGTTGCATTTTAACTGGGTAACGACTACTGGATTTTGTTTCACCTCTCTCTCCTAGTTCTATCTCTCCTTCCCCCTCCTCTCAATGTCAACTAAGTGAAACATTATATAATTCATTATTTAACTTGGAGTTGCTCTAGGTTCCTTTTGATTTGTTGTTAAACTACTCTTTCATAGTAGAATTTTAGATACTTTTGTTTTAGAACACTGCTGTCTTGGGGTATAGGTTCGGGTCAGGGCACCCTCCATGCGTTCTTGCACATATTTTATTTGTTCCACCTGAGGACGTTTTTGCAATGCTTCTCCCTAAACCTCTAGACCTGTGTGTTCTCACCAGATTGTATCTATAGCAAACTGGTAAGCATATGTAATTGATAGAGTTCTATCTCCCAGCGTCTTCCATTTTACCGCATGTTCCTGTAATTTCCTAACGGATACAACATGGGAGGGCTTCCGCCCGCACCTGATACCCCGGGACAGTCTGCCTGATCTCCTAATGTTCTCAGATCTCAGGGAATAGAGGTTCATCTATACATGGCAATACTGGTGGTCCTATGTTTGGCAACATAACTGGTTGGGCCCACAGGGTCCCTAATTATTTCTGCCCCACCCTCTTTCCCTCTTCAATCCCTACCAGCAGGTTATTATATAAGGCGTTTTATCTCTGGCATGACAACGAACGCCCTGTTTTATCTTCCACTGAGATAGGATGCTATATCTGTCCTGACCCCCTTGGGCTCCCCCTTGTTAACTAAAGGTTCATCCCTTAGCTTTCAGAGGTTTTCCAACACCAAAAAAAAAAAAAGAGGAGAGGAGGGGGAAGGTTGGGGGACCCCCCCTCTTTTTCTTTTTCCTTTTCCTCTTCTTTGGGCTCACTTTCGGTCCACGTTCCTGCTCACTAAGCATACACACTGCCCCACCGTTAGCGTTGACATGACCGAATCACTGTTGCTCATTATTATACACCGTACTTAAGCCCTGGGGTGTAGGCGAGCCCACAATTACCTGCCCCTTATCGGGATTAGCTTTCCTCCCTTAATCTACTTTCTAATCTCTCTCCAGTCGGCTAATGCTGGTCCTTAGTCGTCGCTGCACCACTCCCCGCTGTCTCTAGCCAACCCCGCTCAGTGGACCTATTATTTGGGTTATTACAACTATTGTATTAATTCTCCCCACTGCCTCATTTTGGTATAATTGTTAGGGATCAGTCTCTCTGTTCCCAACTGTTTAGCAAGCAGGCTCTTGCTAATAGCCACATACTTTACCATTGACCTTTAGTGGAAGTCTTTGCAAACTGTGTTTACTGGTTCTGCTTATTGGTCTCCATTTTTCATTAAATCCCATAACCCTTCCATTCTTTTTTTCTCCCTTTCCCTTTCTGCAGCTATTGTTTTTCCTTTCTGTTTTTATTTTTAATAATTTTTTTTTTTTTTTTTTTTCTCTCGCACCAGTCCAGTTTCCGGACTCTGGTTCTGGGCCTCCACCTCTCACAAATTACACTTGCTCCTCACCATTATTATTAAAACGTCATCAGGATATTAGGTATCTTACTCTGATCCGTTCACAATGGCAAAACCGCACTGTAGTTCTAACAAATTACTCACTACTATAGTGTCTATCAATGTTAGAGGGTTGAATTTGCCTGAGAAGCGATCCCAAGTTTTACTCGGGCTTCACAGATACAAAGCAGATGTGGCCTTTCTCCAGGAGACGCACTTTAAGACGGGGTCTACACCGAAATTTTCCAATGCCCGCTTTCCTACCGCATTCCATGCCACTAACCACATGGCGAAAACCAAAGGGGTGTCCATCTTGATAGCGAAACACTGCCCATTCCGCCTTAAGGATACTTGTATTGACAAGGAAGCGCGATTCCTTTTTGTTAAAGGCACGCTTTACGGCAAACCTGTCACCTTTGCCAATATCTATGCACCCAATGCAGGTCAAGTCCCGTTTTTCAGTGCGACTCTTCGAGAACTAGCCGAATTTCAGGAGGGCATGTTAATCTTGGGAGGGGATTTCAATGTCCCTCTGAACCCTTCCCTCGATACGTCTAATGGGGCTTCCTCTGTACCTTACATTGCACTTAAGACAATTAAGAAGCGATTGCGTGAACTAGCAGTGCATGATTCTTGGAGAACATTAAACCCCAATGTCAAAGACTTCACATTTTATTCATCTCCTCGTAATAAGTACTCCAGAATAGATTACATGTTTATTTCACAAGCTGACCTGCCCTCAATACGCGCCACTTTGATCCATCCCATGTATTTTTCAGATCATAATCCGATCTCATTGACTGTAGACGTAGCACATTCTATCCCCAACAGATCCTCTATATGGAGACTGGACCCATCACTTCTTATGGACGAAACTGTCACCACTAACATATCTCAACGACTGAATCTATACTTTCAAGAAAATTCCTCACCAGAGATCTCCCCTATGGTGCTTTGGGAAGCACATAAAAGCACTATAAGGGGAGAACTCATGGCAATCTCGGCCAAAAGGAAAAGAGATAGAATTGCACACATCTCTAATCTATCAAAGCAGATACACCTTTTGGAAACTGCCCATAAAAATTCTCTAGCATTAGCAGCCCTTCCAGAGTTACTTCAGGCCCGCAAGGAGCTTCTAGAGACACTAAATGTTCAGATAAGGCGAAACTATGCCCTCGCACATAAAACCTTTTACGAGTATGGCAACAAGGCTGGTAAATACCTAGCCAGGGCACTCAGAAAGAAAAAAGCAGATATGACCATTCATTCCATAGTTGACCCTCAAGGTAAGAAACTATCGGCTAATGATCAAATTGCAAACCAATTTGTACATTATTATTCCCAACTATACAATATATGCCCTAATGCACCCCCCGCACATGTTACTTCTCGTCTTCATTTGATTGAAGACTTCCTTGCTTCTTACGCCCCCGACTCTCTTTCAGAGGACGCCGCTTTAGACCTGGAACGACCCTTATCATCAATGGAACTGGATACAGTTCTCAAACAATTGAAACCTGGAAAAAGTCCGGGTCCGGACGGGCTGACGACGGGGTATTACAAGACTTTTATAGATTCCCTTAAATCACACTTTTTGAAAGCATTCAACTCTCTAGCTTCTGGTTCTCTCCCTCCTAGAGATCTACTAACAGCCCACATCTCCGTAATCCTCAAACCGAATAAAGATCCTTCCCTAGTGACTAATTATAGGCCCATTTCCTTACTAAATGTGGACCTAAAAATCTACGCTAAAATACTTGCTAACCGTCTCTTGCCTCTCCTGCCCGACCTGGTCTCCTTAGATCAGGTAGGATTTATCCCTGGCAGAGAGGCAAGAGACAATACAACCAAAGCTATCAACATTCACCATTGGCTCTCATGTTCCCAACAACAAGGCTTCTTTCTGTCCCTTGATGCGGAGAAGGCGTTTGACAGGGTAGCCTGGGACTATATGTCGGCAGTTCTCAAAAAGATAGGTTTACGTGATCGCATGCTTCAATATATCTTAGCCCTTTACTCAGTCCCGACCGCGAAGGTGTGTGTTAATGGCACCCTGTCGAACGCCTTCTCCGTATCAAATGGAACGCGCCAAGGATGTCCCCTCTCCCCCCTGATATTCGTATTGACTCTTGAACCGATGCTTCAATGACTTCGAGCCAATCCTGACATTAAAGGAGTCACAATAGCTGACACCACATATAAACTTGCCGCCTTTGCGGACGACATCCTCCTTTTCCTGACAGAGCCCCACACGTCTCTTCCTAACCTACTCGCAGATTTTGCCACCTTTAAGACCATGTCTAACCTCCAGATTAACTTTACTAAGTCAGAAGCCCTGAATGTCTCTCTGCACCCAGCTGATCTCTCACGGTGCAAAGCAAATTCCCCTTTTAGATGGGTAAATGACGCCATCACTTATTTAGGAATCAAACTCCCGACTCGCCTGTCCAACCTATACTCATCCAATTACATCCCCCTGCTCCAAAACATTCAGAAGGATCTTAAAGCTTGGTCGTCTGGAATGTTTTCCTGGTTTGGCAGGGCGGCCATACTGCAGATGAACGTCCTCCCACGCTTGCTTTATATTTTTCAGACTATCCCCATTCACGTACCCCCGACATTTTTTGCCTCATATAGGGCTGCCATCAGTCAATTCCTGTGGGGTAAACAATGTCCCAGACTCAGCCTTGAGAGACTCTCCCTACCCAAATTGAAAGGGGGTATAGGATTGCCAGACGTAGCCAAATACCATTGGGCTTGCCAACTAATACGTATCATTGATTGGAATGTACACAGGCGTTCGAAAGCTTGGACTAACATAGAACAGGTATTTGCTCGACTCCCGCTAGGTTCACTACCTTGGTTGGCCCCGACTCATACCCCCCAACTTTGTACGCAACACCCGCTCATAGGAAGTACTCTAAAAGCATTTCAGAAGGCATGCAGACTTCATCGTCTCTCCTCGATGCAGAGCCCCCTGACCCCAATCAGACAAAATCCGGACTTCCCGATAGGTTTATCTGCTCTCTTTATGAACGAATTTTGGCCTTTTACCGAGTTTCAGGCTCGACACTTTTTTGCTAATGGGAAGTTTCTGAATCTCTCAGATGTACCCTCGAGAAATCCGGAACTACCTTGTCCTCTCTGGACGTACTTCCAACTGAGACACTTTCTTAATGATCCCCACAAACGTGCTGACTTCTCTAGACCACTTTCCCCATTTGAGACCTTATGCTCGCAAACGGAACAGCAAAGACACCTAGTCTCCAGCGTGTACCCCCTGCTATTCTCGACTCATGACCCTAAATCCAACATAGCCACCCAAAGTTGGGAAAGAGACCTCTCCATCAATCTTTCCTCTGTTGATTGGGAAAACATTTATACTCTTATCCACAAGGGATCCATCAATGTGACAGCCCAAGAAAATGGTTTCAAAATTTTCTCTAAATGGTACAAAACCCCAACTAAGTTGAACAAGATCTCCCCATCCATCCCTCCCACTTGTTGGAGATGTTGTGAGGGTATTGGTTCAATGTTACACATTTGGTGGTCCTGCCCTAGAATCCAACCCTTCTGGAAAACAGTACACAAAATTACTTCTGATGTCACGACTTATCATATTGACTTTTCTCCAGCCCAAATGCTACTACATTATTCTTCCATTCCCTTCCGACATTACCACCGCTCACTTGCTTTACACCTAATTAATGCGGCAAAGATGTGCATCCCTGCATTCTGGAAATCTACGAAAACTCCCACAACAGCAGATTGGTTTCGGCGCATTTCCAGAATTGCTGAGATGGAGGAGCTCATTCATCAATCTAAAGATACAGCTAACAAATATAGGAATGTTTGGTCTTGTTGGACTCATTTTAAACTGTCCAATGAATATAAACTTTTACTCACAGATGGCGAGGTGTAGTTCCCAGATCTAAATTATGGGTGAGCCATACTCCTCTTACCCTCTTTAGGCAGGATTAAATCCTTTTAACCCCTCCAAGCTTATTGACCCAAACATTACTCAGATGTGTGGGTGAGGAGCATACCGCCCCATCGTAGGTATTTCTTATACCCTTCTCACTTCTCACTCCCCTCTCTTCCCATTTATGGGACTTTGTTTTTCTTTTTTTTTTTTTTTTTTTTTATTTATTTATTTATTTATTTATTTTATTTCTTTATCCCCGGTTTTTCCTGCACCCCCTCTACCCTTTATGGGCTGAGTTACTGTTTTCTTTCTAGAGGTCTCTTAAAGAGGGATCGCTAGAGGTCCGTGACCGCATCCCTCCATCTTTCTTGTTGTTACTGAAGTGACTAAGTGACTTCGAGTCCCTTTTACTTCTTCAGTTCCGTTAGTTATGTTTTTAGACGCTTTTGTTCGTTTATGTTACAGGCAGAAGCTATAATATGTCCACAGACATGGCGCATGCCTATATTTACTATACCCTGCCTTTGTTAGTAGTTTACTGTTAGACTTAATCAGATATCAGACCGACTAAGCATTATTGCTTCACAACTTCTTCACCTGTGATGATGTTGGTAAAAGAATGTTTATATGTAAAGTGCTTTCGTCCATCGCACTGTGACTACGCCTTCTGTATTACAATGTAAAGGCCTTGTTTTACGTATACTGTATGCTGATTGTTTGTTTCCAATAAACATTTTCACTTGGAAAAAAAAAAAAAAAAATTTAAGAGCTTGGCAGTCCTCCCTTAATTCCCCCATTTCAGTCTCCCCCCACTTAACTTGTCTGGTCGTGATTGCCGAGCTGGTAGATGACTCACCCTCCACTATACCGGCAACTCCCGTCTGCCCCTGTTGTAGACTAGAGCCTTCCCTTCCCACCAACCGCGAATGGTCAGGAATTCTGGTGTCAGCTCCAACAAGGAATCCTCCGCCACCTTAGAATGGCCATCCACCTCCCTAGCAACCTCAGACAGTGGGACTTGTGGTTCCCGTGGGTCACTTCCGGGAGCACACTCCTCCGCGACCGGAAGTGGCTTACCATCCGTTGCACCTACTTCCTCCACCAACATTCCCTCCCCCCCAGTGTCCGCAATGTTCACCGACTATTCATGTCTGGAGATGTTAAACTTCTGTTTGTGAGTAGTTTTATTTTGTACCCTTTTTAATAAATATCATCCGAAAGATAATGCGCAAGGCTGGTGCGCCCTCTTTTCTTAAATTTTTTTTACATCTAGGCCAGTGTATGTAGGTCAGGCAGGTCAGTGTCAGGCAGGTGTGTTTAGTGGTCAGCAATGATAGGCACTAGGGATGAGCCGAACACCCCCCGGTTCGGTTCGCACCAGAACTTTCAAACAGACCGAAAATTTGTGAGAACTTTAGAACCCCATTGAAGTTTATGGGACGCGAACGTTCGAAATAAAAAGTGCTAATTTGAATGGATAATATGCAAGATATTGTCCTAAAAAGGGTTTGGGGACCTGGCTCCTGCCCCAGGGGACATGGGTCAATGGCAAAATTTTTTTTTTTAAACGGATGTTTTTTTCGGGAGCATTATGACTATTACAGTGAAAAAAAAAGTTTAATATTCCTTTAAATATCGTGCCTGGGGGGTGTCTATAGTATGCCTGTGAAGTGGCACGTGTTTCCCATGTTTAGAACA
Source organism: Lithobates pipiens (assembly GCF_037356315.1). Taxonomy (NCBI): domain Eukaryota; kingdom Metazoa; phylum Chordata; class Amphibia; order Anura; family Ranidae; genus Lithobates; species Lithobates pipiens. The sequence goes on from NW_027507789.1 coordinate 142,590,429, forward strand.
GTCCCTGCACAAAATTACATTTAATGGAAAAAAACTGCTTGCGGTTTTAATATAATATCTGGTTCCGGCAATATGGATGAAAATCATTGAGAAAAATGGCATAGGTAGCCCCCCCCCTGCCCATTACCAGCCCCTTTGGGTCTTGTACGGATATTGGGGGGAACCCCATAGCCATATTAAAAAAGGAAAGGCGTGGGCCCCCAAGCCCTTTATACTCAGAACAGCAGTATACAGGCAGTGCTAACAAGACAGGGACTGTGTAGGTTTGTTGTGTTAAGTAGAATCTGTTTGTAATTTTGAACTGGTACATTTTTAAAGTGTAACTCCAGTCAAAAAATCTATTTTTAAGCTTTTTGGAAAACATAGGGAAGGGTTATCACCCCTGTATAATTCTTTTTGTCATCTGTCTTTTTTCATCTCCTTCCGTTTGCAAGTAGGAGACGTTTGTAAGTTGGATGTTTGAAAGTAGGGGCCCTCACTATATGCTCTGCAGAAATGGGGGCCTAGGTGTTGGTGTTGCCACAACACTGTAAGCCCTCAAAGTGACTCTTGGTGGGAGCCCGAGCGCCCTGCTGTGAACGATTATATCAAGAATTGTAATTATATGCCATTGTTGAACATTCGTAGAAAAATTGGGCCTTTGGTGGTTGTGGTGGTGGTGCTGGTGCCACAACACTATAAGTCCTCACAGTTACTCTCGGTGGGCACAGGAGCAGGCCCTGCTGTGAAATATTATATCAAGAACTGTAATTACATGCCCCTGTTACACAGGGGCTGAAAAATTGGGCCTTAGGCACTGGTGCTGGTGCCACGACACTCTATTTGGAGTGCAGGAATGAGCCCTGCTGCAAAGCATTGCATCAAAAATTGCACGCCCCTGTTAACCACTTGCCGCCCACCCTATAGCAGAAACACGGCGGCATAGTGGTTTCAAAATGCTGACCGGACGTCATATGACGTGATCAGGATTTTGAGCCGCTGCGCCCCGGGGGTGAACATCGTGGCGATCGTTGTTGCAGGGTGTCAGTCTGACGCCCCGCAACTACGATCTCGGTAAAGAGTCTCAGACGGAGACTCTTTACCACGTGATCAGCAGTGTCCAATCACGGCTGATCACAGTGTAAATAGGAAGAGCCAGTGATCGGCTTGTCCTCACTCGCGTCTGTCAGACGTGAATAGAGGAGAGCTGCTCCTCTGATGAGGGGGTCTGTGCTGAACGATTATCAGCACAGCCCCCACGGGGATGCCCACACTGGTCCACCAGGGATGCCACCAGGATGCCCAGCACCAGGTATGCCAGTCAGTGCCCACAATGGATACCAATTAGTGCCCACAATGGGCATCACTGATTGGTAGGGATGGCCGAACGGTTCGCCCGGTGGTCGTTTCACGGCAAATTTCGGCTGGACTATTGCCGCTGTTCGCCCGGCGGACTTCCGTGTTTCCGAACTTTGACCTATGATGACACATCCATCATGTGGTACAGGACAGCCAATTGAGACATTACAGCACATGGACACTTGGACATTCCTCCTAACTTATAAATAGACCCGATCCGGCGGCCATTTTACATTTTTTCATATGTCACTATAGGGAGAGGTTGCTGTGTGGAGCAGGGAGAGACTGCAGTGACCCAAATCGCTAGCTATTAGGTCCACAAAAGTTCTTTTAAGGACTGGTATGGTATAGGTGTTAGGTGTAGTTCAGGATATAGGTTTGAGGCACTGCTATTCAAGTGATTGTTGCAGCAGCCTGTCAGTGTAGAGAGAGGGACAGGACGCTGTGTGCAGCAGGGACAGTCAGTTTAATCATTAGCTGTTACTATTAGGTCCACAAAAGTCCTTTTCAGGACTGTTATGGTAAAGTAGTACAGGATATAGTTTTGAGTGCTATTCAAGTTATTGTTGCAGCAGCCTGTGTTTTGTCAGTTTAAGTAGGGACAGGCAGGAAGCTGTGTGTGGCAGTGAGGGACAGTCAGTTTAATCAGTAGCTGTTACTATTAGGTCCACAAAGGTTCTTTTCAGGACTGGTATGGTAATAGGCTTGTACACGTATAATATTCTTTCTTCCAAATATAGAAAGAATATTATACTTGACTGCTGCCCTTCTGCTGCAGCAGTCCTTTATGAGTATAGGGACTGAGGTAGAGTCTGCTAATCACAACCTACTAGTTACACAACGGTCCTTATAAGGACTGGTAAGGTATAGTGTACTACAGTACATAGGGTTGAGTGAGGTACAGTCTGCTATTCCTTAAGGACTGGTATAGGTCCACAATATATAGGGTTGAGGTGCACTACTGCTGACTGCTGCCCTATTCTTCAGCAGTCCTTTATCAGTATAGGGACTGAGAGTTTTGTCACAGGGTAATTAAAAAAATGACAGGCAGAGGAAGAGGCAGGCCCTTCCGCAGGGGTGGTAGGGGTAGGGCAGGAGCAACAGGCTTGATCCAAAGTAGAAAGTTGCAGAAGGTGCGTTCAATTACTTTAAAGGACGCACCAGACTTTGTTGAGTGGCTCACTCAGCCTTACTCTTCTGCACCCATCTCATCCTCTCGATCTGCACCCTCTTCTTCACTCTCTGCTATGTGCACCCCCAAAGACACTACCACCACCACCACCACCACATACCTTCCGCTTGAGTCACAGGAATTATTTTCCGATCCATATCAAGACATTTCTGATGCGCAGCCACTCTTGGCATTGGATCAGGAAGAGGAGGTAGCAACAACCGCCACTCAGCAGTCTGACGACAGTACCCAGACCAGCCCAAGGAGGAGGTTGGTCCCCGGTGTTGCTGCCTACTCCGAGATCTCTACTTATAGCGGTGGGGAAGGTGACGTCGATGATGACGTGTCTAGTGATGTCACGTGGGTGCCCCCAAGAGAGGAAGAGGAGGGGAGTTCAGAGGGAGATATGGACCAGCAGATAGGGAGGAGAAGCAGGAATAACTTACATTGCACAGGAGGGACAAAGCAGACTGCTAATGTATCAGGAGCGAGTCATCAACCATGTACGGTCACATCTGGCGCTCCCAGGACGCCAGCACATGGCTCCGCAGTGTGGGCTTTTTTTAGCGTGTCCGCTGCTGACAATAGTGTTGCCATCTGCAATCTTTGCAGTCAACGCATTAGTCGCGGTAAGCCCAACACTCACCTAGGGACGACCGCCTTAAGAAGGCACATGAGCAGCCATCACTGAGCCCAGTGGGAGCAACGGAACACACAAAGCCACACTCCAGGCTCTCACCGTCCAGCCTCGTATTCTACTTCTCCTTCTCCTCTCTCCTCACAATTGTCCTCCACTCCACCTTCCATCACGCCAAGCTCACGTTTTTCTGCAAAAAGGCAGGCTTCTGTGGGCCTAATGTTTGAGCGTAAAAAAATGATGACGCCGGATAACCCTCTTGCCCAACGGTTGACGGCTGGCTTGTCAGAACTGATAGCCTGCCAACTACTGCCATATAAACTGGTGGTCTCGGAGGCCTTTCGAAAAGTTGTGGCCATTGGAACACCACAATGGAAGGTCCCAGGAAGGAAGTATTTCTCAGAGAAGGGCATCCCAGAACTATATGGCCATGTTCAGCGGCAAGTGAATGTATCTCTGGCACACAGTGTCAGTGCCAAGATACATCTGACCACAGACATGTGGTCTAGCAAACACGGGCAGGGAAGGTATATCACTTTTACTGCCCACTGGGTGAACCTTCTGACGGCCGTCAAGCATGTAACCCGTGGCACCCGTGTAGATTTGGTTTTACCGCCACGGATTGCATGCAGGCCTGGCTCTTCTTCTTCTTCTCCTCCTACTCCATCCTCCTCCCTCTCCTCCTCGGCTGACTCCTCCTTTTCCGCTGCTAGCGTCTCTTCCGCTGCGGCGCCCAAGCTCCCCAGAACCTATTCGACATGCCAGGTGAGACGTTGCCATGCCGTGCTGTGTCTGTTGTGCCTGGAAGCCAAGAGCCACACTGGCCCGGTACTCCTTTCAGCTTTGCGGTCACAGGCAGATCAGTGGCTAACACTGCTCAATTTGACAGTTGGTAAAGTGGTGTGTGACAACGGTGCCAATCTGCTTAGTGCATTGAAACAGGGCAAAATTACGCACGTGCCATGCATGGCACACGTCTTAAACTTGGTCGTGCAGCGATTCCTTGTCAAATACCCTGGGGTTCAGGACATCTTGCGGCAGGCAAGGGAAATCTCGGCCCATTTCAGAAGATCTTACACGGCCATGGCTCGCCTTGCTGACATTCAGCGACGACACAATCTGCCGGTCAGACGTCTTATTTGCGATTGCCCGACGCGATGGAACTCAACCTTCTATATGCTTGATAGGCTGCTCCAGCAGAAACGTGCAGTTAACGTCTACCTGTATGAACTTTGCGGCAGAACAGGTTCTGGGGAGCTGGGGTTTTTTTCACCGCACCAGTGGCTGCTCATGCGCGATGCATGCAGACTTCTGCGGCCATTTGAGGAGATCACCAAACTGGTCAGTCGCAGCCATGGCGCCATCAGTGACATGGTACCCTATGCCTTCTTTATGGAGCGTGCATTGCGTCGTGTCATTGATCAAGCTGTGGAGGAGCAGGAGCGGGAAGATGAGGAAGTCGCAATGCTGGATGAATTCCCAGGGGGGGCTACTCTATCTGAGACAACAGGAGTCTGAAGAGGAGTCAGAGGAGGATGGTGCCGGGGGGGAAGAGGACGACATTATCCCGGATGATGAGCAGGAGCCACGCCACCACACCGCTTCCAGTTTAGTGCAAATGGGGGCCTTCATGCTCCATTTTTTTTACAGGGACCCTCGTATAAAAAGCATAAGGGTCAAGGACCAGTACTGGGTGGCAACGTACTTAGACCCCCGGTACAAACACAAAATGGCGTAAATGTTACCGCCGTCACAGAGGGCTGGCAGAATGCAGCACTTCCAAGCCTTGCTTCGAGAAATGCTGCATTCTGCTTTTGCGTGCGCTGGCAGAGGAGCAATTCCCACTCCCAGAGAAGGAGTTGCAGGTACCAATCCAACAGCGCCTGCAAGAAGAGGCCGGTTTGAAGATGTGTTGGTGACTTCGGATATGAGGTAATTCTTTCAGCCGACCCATCGACAGGTGTCATCCGGATCCAGCATCAGGGAACACCTAGACCATCAGGTGTCCAACTACATCGGGTTAACGGCCGATGTGGACCCTCTGAGGAGTGATGAACCCCTGGACTACTGGGTGGGCAGGCTTGACCTCTGGCCAGAGCTTGCCCAATTTGCAATGGAACTGTTGGCTTGCCCCTCATCCAGTGTCCTGTCCGAAAGGACGTTCAGCGCAGCAGGGGGATCGTGACCGATAAGCGTACTCGCCTAGCTCACGACAGTGTTAACTACCTCACATTTCTAAAAATGAATGAGGCATGGATCTCGGAGGAATTCAACACATGTGACCAGTAGACCATGTATATGTCTATAAAAAAATTTTTAAACGAGCACAAAGACCTTCTTTCTTCATTTGGCTCACTTCCTTGTCCAAAAAAAGCACACCATACTATATGCCCATACCATCCTGTTTGAAGAGGTTGAGCGGTGTCATATTTCTACTGGGACTGCTTATTATGAGGAGCTCCCACCATCCCTGTGCTGTGCTGACTTCCTCCTGGGGCTGCTTATTATGAGAGGCTTCCACCATCCCTGTGTCATGCTGACATCCTCCTGGGGCTGCTTACGGTGCTCTCTATCACGTTGCTGGTGTCAGATCACTCTATCACGGTGCAGGTGTCATTGCTGTATGTCACGCTGCTGGTGATCATCTCCTGCACCCTCTTCTTTGCCTACCCTGACCTTCCCTCTCCTCCATTGCCACAGTCCTGAATTGTCACAATTTCACATATAAAAAAAAAAATGCTTGTAGTTGTCAATCCCAGATTCACCTCATACATGTGTTATGTCATTGGCCATGTGGTGGGACTATGTTTGCACAGCTAGTAATTATTTTGTGGCTGCAAATTTGACCTGTAAGTTTGCAAAGTTCGCCTCCCATTGAAGTTACAGTTCGCGAACTATCGGCCGCGTTCGCGGTCCACGTTCGTGAAACGTCCCGTTGGAAGTTCGTCCATCACTACTGATTGGCATGCATTATTGTTTGGCACTGATTGACATCCATCAGTACAATATAATACAATGCCGCCTATCAGTGCCCATCCATGCCCATCTGTCCCGCCAATTCGTGCCAGCTATCAGTGCCAATTTGTGCCACCTATCAGTGCCCATCAATGCCACCTATCAGTGCCACTTCATTGGTGCCACCTCATCGGTGGCCATCAGTGCCGCCTTATCAGTGCCCGTCAGTGCAGCCCCATCACTGAAGGAGAAAACTTACTTATTTACAAAGTTTTGAAACTGAAACAAAAAAACTTTTTTCCAAATTTTTTTCAAAATAAAAATTTAATTTGGGTACAGTGTAGCATGACCGCACAAGTGTCATTCAAAGTGCGACAGCGCTGAAAGCTCAAAATTGGTCTGGGCAGGAAGGTGTTTAAGTGCCTGGTATTGAAGTGGTTAAACAGGGGCTGAAAAATTGGGCCTTAGGCACGCTGGTGCCACGACACTGCAACCTCTTCCATATACTCTATTTGGAGTGCAGGAATGAGCCCTGCTGCAAAGCATTGCATCAAAAATTGTAATTACACGCCCATGTTAAACAGGGGCTGAAAAATTGGGCTGGTGGCATCACCCAGAACCAAAAATGTTCTTCCAAGATATCAGCGGGATCATTGAAGAGGAAGAGGATAGTCGGTCAACATAACAGGACAGTCACTCAGCATCAGCATAGGCAGTCTTGAAGGGATGTGACATTTCCAAAAAAATTATTAGGTTAAATCAGCTTCAGGTGCTTGGTAGCTGGTGGTGATCCAAGACTGATTCATCTTTATGAAGATCAGTCGATCAACTGAGTAGGTGGACAGGCGCACCCTGTGATTGGTTAAAAAGCCACCAGCACCACTGAAGGTTCCCTTTCCAAAAGAACGCTGGATGCAGGACAGGCCAGTAGCTCAATTGCATACTGTGCAAGCTCTGGCCAGTGATCCATCCTCAAGATCTGGTAAGCCAGAGGATTTTTGGTGGGAAAGGTGTCCAAGTCTGACCTTGCCCCTAGGTATTCCTGCATCATGTAAATCAGACGCTGGCGATGGTTGCTGGAACAGATCTGTCAGAAACCATGAATCAGAATGAGACAGAAGTACAATCAAATCACACTTGTTTATTAATTAAAATAAAAAGGTAAATAGAAAAAGCGTAGTCAAGCATAGCCAGAGTCCAGTAACCAGATCGGGTAGTCAGCCAGTCCAAAGTTCATTAACCAGATCGGGTAATCAGCCACGCCTGAAGTCAGGGATCCAAGGAGAGTAACTGCAAGCAGGATAAGGAGCCAGGAGGGATGTCAGCAGGCCAGTCTTGAAACAAACAGCAGGAGATGGATCCTTGTGATGTGACCAACGCGAAGGCAGAGGAAAAGTGAGCTGGAAGGCTTTAAATAGGCAGGTCAGACGAGCATCATTGGGAACAGATGGTAACTGTGGAGAGAGAAGAGAGCTGGCAATTAGCCGACAGCTGAGCAGCCAGCCCAGAGGAGGAAGGGCTAAGCCAGCCCTGACAGTACCCCCTCCTCAATGACCCCTCTCCCTCGGAGGGCCACTGGGCTTGAGGGGAAACAGTCTCTGGAACGCGGAGGAGAACAGGGGCATGTATGTCAGTGGATGGAACCCAGGAGCATCCCTCTGGACTGTACCCCTTCCAATGCACCAGGTACTGTTTACGCCCACTGAAACCTACGGGAATCAACAATGGACTGTACCTCATACTCCTCATGGTTCTCAACCTGAATAGGATGAGAACGTGGCACAGAGGTGGTAAATCGGTTACAGAACAACGGTTTCAATAAGGAGACATGAAACACATTAGAGATGCGCATACTAGGAGGAAGGTCCAACGCGTAAGCTACTGGTTTAATCCTGCAAAGGATACTGTCATGAAAAGGTCCACCCGTTGGTGGCGCTGTTGATCTCTTGGATTGCAGTACCAGTGTCCACCAGCGGGTGTCTTCTAACACCCAGGGCCTGTAATAAGAGGACCTACCTCCTGGTGACACTATTGGATCCTTGGACTGTAGTACCGGCGCCCACCAGCGGGTGTACTCCGGCAGTGTGGAGCAGACAGCACCTTCTGCACTCAGCTGTTACATGAGGGTAATGATGGGTAGTCTTATAAATACCCGGCAAGCCCTAACATGCTTGCCTTGGTATTGCTCTCTCCATGTGCCCTGAAAACTTGGAACCTGAACCTTGGAACTACCTGACCTGTTCCTTCCCGATTCTGAGCCCACATCCTGGACCTGTCCCTCTTGTCTCCTGCTAACTAGATCCCTGCTCTGTAGCCCATCCATCCGTCCTTACCCATCTACTGATTCCCCCGGTTTATGACCTCGGCCTGGCTTTTGTTGACGTCTCTGGTAGTTCCCATTTATTGTGTGTGTGTGTGATTATATATATATATATATATATATATATATATATATATATATATATATATATATATATAATTACTTGTTGTGGTGGTTGGTAGTGCACTGTTTGTTTTCACTTTCCTTTTATTTATAATAAACACTTTTGTTATTTCACTCACATGCGTTTTGGGTTTCCTCTGTGCAGTCCACACAGTCTGGTCTAATCATTCCCTGATAGTATACCAAGGCCAGCCCTGACCAGACGTGGCTGCATTGAGGAACCATCCTGACCTGTTTAGCCCCGTACACACGAGAGGACTTATGTCCGACAGACTTCTGAAGGAGTTCTGCCGGAGTTCTGCCGGAGTTCCGACAGAGTTCTGACAGACTTTTCGACTGAGCGGACTTGGCCACACACAATCACACCAAACTCCGACGGATTCAAACGTGATGACGTACGACTGAACTCGAATAAGGAAGTTCATAGCCAGTAGCCAGTAGCCAATAGCTGCCCTAGCGTCGGTTTTAGTCCGTCGGAATAGCATACACACGAGCGAATTTTTCGGTAGGAACTGGGTCCGGCGGAGTTCCGTCGGAAAAATTTTAAGCATGTTCCATTTTCTAAAGTCTGTCAGACTTTTGCAAATCAAAAGTCCGTTGCAGCCCACACACGATCGAATAGTCTGACGGAATCATTCCGTCGGACTTTGGATGTTGAAAAGTCCGCTCGTGTGTACGGGGCTTTAGTCTGCCAATATGGATTTCAATGAAATCGCGTATTATTCTCTGCTGGCAGAAGAGGTTGGTGAATATTGTCGCCAGCTTCTAAAAAGGTGGACTAGTGACCAGTTGATGGAGACCATCCGATCAGCTCATTCCCTGGTGGATCAGGGCTACATGTCATTTGAGGATGTTAAGCCCTTAATCCAATTATGTGCAAAGCCAGCCCTGTCATGTTATCCCGAAGTAAGTGGTGATTTTTCTCTCCCCTTCAATTTGGGCCAAGTTGAATCTCTGGTATGGTTGTTAGAGGATGATCCAGCCTATTTCATGGAATGTTATTCCTCTTTTCCACAGCAGGTGCTGTCTGATTGCATCCATTCAGTGCAATCTCTGGTTAGTCAGGCTGTGTGTGAATCAGTGTTTGTTCAACCTGTGCTACAGGCATGGTCAGATCTCCTGCATTTAGCCAAGCCACAACAGTCCAGCCCTGTCATTAATCACCTGCCTTCCCAAGTATCTATCTCCCCATTGCCTATGGCAACCTCAGCTACAGCCCAGTCTACTCCACTTCCTACCAAATACTACTATCCTGTCACCAAGTGTAGCACCTATCCTGCCTGTAATCCACCTGCCTCTTCTCCTCCACCAACAATCCCACAAAACCCTCCTCCTGCCACTGTTCCTTGGTCTTCCTTTTGCCCAGACACTTTCTTTTCTTACAGCCCTGCACCTACATACAAAGCTGCAGTGGCTAAGAAAAAAAAGAAACGAAAGTTCTTTCCGACCCGCACAATCCTGCCAGTAACCCAACCCGCCTTCGCACCAACCAACCCAGTCCAGCCTGCATGCATGCCAGTTGTACCCGGTGGCCCACCTAAGCCTGACGTTCCAGTTCCAGCTATCCAGCCTGACGTTCCAGTTCCAGCTATCCAGCCTGACGTTCCAGTTCCAGCTACCCAGCCTGACGTCCCAGTGCCTGCCCTCCAGTCCAACGTGTCAGCCTTCCAGTCTGATGTCCTGTCGCCTGCCTTCCAGTCCAACGTGCCAGCCTTCCAGTCTGATGTCCTGCTGCCTGCCTTCCAGTCTGATGTCCTGCTGCCTGCCTTCCAGTCTGATGTCCTGCTGCCTGCCTTCCAGTCTGATGTCCTGCTGCCTGCCTTCCAGTCTGATGTGCCGGCTTCCCAGTCTGATGTGCCGGCTTCCCAGATTGATGTGCCGGCTTCCCAGCCTGATGCTCCTGCTTGCCAGCCTGATGTTCCGGCTTGCCAGATTGATGTCTCTGCTTGCCAGCCTGATGTTCCGGCTTGCCAGCCTGATGTTCCAGCTTCCCAGATTGGTGTCTCTGCTTGCCAGTCTGATGTTCCGGCTTTTCAGTTCAATGTCTCTGCTTCCCAGTCTGATGTCTCTGCCTTCCAGTTCGATGTCTCTGCCTCCCAGTCTGATGTGCCGGATTTCCAGTCTGATGTGCCAGCTTCCCAGCCTGATGCTTGGATATTGGTGTTCCAGTCTGAAGTGCCCATGTCTCAGCCTGAAGTTTTGGTGCCTGCTACCCAGTCTGCAGAGTCGGTGCCCGCTACCCAGTCTGCAGAGTCGGTGCCCATTACCCAGTCTGCAGAGTCGGTGTCCATTAACTGACCTGTTAAGCTTGTGCCCGTTATTCGGCTTGCCGGACCAGTGCCTGGTGTCCAGCTTGCTGAGCCGGGGCCCGTCACCCAGCCTGCTGGGCCGGGCCGTTACTCAACTTGCTGAGCCAGTGCCTGTGATTCAGCTTGCCCTTACAGTACTTGCTGTTTGGCCTAAGGACCCAGAGATTGCTGCCCAGCTCGACGACCCGGTGATTGCTGCCCAGCTCGACGACCGGGTGATTGCTGCCCAGCTCGACGACCCGGTGATTGCTGCCCAGCTCGACGACCCGGTGATTGCTGCCCAGGTCGACGACCCGGTGATTGCTGCCCAGCTCGACGACCCGGTGATTGCTGCCCAGCTCGACGACCCGGTGATTGCTGCCCAGCTCGACGACCCGAAGCCCGCTGTCTGCCCGGATGTGCCCACTGTCCGGTTTGAAGTACTCGGTACCCAGCTTGATGTGCCCTCATCCGTGGTGGGGTTTGAGGCCATTAACTTTGGACAATTACACCTAGTTGGAGCGTCCGGAGGCCACTCCTTTGAGGGGGGTACTGTCATAAAAAGGTCCACCCATTGGTGACGCTGTTGATCTCTTGGATTGCAGTACCAGTGTCCACCAGCGGGTGTCTTCTAACACCCAGGGCCTGTAATAAGAGGACCTACCTCCTGGTGACACTATTGGATCCTTGGACTGTAGTACTGGCGCCCACCAGCGGGTGTACTCCGGCAGTGTGGAGCAGACAGCACCTTCTGCGCTCAGCTGTTACGTGAGGGTAATCATCAGTAGTCTTATAAATACCCGGAAAGCCCTAACATGCTTGCCTTGGTATCGCTCTCTCCATGTGCCCTGACCTTGGAACCTGAACCTTGTATCTACCTGACCTGTTCCATCCCGATTCTGAGCCCATCCTGGACCTGTCCCTCTTGTCTCCTGCTACCTAGATCCCTGCTCTGCAGCCCATCCATCCGTCCTTACCCATCTACTGATTCCCCGGTGTATGACCTCGGCCTGGCTTTTGTTGACGTCTCTGGTAGTTCCCATTTTGTGTGTGTGTGTGTGTGTGTGTGTGTGTGTGTGTGTGTGTATGTGTGTATATATATATATATATCTCTTTATATATTAGTAGTGGTATAATTGGTAGTGCACTGTTTGTTTTCACTTTCCTTTTATTTATAATAAACACTTTTGTTATTTCACTCACATGCGTTTTGGGTTTCCTCTGTGCAGTCCACACAATCTGGTCTAATCATTCCCTGATCGATACGGAAAGACCCAATAAACCGAGGTGCAAACTTCAGTGAGGGAACACGAAGCTGGAGGTTGCGAGATGACAGCCAGACCCTGTCCCCATCCTGGTTGGAAGGCGCAGGCAGCATGGAGTCTGTACCTATCATTAGCATGACGCAAAGCCTCCTGAACTTGTATCCAAGTGGAACAAAGACCACGGAGATGTTCCTCTAACGCAGGAATACTCTGCGGAACAAACGAGTCGGGCAACATGGAAGGTTGGAAACCATAATTCGCCATAAATGGAGACAATCGGGAGGCAGAATTCAAGGCACTGTTGTGAGCAAACTCTGCCCAAGGTAATAGGTCAGACCAGTTGTTATGGTCAGAAATACAGCAACGTAGGAATTGCGCCAAGGACTGATTGGCTCGTTCTGCAGCCCGATTAGACTGCGGGTGATGCGCAGAAAGGAACGCAAGCTGGATTCCCAACTGTGCACAAAAGGCTTGCCAGAACCGGGAGACAAACTGACTGCCCCTGCCCGAGACAATCACCTTGGGTAGCCCATGTAAGTGAAAGATTTCCCAAGCAAAAATGGAAGCCAGTTCCTTAGCGGTGGGCAACTTCTTAAGTGGAATACAATGACCCATCTTCGAGAACCGGTCAACCACCATAAGGATAACAGTGTTGCCTTGGGAGTTGGGCAAATCCACAATGAAATCCATAGACAGGCTAGTCCAGGGCCTCTCTCCATTGGGTATGGGTTGTAGGAGGTCCACTGGAAGGTGTCGTGGAGTCTTACTCTGAGCACACACAGGACAGGCAGCTATGAAGGCAGTAACATCAGCCCGTAGACTAGGCCACCAGAATTGTTGGGAGATGGCCCAAATGAGTTGATTCTTCCCAGGATGGCCAGCTGCCTTGGGAGAATGGTAAGTCTGGAGCACTGCAGTACAGAGACTCTCTAGGACAAAGCAGCGGTCACAAGGTTTATCAGGAGGAGCATGGACCTGAGCAGCAAGAATTTTGTCACCCAAAGGAGAAGTAAGACTGGTGCGAACCGTAGCCAAGATACGATCAGGAGGAATCATCAGCCCTTACATTCTTAGTACCCGGTAAGAATGAGACAATGTAATTAAAGCTCGACAAGAAAAGAGACCATCCCGCCCATCCGTTATACCCACGATAACTATAGGAGATGGAAGGGTATCCTCATATATTCCAGAAATAGTGGGCAAGTTTAAAGAATATTATGAGGACTTGGGGGATGAAATGGACAGCTTTCTCAGGGATCTGAATTTCCCCTGTCTTGATGAGACAGATAGAACTGAGTTAGATTGACCTATAACGATAGAGGAAATACAAAGGGTCACTATTGAGATGGCGCAACAGAAATCCCCGGGTCCAGACGAACTCCCGAACGAGATATATCGGCAGTATGGGAAGGTATTGCTTCCCGAGCTGTTGAGGGTATTGAATTGGTCATTGATAAGTGGAGAGCTCCCCTCATCGATGATGGAATCCACCATAATACCCATATGCAAGGAGGGTAAAGATCCACTTGATCCTGCCTCATATAGGCTTATCACTTTATTAACCAGTTAAGGACCGCCGCATGGAGATGTACGTCGGCACAATGGCACCGACAGGCACAAGCACGTACCGGTATATGCTTACCTTCCAGCGGGTGGGGGTCCGATCGGACCCCCTCCCGCTGGCTGCGGCGGTCCGTTTCGCTTCAGGAGCGATCCGGGATGAGGGGATGGCCATTGGTTTCTGGCCATCCCCTCTCGATCGCTCCTGGCGAATGAGAAGCTTCCCCTGCCTGTGTAGTGTAAACACAGGCAGGGAGGAAGTGATGTCACTCTCCTCGGGGCGGTCTTTTTGACCGGACTGCGACGAGAACACATAGTGAGTGTGCACCAACACTACACTGACACCTAGGTACACATAGGCACACAAATCACCCGACGATCCGCCCCAGTCACACAGTGTCACTGATTGCAGTGATCATTTATTTACTGATCACTGCATTTAGTGTCAGTTGTGACAGTAAAAAGTGTCAGGGCAGTTAGCGTTAGGTCCAGGGTAGCCCCCTACCCCCCCAATAAAGGTTTAACCCCCTGATTGCCCCTAGAGTTAACCCTTTCACCCCCTTTTGCCAGTGTCACTAAGCAATCGTTTTTCTGATCGCTGCATTAGTGTCACTGGTGCCGCTAGGTAGCTAGTTTTTTTTTAGGTTCACCGCCAGGTTTTTATAGCATTAGGTACCCCCATATACTACCCAATAAAGGTTTTAACCCCCTGATTGCCCCTAGAGTTAACCCTTTCACCAGCGATCACCGTATAAGTGTCACTGGTGACGCTGGTTAGCCAGATAGTTATTTAGGTTCCCCGTCAGGTTTTTATATAGCGTCAGGGACCCCCATATACTACCTAATAAAGATTTTAACCCCTGATTTCCATTAGTTAATCCTTTCACCAGTGATCACCATATAAGTGTTACGGGTGACTCTGGTTAGTTAGTTTGCTTTTTATAGCATCAGGGCACCCACCATTTATTATCCAATAAAGGTTTAACTCCCTGATCACCCAGCGGGTTATATCAATTAGATTTTAGGGTCAGGGTCTGCGTCGCCCCAGGCAGCGCTAGGTTAGTGCCAGTACCGCTAACACCCACGCGCAAAGCATACACCTCCCCTAGTGGTATAGTATCTGAACAGATCAATATCTGATCTATACTAGCGTCCCCAGCAGTTTAGGGTTCCAAAAAAACGCATTGTTAGCGGGATCAGCCCAGATACCTGCTAGAACCTGCATTTTGCCCCTCTAGCTATGGACATTATTAACAAAATTTGGCCAAATTTCCGGACTTAAGATAAATTGGGAAAAATCTAGCCTTCTGCCAGTAGATCCTCTGAGAAGCCCCTTGCCTGAGGAGGTGACCCAGATCCAAGTAGTAAGTAAATTTAAATACCTTGGAATAAACGTATCCAGAGACCCTCAACAATACGCAGCAGATAATATAATCCCATTACTGAATAAATTTATGAGGAAGACAAAAGTGTGGAAACGCCTGCCATTATCTTTGGCAGGTCGCTGTATTTTAATCAAAATGATATGGATGCTGCAGCTTCTCTATGCATTGAATAACTCCCCAACTTGGTTATATAAAATGTGGTTTCAAAAGATAGACATGGTGTTCAGGGAACTGATTTGGAAGGGTGGGTCGGCAAGAATTCGATTGAGCACTTTGCAGTTACAAAAACAGGAAGGAGGAGTAGCGCTCCCACACCCCTTTTAGCTACTTCCTCGTGTCACAACTCCAGTATATGGGGGGTGTAATTTAGAAGGGGGAGAGGCAGGGAGAACAATGCTCCTACAAAACACACCACATGACTCAATAGTGGAAGCTCTGGAGGCAGGATCCTTTTCATTAGGACTCCCTACTTTGAGTTTAATGACGAGAGTGTGGGACACAGTGAAGGCCATATTAAAATACAGAGGATTTAATGAGCATACCCCCTTATGGAAGAATAGCAAATTGGGAGAACTGCAGAAGATGGGGACAGTAAGAGAATGGGAGAGATGTGGAATAAAATGTAACGCAGTTTGGAGGGAGAACCTTAGAATGGAGCGCAATCCCAGTTCTTCAAAAAATAATTAATGTAGAAACAGGGAAAGGTTTAATTTCGAAAATATACCCACACATAAACAAGGGGAGAATGGGAGGGATAGAGATCCCTATGTACAAGAGGAAGTGGGAAAAAGATGTGGGAGATATCTCCGAAATACAATGGAATAGAATTCTTGAACTGGCTCCGTTGGTATCACTCTCTCCCTCTCGGAAGATGTCACATCTGTTCTTATTATATAGAACTTATTATAGTCCTCGTAAACTTTTTCAATTTGGCCGATGGCCGGACGCTAGCTGCCCTCGGTGCGGGGACACGGAGGGAGACATGATTCACATGTTTTGGAGATGCCCCAAGTTGATCCGCTACTGGACGGAGGCGACCGGAACCATCGATCGGGTGTTTGGAACCTCCAGGATGGAGGCGAAGTATTGTCTCCCGGGATTAGTTGAAGGAGTTGGAAACCCAGGAAGCAGCCAGACGGCGGTTCTGAGATGCCTATTTCACACAAGGAAACTGATTGCCCTAAGATGGTTGTCTGTGTCGCCTCCGTCCGGTAGAGAATGGATAAATAGCATGAATGTGGTCATTCTTAAAGAGAAAGCATTATATATAAAACAAGGGAATTTAAAGAAATATGACAAGATGTGGAAACCTTGGTGGGAAGCCAGAGGGATTGATATGTGAATAATAATAGTGTGGAAAAATTATTTATCAATGTAAAGTGACCCAATAGGAATTAAAGTAAGAGGGAAAATGAAGAGGATGGGGATGAGAGGGAAGTGTGATAGAGTAGGAGTCTAGATTACATGGAACATCAGCTAGGATGGCCTCATGATACCAATCCCCTCTTAGGCCAACCAAGATATGAACGATTCTTTTTTTTTTTTTTTTTTTTATATTCTTATCTGATAAGGTGATGGGAGGGAGTGGGGGACTGAGGGGATGTTTAATGTTGATGTATTTTGTAAACAAAATAAATATCTTAATAAAGAAATAAAGTTAAAAAAAAAATTAAAGCTCGACAAGAAAAGAGCCCATCGCGCCCTTCTGGGAGAGAGTTGCTTAGCCTCAGATAAGAATGTAAGATTCTTATGGTCAGTAAGAATAAGAACCGGCACAGTGGTACCTTCAAGGAGATGTCTCCATTCTTTCAGGGCTAAAATGATTGCCAACAGCTCTCTGTCAGCAATCTCATAATTGCACTCAGCAGGTGACAATTTCTTGGAAAAGTAGCCACACGGATGCATAGCGCTCTCAGGGTTAGGACGTTGAGACAGAAGGGTGCCAACTCCTTCTAGGATAAAAGGCAACGTAGGATCAGGATGTGCCAACACAGGAGCAGAAACAAAGTCAGCCTTGAGAGTTTCAAAGGCCTTAATGGACTCCGGAGACCAACTCTGTGGGTTACCGTCCTTTCTGGTCATATCAGTCAGAGGCTTGACCAGAGACGACAAGTTATGAAGTTGGCAAAGCCCAGGAAACGCGGAAGAGGACATAAACCCACGGGTTGAGGCCACTGTAGGACTGCCGAAAGTTTCTCTGGGTCCATCCAAAAACCAGCAGTGGAAATGACATAGCCCAGGAATGTAACCTGTTCACGATGGAACTCGCACTTCTCCAGTTTACAATAGAGATTGTTCTCTCTTAGTTTCTGAAGCACACAACAGACATCTGTGTGGTGGCTCTCCAGGGACTCGGAAAATATGAGGAGGATATCATAGAAATAAACCACCACACACAATTGCAACAAATCTCGGAGGCCATCGTTAATAAATTCCTGGAAAACTGCTGGGGCGTTACAAAGGCCAAAAGGCATTACCAGGTATTCATAATGGCCTGTTCTGGTATTAAACGCAGTTTTCTACTCGTTGCCCTCCTTAATGCGCACCAGATTGTATGCCCCTCTCAAGTCAAGCTTTGTGAAAACCGTTGCTCCCTTGAGGCGGTCAAATAACTCTGTAATCAATGGAATCAGGTAGGCATTCTTAATCGTGACACTATTGAGACCCCTATAATCTATACAAGGTCTCAGTTCACCGCTCTTCCTTTTCACAAAGAAGAAACCAGCAGCAGCAGGAGATGAGGATTTGCGGATGAAACCTCGAGAAAGTGCGTCAGCAATATACTCCTCCATGGCCTTATCCTCCAAGACTGACAAAGGGTAAACCCAGCCATGAGGAGGTATGGGACCAGGCTGAAGGTCAACTGCACAATCATAAGACCGGTGTGGAGGCAAACTACCGGCTTGACATTTATCAAAGACATTGCCAAAATCACAGTACTCCTCCAGCCGGGAGGGGAGTGAAGCGGTGCACAGGACCTTGGATACCTTCAGGAAGCATGTCTCACTGCATTGCGGTGACCAAGAGAGAACCTCAGTACAGAGCCAATCAAAAGATGGGTTGTGCCTCTGTAACCAAGGATAACCAATAACCAGAGGAAACCTAGATGAGGAAATAACTTGGAATTGGATTATCTCACGGTGAAGAGCCCCTACGGCCATGGACAACGGAACCGTCTCATGAGTCACATGGGCAGGCTGTAAAGGTCTCCCGTCAAGAGCCTCAATGGCAAGTGGAGTGTCACGCAGCTGCAGCGGAATCGAGTGCTGCGAAACAAATGCAGCATCAATGATCAGGCCTGCATCTCGATGGATGACTCAGCCCAAGAAAGGGTGACCAAAACCAGGGGCTTATCCTTCTGGATAACTGGGGACAAAACAACGCCACCTAAGGGAGTCTGGAGTCAATGAGGATGGCAAACGAGATCAAGCTCTCCAGCTCAGTGGGTATATATCGGGCTGCTATCTCATCCTTGATGGAATCTGAGAGACCATGAGAAAAAGCAGCCACGAGGGCCTCATTGTTCCAAGCAACCTCTACTGCCAGAGTACAGAATTGAATGGCGTAGTCTGCAACAGTTCTCATACTCTGATGGACATGAGGCACTTGGCAGCAGAAGCAGAGCGTGCGGGAACGTCAAAAACCCTTTTAAAGGAGGCCGCAAACTGAGGGTAACTCAAGACAACAACAGGTTTTTGCGTCTCCCATAGAGGGTTAGCCCAGGCCAAGGCTCTCTCAGAAAGCAAAGATATCACGAAACCTACTTTGCTTCTGTCTGTGGGAAATGCCTGGGGCAGCATTTCGAAGTATATCCAGTGGCTAGCCAGTAATGGTCCCTCTCCTTGATCCGAAGAATAGGAGGATCCTTCCGCAGGCTTTGCAGGATCAGGGAGGCCATGCAGCATAGGTTAGCTGAGGCATTCGGTCCGGAGTCCTCTGGGCCACTAAGGACAACATGATCTACAGCCACCTCCTCCCAGCCACGTAGAAGTCCACGGGTTTCTTGGGACTGTAAATCATCCCTACAAGACTGAAATATGTATCTATAGTCTTCCGCGCTCTATGAAAAAATAGGGAAAAGGTGGATGACAAAAGAAGCAGCAATCACTGTATGAGTTGACTCTCAATGTATAGACTAAAAATAAAGTGGGGGTGTGTGCGCTTAACTTATAAAACCAAAAATATGAAAGAAGAAAAGAACACTCTAAATATCAACCAGGTGTAAATATACACAAAATTTGTGAACCAACACAAATAATTAAATATAAATATAAAGTGACTTAGTGCATAATTAATATGGAATTTTGCTGCATGCAAAAAAAACGCATAAATCTGTGTAAATATGGCATAAATAATTCAAATAAAAATCAAAATAGCAGCAAATGAGTGAATTATATAAATAAATAGCAGCAAATGGTGAAATACAATGTGATATAAACCATATAACTTCCGGTTCCTAGTGACGTTTACATCCGGGCAAGACGCTCGGCAGTCTGCTGTGTATTGTTTAAATTTTTCCCTGTGAGTAGATATTTTATTTAATAAAACTTTGTGTTGAAATTATTACACCATGGCGGGTTTTTTCTGATTTATCCCTTTGAGCCTGCTGATCATCTACCACTAACGGAGAAATTGGAGGCATTTGTGTTATTTCTAAGAATCTGCAGTACAGCCATCCTCTGGATCATCCTCTGCTACCTGGTTGCCCTGTGTGATTTTTCGCTGCTAATCTTGCAGCGGGGAGGTAATTACCTAGCGCTAACACCACTGGCACGGATCATCACCAGAGGATCGTCTCTCTTTACACATTTGCACTTTAAAAACTTTTTTTGATTATTTGAGTTGCATGTTTGCATCCTATATGGGACACTTTAGTTTGATGCACTGATGTCACCGTGATCCACCTATATGGTTTATATCACATTGTATTTCACCATTTGCTGCTATTTATTTATATAATTCACTCATTTGCTGCTATTTTGATTTTTATTTGAATTATTTATGCCATATTTACACAGATTTATGCGTTTTTTTTTGCATGCAGCAAAATTCCATCTTAATTATGCACTAAGTCACTTTATATTTATATTTAATTATTTGTGTTGGTTCACAAATTTTGTGTATATTTACACCTGGTTGATATTTAGAGTGTTCTTTTCTTCTTTCATATTTTTGTTTTTATAAGTTAAGCGCACACACCCCCCACTTTATCCCTACAAGACTGCTGATGCTGAATGCCAGGCTCCACCTCCATGCTGACACAATCCTCCTCCTCTTCCTGTGTGATGGGTGGAACAGCAGGAACACTGTCTGGATGAAGGGGGCCTTGAGAGGCAAGGAAGTCCTCCTCTTCCTGCCTCTGTTCTGCTTCAAGTGCCCTGTCCATTATTCCACACAGCGTATGCTTCAACAGGTGGACAAGAGGTACAGTGTCACTGATGCATGCACTGTCACTGCTCACCATCCTTGTGGCCTCCTCAAACGGTGACAGGACAGTGCATGCATCCCTGATCATGCCCCACGGGCGTAGTGAGAAAAAAACAAACTCCCCTGACCCTGTCCTGATGCCTTAGTCGCACAGGTACTCATTGATGGCCCTCTGCTGCGTGTGCAGCCGCTGCAGCATGGCCAACATTGAGTTCCACCTGGTGGGCATGTCACATATAAGGCGGTTTTTGGGCAGGTTCAACTCCTTTTGGAGCTCAGCCAGCTGAGTACAGGCATTAAATGATCGGTGGAAAACACAGACTTTCCTGGCCTTCTTCAGGACATTCTGTAAGCCCGCGTACCTGCCCAAGAACCGCTGCACCACCAGGTTAAGGACATGAGCCACACAGGGCACATGGGTCAGTTGTCCCTGTCGGAGAGGAGGTTGGTGCCATTGTCGCAAACCACCATTCCTGGCTTAAGCTCGTGTGGCATCAACCACCTCATGGCCTGCCCCTGCAGATCTGACAAAATATCTGCCCCAGTGTGGGTCCTGTCCCCCAAACAAACCAGCACAAGCACGGCATGGCATCTTTTTGCCTGCGTACTTGCGTAGCCCATTGAACACCTACAAAGCACCGCTGGTTACGAGGACAGAGCACGGGAAGAGGCCATGGAAGAAGAAGAAGAGGAGGAGAGAGGTGTGTCACAACCAGTAGTAGCATTTTGGAGGCGTGGTGGCGGAACAACCTCCAACACTAATGCACCTTGTCCTGCATCTTTCCTAACTGCCAGAAGAGTGACCCAATGGGCCGTGTAAGATAGGTAACGTCCCTGTCCATGCCTGCTGGACCATGAGTGAGCAGTAATATGCACCTTACCGCTGACTGCCCTGTCCAGCGGGGCAAGGACATTGCCTTCCACATGCCGGTAGAGAGCCGGAATCATCTTCCGTGAGAAAAAGTGGCGTTTGGGGAACTGCCACTGAGGAACCGCACATTGCTCAAACTCACGGAAGGAGGCCGAATCTACCAACTGAAAAGGCAGCAGTTGAAGTGCTAGCAATTTAGCCAAGCTAGCATTGAACCCCTGGGCATGTGGATGGCTGGGAGTGAACTTCTTTCGACTGTCCAGCAGCTGGGGCAGGGAAATTGCCTGCTACAATCGGACGTGGGTGTACTGCTAGCAGATTGCCCGCAAGCACTTGGCTGTGACACACCTAATTCTACACCTTCATTCCTCTCAGTGCAGGTTTCAGAGAGGACTGAAGGTCTAGTGGGGTTGGAGATGCCAGCTGATGAGGAGCAAGGAGAGGTCTGCTTTGTTCTTTGGTGTGGGTCTTTAAGGTACGCTTGCCAACGAGCTGCATGGCAGGTCAACATATGTCTGCTCAAGTGGTTAATGTTTTAAACACGTGAGATATGCTTCAGACATATGTTGCAAATAGCAGCGGTGTGATCTGATGCACTCGTCTCAAAAAAGGCCCGCGCCAAAGAACTTTTGGAATAACGCGCAGAGGCAGAGCCCTGCACAGGTGGAGCTCTGTGGTGTCATTCAGACGGTGTGCTGCCCCTAAGCTGGCCCCCAGAGGGCATCCTGCCTCGTTGGAGATGTGCCTCCTCCTCCTCTCTCCTATCAGACACCCACGTGGAGTCAGTGACCTCATCATCCCCTCCCTCTTTGTCACTGGAGCAAACCTGACAGTATGCTGCAGCTGGTGGAACATGACTGCCAGATTGCTGTCCTTCTTGAGCATCCCCTCTCTCTGCGCTCACGCTACTGCCTTCCTCTAGCTGAGTATCATCGTCAGAGCCTTCAAAACACTGGGCATCCTCCTGGAGCATGTACCCAAAACCGTGCTCAAACAGTTCGGGGGACTCCTCAGGAGGACATGGTGGGTCTAGGGAAGGAGTGACTGATGAGGACATTGAGATGAGGGAAGCGTTGGTAGCTGCTTTGCTAGTACCCTGAGCCTTGGTGAGAGAGGATGAGGAGGATGAAGAGGGCTTGGTCATCCACTCTACCAAGTCTTCGGCATGATGTGGCTCAACACGTCCACCTGCCGAAAATAAGGACAAGCGTGTCCCATGGCTACATGCTGATGACGATGCACCGCGTCCATGACCAGCACTGTTGTCTCTAGACACAGAGCCTGCTTGCACTCTTTTATTGGCTTGTGACTGTCTGCCTCTCCTTGTTGGCCTTCCAGACATAGTAATAGCCTGCAGGGAGATGGGAAAGCCAGCAATTGGGTAGTGTATATTGTGCTGGAGACACACAACACCCACTAACTCCTGCAGATGCCTTTATTATAGAACACCGGAAATAAAGGGTAGTGTAACCTGGGGGACAGGTAGCATGGACAAATCTCCCTGGGATGAGCAGTTTCTCAGGCACAGATACCAAATCCAGGGATGTAGTGACAAACAGTGCTGTGTTTATTTTGGAATTATATACAAGTCCATAGATAGGTGCTGTACAGATCCTAGCCATGTCTCAGCTCTAACATTACATCAGGCAGGCCCTCACTACCAGGCTGAACAAGCATACCACTTGTCAGTCTCTACATAAGCTGCTTAACAGCTTTTACTAACCTTTTCCTCTTCACAAACCAACATGGTCTGTATGTCCCAGGCAGAGAGCAAAGGCTGTCTGCTCGGGTGAGCTTAAATTAGCCTGGGGAAGAGGACCAACACCAGAACTGGATCATGGATCACAGATTTCGAGAGGAGACGTATAAACTCCGAACAGGACTTTTCCTGGCTCTCTCTGGGACGCTCTGCTACAGTAGATACAGGTGTATATTGTGCTGTACTGGAGGCACACGACACCCACTAACTCCTGCAAACGGCTCTATTAGAGAACAGCAATAAAGGGTAGATACAGGTGTATACTGCGCTGGAGGCACACAACACCCACTAACTCCTGCAGTCCTGCAGACTCCGGAACACTACACAAGGCCACCGCGCTGGCAGCCTTCTATGGTTTGGGGCTTGTACTAAACACCCTGAGCTATAATTGGCCATAGGCATCCTGCCTGTGGCCAATTATGGCTCTCCTCGCTGCCGGCGCTATGATTGGCCAAGCATGTGTGGTCACAGTGCATGCCTGGCCAATCATGAGCCAGCAATGCACTGCGATGGCGCAGTGCATTGTGGGCCTCGAGCGCCACATGAATTTGGCATGAACGGTCCACAAAGTTCTGGCTTCGCCGAACGGGCGAACAGCCGGTGTTCGAGTCGAACACCAAGCTCATCCCTAATGGGCACTGGTAAGTCACACAACCCCACCGCCCAGCCCAAAAAAAAAAGCCGTGCCACATACACCACCCACTCCCCCCGGTTCTTGGACTTCAGGCTGAAGCCCCTGGTCTTTTTTCCCCTGGCTCCCACTGATTCTGAATTATGGTGAGTTTAACAATTTCATTTTATATTACAATGTAATAAGAGAAATAATGCACTTCAATCATCCTGACACCATATTAACCATGGTGCCGTAATGATTGGTGCACCAACACCAGCCATTTCCCCTACAAATTGCCCGCAAAAATTTTGGCAGTGCCACTTTCAAGATTAGATTCTGGATCTGCCCCTGGCGTGGGGGCTATTCAGTGGTATCAATTCCTTCATCCTCCTGGAACTGGCTGCATACTCTCGTCACATGAGGCTTCTGACAATGGGTCCAAGGATTTCATTCCAATACCTAATGGCAGTCAGGGTACCATTGTCTAGCCTGTAGAAGTCCTTCAATGGATATGCCTCCTCCGACCATTACTGACCCACCACCAAAGCGGTCATGCTGAACGATGTTACAGGCAGCATAAAATTCTCCACGGCTTCTCCAGACCCTTTCACGTCTGTCACATGTGCTCAGGGTGAACCTGCTCTCATCTGTTAAAAGCATAAGGCACGAGCAGTGGACCTGCCAATTCTGGTGTTCAATGGTAAATGCCAATCAAGTGTCACGGTGCTGGGCAGTGAGCACAGGGCCCACTAGAGGGCGTCGTGCCCTCAGGCCACCCTCTAAAAGTCTGTTTCTGATTGTTTGTTCATAAAAATTCACACCAGTGGCCTACTGGAGGTAATTTTGTATGGCTCTGACAGTGCTCATCCTCCTTGCACAAAGGAGCAGATACCGGTCCTGCTCATGGGTAGGGATGAGCTTCGTGTTCGAGTCGAACGTACGTACGACTCGAACATTGGCTGTTCGTCCGTTCAGTGAAATCCGAACATTTTAGTCCGTTCGCGTCAAATTCGTGTGCGATGGTGCAGTGCATTGCTGGCTCATGATTGGCCAAGCATGCACTGTGACCCCGCATGCTTGGCCAATCGCAGCGCCAGCAGCGAGGAGAGCCATGATTGGCCACAGGCAGGATGCCTGTGGGCAATCATAGCTCAGGCTGTGTAGTGCACGCCCCACACTATATAAGGCCGCCATCGCGGCGGCCTCGTGTAGTGTGTTGGCGTCTGAAGCAGTGGGTGTTCTGTGTACCTTCAACACAGTACACACCGATCGTTTTCGGCCGATTTTTCTATCTTGCTGATGTGTAGTGGTTATTGTCTGTGCCCTGACCGCAGTATACACCGCTATATTCACCTCACCTATATAGCTAGTGATCTATCTTTTATAATAGAGCTTGCAGTCAGTAGTGTTAGGAGATAGAGCGTGCTGAGTTAGAGTAGGATTTTGCAATATCAATCAATTGGATCGCTCTGCAAATGCTGTCTCATGTACCCCTTAAATGGACAAAGCCTACTTAATCTTTATGCGCAGCCACTGCGCCCATCAAGCGCAGCCACTGTGCCTATCAAGCGCAGCCACTGTGCCCATCAAACGCAAGTACTGTGCTCATTAAACGCAGCTACTGGTGCCATTAGCGGCTGGTGCTCAAAATTTTTGGGGAGGCGCAAACAAACTGAAAAAAGAAAATCAATTGCGGCCATTGTGCCATCAAACTAAGCCACTGTGCCCATCAAGCCCAACCACTGTGTCTATCAAACGCAGCCACTGTGCCCATCAAGCGTAGCCCCTGTGCCCAGCAAGTTCAGCCACTGTGCCCATCAAATGCAACCACTGTGCCCATCAACCACAGCCACTGTGCCCATCAACCACAGCCACTGTGCCCATCAATTGCCACCACCGTGCCCATCAAATGCAACCACTGTGTCTATCAAACGCAGCCACTGTGCTCATCAAGCGCAGCCACTGTGCCCATCAAATGCAACCACTGTGCCCATCAAACGCAAGTACTGTGCTCATTAAACGCAGCTACTGGTGCCACTAGCAGCTGGTGCTCAAAATTTTTGGGGAGGCACAAACAAACTGAAAAAAGAAAATCAATTGCGGCCATTGTGCCATCAAACTAAGCCACTGTGCCCATCAAGCCCAACCACTGTGTCTATCAAACGCAGCCACTGTGCCCATCAAGCGTAGCCCCTGTGCCCAGCAAGTTCAGCCACTGTGCCCATCAAATGCAACCACTGTGCCCATCAACCACAGCCACTGTGCCCATCAATTGCCACCACCGTGCGCCTTCAAATACAACCACTGTGTCTATCAAACGCAGCCACTGTGCTCATCAAGCGCAGCCACTGTGCCCATCAAACGCCGCCACTGTGCCCATCAAATGCAGCCACTGTGCCATCAAACGCAAGCCACTGTGCCCATCAAATGCTGCCATTATGCCCATGAAACGCAGCCACTGTGCCCATCAAAGGCAGCTACTGTGCCCATCAAGAGCAGCCATTGTGCCAACTACCATACCTATCAATTGCTGCCAGTATGCCCATCAATTTCTGCCAGTGTACCCATCAATTGCCGCTCCTGTGCCCCATCAAATGCTGCCAGTGTGCCCATCATTTGCCGCTGCAACTGTGCCCCATCAAATGCTGGCAGTGTGTATCACCCCGGCACTTGCCTGTCTCGCAGCGGGTCAGTGGCGGTGTCCTGCGTGCTCCTTGATGTCTTCTTCCGTCCTCTCTATCAGGCGTCCAATCACAGCGTCTGATGTTTCAGCCAATCAGGTGACAGATAACAGACCCGAGCACCTGATTGGCTGAGAGGTGGTTCAGTGTTAGCAAAGTGAATTCCTTCGCTTTGCTAACAAACAATTGAGTGAGCAGCAAACGCACAGCATTGCACCCGCTGTTCACCTTTTTGGGTGCCTATTAGAGTCTACGGCTCTAATCAGGTGCTTCCAAAAAAAAAAACATCACTATAATTTAGGCGCCCAGCTCCAGAAAAGGGGCCAGACACCTGAATAGGGGGTGTCAGCGGGGACTATAAATAGATTCATGCAAGGCATGAATCTATCTATGGTGATAGAGCGGTGACAGAAGAGAGGGGGCAGCGCTCCTGCGCCCTTTACGGACGCACTGCCACTGTATGTTATACTTTTCATTTAAAGCCCCTCTCAGAGATAAAATCCACACCCCTGCCTGTTGTAGCCACTTCCTATTGGATGGGCTATGGTAAAAAAAAGGTGGACTTCAGCAGAGAGGATTGGAGGAGACTGGTGGTCCCCTGGGTCGGTGGTACTCCTAACAGTGGGGATGTGGGATCTAGTTTGGGGATTTACGTGGGTATATCTGGCTTCACACAGTAAGGGGGAAAAAAGATAGTGGGTATTTAAGTCAAATAATGAAGAGGTAGAGAAAACATTTTGGGAGCCCAATGGATCCAGCAAATTATGCATTCTAATTATTTTCCTATTGCATTCTTCTTTCTTTTCTCCAGTACCACTACATTAAACTCCCACTTAAATTAATATTTTATTGCTTCATTTGCAGAACAAATGTCATTTGTAATTATATGGCAGAGGTTGCGGTGTGGTGGCACCAGCACCAGTGCCTAAGGCCCAATTTTTCTGCCCCTGTTTAACAGGGGCGTTTAAGTACAATTTTTGATGCAATGCTTTGCAGCAGGGCTAATTCCTGCAATAAAACTAGAGTATATGGAAGAGGTTGCAGTGTGGTGGCACCAGCAGCAGTGCCTAAGGCCAAATTTTTCTGCCCCTGTTTAACAGGGACATGTAATTACAATTCTTGATATAATATTTCACAGGAGGGCCCCTTCCTGTGCCCACCCAGAGTAACGGTGAGGACTTATAGTGTTGTGGCACCAGCACCACAACCACCAAAGGTCAATTTTTCTACCACTGTTCAACAATGGCATGTAATTACAATTCTTGATATAATCGTTCACAGCAGGGCGCTCCAGCGCCCACCAAGAGTCACTTTGAGGGCTTACAATGTTGTGGCAAAACCAACACCTTGTTCCGCCATTTCTGCAGAGCATATAGGGCAGGTCCCTACTTTCAAACATCCAACTTACAAACATCTCCTACTTGCAAACGGAAGGAGACAACAGCAAGTGAGATGAAAAAAGATGGACGAGAAAACAAATTATACAGGGGTGATAACCCTTCCCTATGTTTTCCAAAAAGCTTAAAAATAGTTTTTTTGACTGGAGCTACACTTTAAAAATGTACCAGTTGAAAATTACAAACAGATTCAACTTAACACAACAAACCTACACAGTCCCTGTCTTGTTTGCACCGCCTGTATACTGCTGTTCTGAGTATATAGGGCCTGGGGGCCACACGCATTTCCTTTTTTTAATATGGGTACAGGGTTCCCCTTAATATGCGTACAAGACCCAAATAGGCTGGTAATGGGCAGGGAGGGCTACCCATGCCATTTTTCTCAATGATTTTCAACCATATTGCAGGAACCAGATATAACATTAAAACCGCAAGCAGTTTTAAATGGTGTTATTTCCGTTTAATGTCATTTTGTGCAGGGACTGTTCTAAACACGGGAAAGACGTGGCACTTCACAGGCATACTACAGACACCCCCCAGGCACGATATTTAAAATAATATTTCACTTTTTTTTTCACTTTAATCGTCATTAAAATCAGTGCTCCCGCCAAAACTTTTTTTTGCATTGACCCATGTCCCCTGAGGCAGGAGTCAGGTCCCCAAACCCTTTTTAGGACAGTATCTTGCATATTAGCCGTTAAAATTAGCACTTTTAATTTCGAACGTTCGAGTCCCATAGACTTCAATTGGGTTCTAACGTTCGTTCGAATTTGGGGTCCGTTCGAAAGTTCTGGTGCGAACCAAACCGGGGGGTGTTCGGCTCATCCCTACTCATGGGTTAAGGACCTTCTATGCCCCTGTTCAGCTCTTCTAGAGTAACTGCTTATCTCCTGGAATCTCGTCTATGCTCTTGGGACTATGCTGGGAGACAGGAGCAAACCTTCTGGCAATGACACGTATTGATGTGCCATCCTGGAGGTATTGGACTGCCTTTGCAACCTCTATAGGGTCCAGGTATCGCCTCACACTACCAGTAGTGACACTGACCCTATCCAAATGCAAAACTAGTAAAAAAACAATAGAAAAAGATGAGTAGGGAAACAAAATGTCAGTGGCCCCTGTTGTGAATTTCATTAACATCAAAGCAGCTGAAACTGATTAAAGGGGTTGTAAAGGTTTGTTCTTTTTCACCTTAATGCACCTTAATGCATCCTATGCATTAAGGTGAAAAAACACCTCACTGTCATGGGCCCCCCAGTCCCCCTGAGTCTGGCCGTTGATTGGATAGATTGATAGGGGCACTGCTGTCAACCACATCCAATGACTTGGCCCGCTGGGGGGCAGGATCGAGTTATACACTTGACGTCTATAGACGGCAAGTATATGACAATGGAGCACACCTGCAAGCTAACCGCCTCAGGAAAGCGCTTCCCAGAGGGGCATAGCTTTAGCGTGAAGAAGCCGAGACGGCTGACGTCAGACCCCCAGAACGGCAGGATTGGGGCCACTCTGTGCAAAACAAACTGCACAGTGGAGGTAAGTATAACATGTTTATTATTTTAAAAAAAACATTGAACCTATACAACCTCTTTAATAACCCCTCTGCTACTTAAAGCGTAGTTCCATCCAAAAGTGGAACTTCCACTTTAATCACTCTTTGCCCCATTACATGTCACATTTGGCATGTCATTTGGGGGGGGGGAGTGGGTAACTGGTTTTGAGAGGTACTTCCTGTCCCACTTCCGTTGCCTTCCTGCCTGGGCCACTCCTCCTCTCTGCAATCTCAGTCACATGTCCCAGAAGATTGCCTGGCCACTAAAACAGTGCATTGCGACTCGCACCCGACTGGGAAGCCGCAAGCTGTCACAGCTGGATGCCCACAGTTGCAATTATGGCGCCACGGAGAGAAGGGGGAGAGGATCGAGGCTTCAGGCGGCCACATTGCTGGACTGTGGGGCAAGTGAGTGTCTGTTTATAAAAAAAAATCAGCAGTGTCACTTTTTGTAGCTGCTGACTTAATAAACTTACAAACGAGTGGAACTCTGTTTTAACTGACCAGATCAATATCCTAGGCGTTTAACTGATGCTCTGATTAACCACTTCCCGCCCGGCCTATAGCAAAACGACGGCCGGGCAGTGGTTCAGTTATCCTGAAGGACATCATATGACGCCCAGTCAGGATAACGGCCACTGCACACCCATCGTTGGTGTGGTGTGTCAGTCTGAGGATCTTTACCACATGATCAGCTGTGTCCAATCACGGCTGATCACGGTGTAAACAGGAAAAGCCTTTGATCAGATTTTCCTCACTCGCGTCTGACAGATGTGAATAGAGGAGAGCTGATCGGCTGCTTTCCTGACAGGGGGGTCTGTGCTGATTGTTTATCAGGCAAGCCCTCCTCGGATGCCCACACTGAACCACCAGGGAAGCCGCCAGGACCACCAGGGAAGGAGGCAACATGTGGATGGCCAGGTATGTACCCCATGGCCATCCACATGTGCAAATGAATGCCCAATCTGTGCCCACAAATGGGTACTGACATTATGTAACACATTACATCAGTGATGCCCAGCAAGACCACCCATCAGTGTCACCCATCAGTGCCCATCCATACCACCTATCAGTGCTGAAAGGGTTAATCATGTGTCTAGGGTGGTCCCTTCAACCTCTCAGACCTTAGATCCAATGTATTGTATAAATTCAGAGCGCTCTGGAATCAATTATCAAAGGACAAATAAAACCACACACACACCATGGCGTCCTTCGAGAACTAATTGTATTGAGTTATTACAAAGCGATTGATATAGTAAATTTCACGTCACACAGAATAAGACATGCGCAGTAGACATCAAGACGATTACAGCTGGTCAAGACAAAACGCTATTGTTCTTTGTTCTAAGCAAGCTAAATTAATATGAGAAAAAGATAAGAGACAGTACATGATTTCTTTTGTAGCTAAAGCAATGTTGAGAAAATGTGTGAAAGTTATAGATAAGTGTGTGAGAACAAATGAGTTAGGAGAATCTCATGTTGAGACAGTTATCTGAGAAGTTAAAGGGGTGTTCAAACTGTACATATTGTAAAATGGAAGTTTGTGAATATTAAGATGGCTGACAGAAACAAGATGGATGCTTAACATAACCTTTCAACCCCCTCTTAAGTCATGGAATGACTTTCTACAGATCCGCAGCCTCCTGAAATCTACGGTTCCTGCTACGTTTGTTATATTCATTTACATAAAGCTGCAGATATTGTGTATATGCGTGAGAAGGTTGGTCTGGTGTAGTACACTTGCTAATACAAAGTAGAATAAGCTTGAAAATCAGGTAGCCTATCAATCCTAACAATAGTACTATGATAATCATAATCACTATGTCCTTTAACCATGAAAACATTCCACCTAAACCCAAACTAGAAAAGGGGTTCCATCCATAATTACCTATGTCCCTTGCTTGTTTCATTAATTCACTTACCGTATATACTCGAGTATAAGCCGAGATTTTCAGCCTCTTTTTTGAGGCTGAAAGTGCCCCCCTCGGCTTATACTCGAGTCATCGCTGTCTGCCTGCTCGATCAGCGTGTCGAGCAGACAGACAGCGGCCATTCTATAATTCAAAAGCCACGCCTCCGGCTCCGCCTTCGCCTGTGATAGGCGGAACACTGAATTTCCCAGCAGCCTGTGTTCCGCCTATCACGGACATCGTCTCATCCTCGTACTACGGACGAGGATGAAAGGATGTCCGTGATAGGCGGAACACAGACTGCTGGGAAATTGTGTTCCGCCTATCACAGACAGGGAGGCGCGGCATTTGAACAGGGGAATGGGCGCCGACGAAGAGCGGTGATCCTGGGACGGGACCGGACGGAGGCTCGGCTCGGGACGGGACGGGACCGGACGGAGTCTCGGGACGGGACGGGACCGGACGGAGGCTCGGGACGGGACGGGACCGGACGGAGGCTCGGGACGGGACGGGACCGGACGGAGGCTCGGCTCGGGACGGGACCGGACCGGACGGAGGCTCGGGACCGGACGGAGGCTCGGGACACAGGTAGGCTGGACACACAAGGCCACACACACACACACACACACACACACACACACACACACACACACACACACACACACACAGGGATGGATGGATGGATGGACACACACACAGGGATGGATGGATGGATGGATGGACACACACACACACAGGGATGGATGGATGGATGGACACACACACAGGGATGGATGGATGGATGGACACACACACACACAGGGATGGATGGACACACACACACACAGGGATGGATGGATGGATGGACACACACACAGGGATGGACAGGCATATCTCACCCTCGGCTTATACACGAGTCAATAGGTTTCCCAGTTTTTTGGGGGTAAATTGGGGGCCTCGGCTTATACTCGGGTCGGCCTATACTCGAGTATATACGGTACCTGTGTTTGGTGTTGATTAATAACATCATAGTAGTCTGGGATTTCCAGGCTGGTATTGTGAAACCATGTACAACATTCATAATCTTGGGTCATTTCGCATAAACCTGTCAGAGCTGCACTCATGCTTTCAATATCCAATTCGTGTAACTCTAGTTGTCTTCTAATTGCTTTGAGTTCAACATTGAGTAGTCCTATATCTTGAGAGTTTTTTTTTCCATAACATCATTTATTAAACTAGTGTAGTTATTTAATTTGTCCATCATGGTTATGCCCCATCCTGTCCAGGATGGAAACCATGTCCATGACTTATCTGAAGTAGAAAACATAGGTGGGGTTTCTCTCTTGTATTTATAAGTTAACCTATGTACTGGACTTGAAGTAACTTGTATGTGATGTTCCTGATTCTGGCCTAGGGCTGACATGACTGGTACCAACTGTGCTAAATAACACCATCCTTTCACTCCTGCGGGGATCCATGGGTAACAAATTTTAGCACAGCATACGTATGTATTGTTTCCCAATGAAAAACTTCTTAGAGAACTACGTTGGGGCTCAGTTCCAGCCTCAAATGCAGCACTAACAAGTTTACTCACAAGTATCCCAGAGGTTGTGTTCCTATATGTAGTAAGTTCACTAATGGTGTTGTTAAGGGATTGATTTTTGTAACTACACATATGACCTATGATAATGTTACTGGTGTGGAAGGGAATACCCTTTGAAATGTTAAATACAGACTTGGAACACATACCTATTCCGTTGGATGTATTGCCTAACTGAACACACCACTCAGGTTCATGTGTCTTTCCTAAAGTGTAAAACATAATACTCTGATTGCGGTACCCTTCCGAGACATTCTTAATGCTTAAGACTAGAGTATTTTCCAATAATGACTTGAGTTTTAGAGGGACAGCTAAAAGTGAGATTTTAGCAGTTTCTGGGTGCAACTTACTACAAATCCAGCATTTTTCATATCCTGACTTTCTAGCGTAAGCATATTTAAATTTTAACAGTAACATTTTTCCAGAAAAACTTGTTTCTTTGATCAATTCATTAGAGACATCTCTTTTTACTGCGATTTCTGAGGTGAAAGTCAGTATGGTTGGTGTGTATTTCGCTTTTACCACATATGAGTTTCAAGGCACCTAAGTCTTCAGGATGAAAGATACAGTTAGTTATTATCCACACTGGGACAAAGATCAGAAGTAGAAACATCACCAGAAGGCAAAAGGCCTTCCCAGAAGTCTGTGGTGAAATGAGTGACATCACTGTCCTTTATGTCTGTGCTTGTCTTTTAAGGACTTAAAACACCTGCTTCACCTCTTTTCAGCCTTTCTTGAATTCCTGGGCTTAGATCAACCTTCTTTACTCTGCTGGCATGGATCCAAGTAGGACTTTCCTCTGTAAGGATGGCGGTCCTGGTGACGGCTACCACTTTGGTCACTGGTCCGAATGGAACCTATTGCGGCTTTCGACCTTTCTGAAGCCTCTGGACCACAACTTGATCACCGACCTGGAACGGGTGGGTTGGTACCTGTGAAGAAGAAGGAGAGGTGCGAGCAACTCTTCTTTCAACAATATCAAGAGTTTCAATCAGTTTTTTTACATATTCCTCCTGTATTTGTTCCAAATCACCTTTCTCTATCATCAAGGGATGATTAGCCCATGGTGTGGGGAATGGCCTACCCATGAGTACCTCAAAGGGGGAATAACCCGTCACACTGTGAGGGGTCATTCTGATTTCAGCTAATACAGCTGGGAGAACTTTTTTCCACTTGCCAAAATTCCCACCCGTAGCTTTCCTTATCCTGTCTTTAATTGTTCTATTCATTCTTTCTACAATTCCTGAACTCTGTGGATGGTAGGGGAGGTGAAATTTCCAGTCTATTTTTAGTACTTTTACAAGATCTTGGCAGATTTTAGCTGTGAAAGCTGGGCCATTGTCTGAATTTATTTGCAATGGACATCCCCATCTAGGAATAATTTCCTGTGTGAGGATCTTCACTACAGTTTGTGCGTTTTCATTGTTGGTGACAAAAATTTCTGGCCAGCGTGACATCATGATCACTATGACCAAAAGATATTGTTGCTTCTTTCCTTCTTTGGGCATATGTGTAAAGTCTATCTGTAAATGGGTAAACGGTGTTGTTGGGTACTCAAGATGTTCATGCTTTGATTTCTTTGGGTTTGTTGGATTGTTCCTAATGCAAGTGACACATCTCCTTACAAAAGCTTTGACTAGATTAGGTAATCCTGCAATGAAAAAAATCTGCATCCAGAAGTTCACATGTGGCCTGCCATCCCTTGTGACCCAATCCATGGTATTGTGCAATGAACAGGGGGGCGCTAGCAACAGGAATACACGGCTTCCCCTCTTTGCAGATTAATCCTGTTTTAGGATCCTTTTGTACCATCCCATCACAGTTCCATTGCGCAATATCATCAGGGGTGGCAAAAGCCTGTAGTACCGTGAGCCAATGTGTCTCTTTCAGGGAATATGGCTGAGGTGTTAGCATGGGCATTTGAATGTTTGCCTTTTGTGTAGATGCAGCTTTTTTAGCTATTCTGTCAGCTAGTGCATTACCTTTGGCTATATCAGTCATTTTGCCTGTATGTGCCTTACAGTGCATGATAGCTAGTTTTGAAGGCAACTGAATTGCATCTAGTAATGCTGTGACTAGGTCAGAGTGTGAGATGCTCTTTCCATCTGCTGCCACATATCCTCTGCGAAGCCATATTACACCATGGTCCCAAACCACACCATGAGCATACCTAGAATCGGTGTAAATTTTTACCTCTTTTCCTGCAAACAGCTGGCATGCACGGGTTAATGCTCTCAGTTCAGCAGCTTGTGCAGACTGATAGGGTATTGGATTGGCCTCGAGGACAGTATCCGGCAGTTGGACAACAGCATATCCTGCATGATAGACATTATCACTTGGTCTGCTGCAAGAGCCATCAACAAAAACTGTTTGTGCAGTAGGAATTGGTACTGAAAGCATATCTGCTCTAGGTGAAGTGTCCTGATGTATTGATTGTGTACAGTCATGAGGTGGTGGTAAGTCATCCTGTTCTCCTTTAAGACCTAATAAGGCATTCAAAATTGGAGCTGGGCCAGAGTTTATGTTTGAACTTTTTATTTTCAGGTTTGGATTGGACAGGAGGATGACTTCATACCCACTCAATCTTTGTGCTGACATATGCTGAGTATGTAAACTTTTGAGGAGTGTGGTAACGTTGTGTGAGGTGTGTAAAGTAGTGTTATGGCCCAAGGTAAATGGTGCTGCCAACTCTACAACCATAGAAGAAGAAGCCAATGCTCTGAGACAAGCAGGCATGCCTTGCACCTGTACTGGAACCACCTTTGAGAAAAAAGCTACAGGGCGCAGTCTCCCACCATGTTCCTGGGCCAGTACTCTTGCCATGGTTCTGCAATTTTCCCTAGCAAACAAGTGAAACATTTTGCTAAAATCAGGGAGGCCGAGGCTCGGGCTGGTAACCATTGCACTTTTCAACATGGTAAAAGCATTTAACATTTCATCAGACCATTTTACAATGTCAGACATTTCAGAGAGGGTTGCTTGTCTCAATATATTGTCATAGAAAGAACAGTCAGGTATCCATTGGCGGCAGTAACCAATCATTCCAAGAAAGGTTAGCAGGTCTTTCTTGGTAAGTGGGCGGGGCAGACCCACTATAGCAACAGTTCTTTTGTGACTGACTTTCCTAACTCCCGGAGATAGCACAAACCCTAGGTACTCAACCTCCTGTTTACACATTGTAATTTTTTCTTAGACACTTTGTGACCACACGTATGTAACCATTTCAATAAGGATAGGCTATCAGCTCGGCAGTCCTCCTCTGAAGAACTACAAATCAAAAGATCATCAACATATTGCAGCAGTACAGAACCATGAGGGGCAGTCCAAGGCCTGAGGGTGGCTTGGAGTACTATAGAATAGACCACAGGTGAGTCTATATATCCCTGGGGCATTCTACACCAGGTAAACTGGCGATTGTGTTGGTCAATCGACACAGTAAAAGCAAAGAGTGGCCTTGTCTCCTTGTCTACAAGGACAGAGAAAAAAGCATTCTTTAAATCAATTACAGTAAAACATTTGGCTGTTGCTGGAATGGAGGACAGTAGTGATGGAACATCAGGTACAATGGGTGCTATTGGGACTATGAGGTCATTTATGGCCCTCAAGTCCTGTACAAATCTGAAGGAGCCATCCGGCTTCTTTACAGGGTTAACAGGTGTGTTGTATGGAGAAATAATTTCTTCCAGGATTCCATCCTGCAGAAACTTTTTCACCATTGGCACTATGCCATCCATCTTTTCTTTAGAGAGTGGATACTGTTTGTGATAGATAGGAAATGCACCTTCTTTGAGAGTGGCCTTGTATGGTGTGCATGAAACAAGTCCTACATCCAGATCTGATGTAGACCAGACCTGGGGGTCTATATCCTCAAAATCTTCTTCACTATTTTCTTGTGACAGCATCAAAAAACCTGGTTTGCATGCTACTATAGTGATTTTATCTGAGGAAATGTCTAGACCTCCTTCTGAGTTGGTTCTAATTGTGATTCCTAGTGGCCCAAACAAGTCTCTTCCCAACAAATTTACAGGACACCTTGGTATTATCCTAAAAGAATGTGTGCATATGGTGTACCCTTCATCATCTTCTATTTCTGCCTTTAAAATTTCCTCTGCCTCTAAAGTTCCCCTTCGTATTCCCTTGGAAATGTTGTGTGGAGACAGGGGACGGCTTTGGTATATCAAAACAACCTGCTGCATCTTTCTGTGAAAGAGCTTTGCCAAAGTCAGTTCTAGAAAGTGTTGACCATTCAGTAATCATTTGTTTGACTGGGACCACTAAATGGGGTTTGAGATTACTCAGGAAAGTCTGGATCAATAATGGATCCAAAGTTGTCAGAATACCCAAACCGGCTTTCTGTCCATCCTGCCATATGATCCACCCAAGGGTTAACTAGGTATTGATGTACATTCCATTTTTCTATGAAAGCAAAACAATGTATCATGCTTGACTGCCACCTAACGGTGCAGACAATCAGACAACGGTGTGAATCAGACAATCAGACAATACCTCAACTTAGATTCCTTTAACAAAAAAATATGGTACGGTCCGTGATACTTTTTTTATACTAATACAGCTACAATCACTTCAAGACTGTAACAGAATAAATTTGGAACAAGTTCAAGAGTATTTCAGATACAATAAACACACAATCTTGCTCATGGAGCTGCTGTTTTGTTTCAGACAAATTTAAACCACAGATGAATTTAACTTGCAATGTACATTAATCTGTTTATCTTTCCCAAAATGGCTTTACCCAAATTGTAGCTTTATAACCTCCAGGAATACTACTCACCAAGTATGCCTTTTGGTTCTGGAAACAAAATAGCAGTCCACATATACACACTCAGCGCAATTCATTCAGCGTGATACTTTTAAAGCAAAGCAGTTATACATTCATACAGAAAGTTTACACAATACATTGATCATCAGTCACCAGTTCTGTCCCGAACAGAACTAAAACTCTAGAGTACTCTGTAAATTTTTCTAAGGTCACCAAAACCTTTTCTTCTAAGGTCACCAAGACCTTTACAAGTGTCCCCAAAACACTATATGACCCCTAAGGTCATGACCGGTCAACTTATCTATACTTATGAGAGGTTCTATAACCCAACAGCAATCTCTGTGGGATGGAAGCCAAGACACACACCTGACACCCGGACCCCGGCAAGTCAATTTCACTCAATAAGAATAGAATTCACTTACCGAGCCCTTAAAAGTAGCTTTCCAAGTCCGTTAAGGGTAAATAAACATCCATCCCAGGACAAGCCCCCAGTGCTGAAAGGGTTAATCCTGTGTCT
Source organism: Lithobates pipiens (assembly GCF_037356315.1). Classification (NCBI taxonomy): domain Eukaryota; kingdom Metazoa; phylum Chordata; class Amphibia; order Anura; family Ranidae; genus Lithobates; species Lithobates pipiens. The sequence continues at coordinate 142,628,557 of NW_027507789.1, forward strand.
AGGGTGGTCCCTTCAACCTCTCAGACCTTAGATCCAATGTATTGTATAAATTCAGAGCGCTCTGGAATCAATTCTCAAAGGACAAATAAAACCACACACACACCATGGCGTCCTTCGAGAACTAATTGTATTGAGTTATTACAAAGCGATTGATATAGTAAATTTCACGTCACACAGAATAAGACATGCGCAGTAGACATCAAGACGATTACAGCTGGTCAAGACAAAACACTATTGTTCTTTGTTCTAAGCTAGCTAAATTAGTATGAGAAAAAGATAAGAGACAGTACATGATTTCTTTTGTAGCTAAAGCAATGTTGAGAAAATGTGTGAAAGTTATAGATAAGTGTGTGAGAACAAATGAGTTAGGAGAATCTCATGTTGAGACAGTTATCTGAGAAGTTAAAGGGGTGTTCAAACTGTACATATTGTAAAATGGAAGTTTGTGAATATTAAGATGGCTGACAGAAACAAGATGGATGCTTAACATAACCTTTCAAGTGCCACCCATAAATACCCATCAATGCTGCCTATGAGTGCCACCTATGAGTGCTCATAATGCCACCTCATCAGTGCCCATCAGTGTCGTCTTATCAGTGCCCATCATTGAAGAAGAAAACACGTATTTACATAGAATTTTAACAGAAACAAAAAAAAAATTTTTTTTTTCAAAAGTCTTTTTTTATTTGTTGGGCAAAAGATAAAAATTGCATAAGTGTCAAATACCACCAAAAGAAAGCTCTATTTGTGGGAACAAAAATGATATAAAATTTGTTTGGGTACAGTGTTGCATGACTGCGCAATTGTCATTAAAATTGCTACAGAGATGAAAGCTGAAAATTGTCCTGGGCAGGAAGATGTCTAAGTGCCTAGTATTGAAGTGGTTAAAAAGTGTTCCTTTTATGAGCAGTATATATGTTTTGGGATTTTTGTTAAATAATCTTAAGGCCTAAAATGATTTTTTTAAGCATATGTTCAAAAATAAGGCAAATGAATTTGACAGCAAAAGGACTAAAGGTTTGTTATTAAAATGGTATTTCTATATACCTGACAAAGGCCAGCTAGGTATAATTATGGCAATTACCACACTTACGAAACCTGCTTAAGCACTGCAGTACTAAGAAGACAGCATTGTTCTGAACACAAGAAGAGATGAGTCAAGATTTGTGTTCAGGGGTTGTATGGTTTATTCTGGGCGGGTCTACAATTTATATGCACCATTATCAGCCAATCATTGCATAGAACATGGGTGTGGTTAATACAGAGGTGTACATTACATATCATTAATTATGTCATTTGCTTTCATGAGTCATAGTCATGAGTCTTGTGGCCCAGACATATTGTGACACAATTTCTTTATTTAGACAGTACGAAATAAAACTGCTTATGCAAGCTATATTTTCTTATATGTATGCTTTATAGGAAAACCACTACAGTCTGCAAATACAGAGCTTAAACTAACAGTTTAACCCAAGTTAATCTTATATGAACTAATAAAGGTGGAGTCACACCTGTTCAGCCATATCACAACAATCCCCTCTTTAAGTCATGAAATCAAATCATGACTTACTTCTTCTCATTGTGACATACTCATCCCAGTGACCATAGTAAAAGTTAAGACATATTCTATTAGCTGCAGCTGGGTTGGAAGGTCAAGTACCTTGGAAAATCATGCACATAATAAACTTGAAACAGGCGTATAAAAGTAATACCATAAGCAAAATCAGTACAACAAACAAAGCAATATCCCTAATCCAGGATTCAGCATTGAAACCAAACCCCCCCATATTACTCAGGGGGCTCCCAAGCAATTATTTTGCCTTTTCATCATGTCAATACCCCCTTAGGCTCCTAAGAGGAACCATGCCCAGGTCATGTTCTTTTCCAGAAACAATGACCCAGCATAACGGTGTTTGAGGGGGCATCCAGGATGAACACCAGCCTTGAGCAAGTGACGTTCCTCACTGTCCCCGAGAATCACCACTATCGGAACCAATGAGGCCAAGTAACACCATCCCTTGGAATCATTCAGAATCCATGGATAACATGTTCTTCCCCAACATATGTACGTGCTGTTGCCCAAGGCCAGTGGCTGTCTGCTTAAGGACCTGTTGGGCACCCTCAGAGAATCCTGCAAGGGTAAGCTGTGAAAGTAGCTTGGCCATCTCAGTATAGGGGTCAGAGGTATGCATGACGTGTGATGTAGGGCACGATCTAAGGTGTCAAACATTGTGGAGTTCCTGTAGACTCTGAATACACATCCCCTCTATGTCCAATGAGTGTGTTATTAGTAGTGTTATCGGGTGGGCCACATATAACCTTAAGGCTCCCCCCAGAACACAGAGGCTGGTAGATGACATGTGAACCAATACATATATAATACAGTGACTCTGCCAGCATCCCTTCAAACAGTATACACACTGAAATGGTCGCGCATGTCCTGGGCACACTACAACAACAAACCCATTATACCCCTGACCCTTACCTCCTTCCAAACATGCAAAAATAGAAAACAACAAACACGTAATCTCAGCTGCATAGCAATTGTCCATGTAATGCAAAAGGCAGGAAGGGGCGTGACAATCCATAGAAACAAGTGGGAGGGGCATGACAGCCTTTAGACCAAATAAAAATAGTCCCAAAGAAAAGCTCAAAAAGAAAAGTCTCTTGGATGGCTTCTGAATGTCCATTAAATTTGCAAAAAAAGGAAGGAAAAAGAAATGTCCACATTATAACTCTCATTCTGCTCAACTTTTCCCAAAACCTTTTGGTTCAATTCTGTGATCACTCATATGTACAGACATGAATTATCTACCCCAAAACACTGCCTCTTTGTAAGGACAGAACTTGATATCCACAGACAGACTGGAACTGATGTGTTGGGCGAGACCGGGGACTTTCGGCTGCCACATCTGTATCTCTCTAATGTGGTGCTCACAGGAATTTTGTACCCAGGTTTGCGTCATTTTGCTCCCCCTTGAGGTATAAGTCGCAGGAACATTATTCAGCAGGAGTCCGCCGTTAATCATCTGAGCCACTCCCATGGTATTTGAACAACAAAGATGAACAACGAAGATTTCCATGTTAAAGCTGTAGTCATCACTTCATCCGGATAGGGCATAGGGCAGGGTATGAATGGGGTATAGGGTATGACTGGGGTGGGAATTTCTTCCTGTGCATAGGGCTGTGGGTGAATGCAGGCTGGCTGGGGCAGATACTCCTCATCTGACATGATTAATCACAGAATCTACCTGATCAATTCAGGCCTTAACCATTGTAGATATTAAAAATGATATTCTTAATTGATTCAAACATAAGTAAAACATGCAGTAATGAAAATGTTTCTCAGCAAGGGTTTTCAGTATATAGATTCAATATATTTAACTAAACATTTTTCCAAATCCAATATTATAGCAGAACTTCAACAAAACTTAAACCTCTTTAGTTTCTTCTATTCCCGGGACCCAAGTGGACCCGAGGGACTTAGGACAGAACATTTTACCCAAACACATATTCTGACTCACAAGTCTCCTGACTTGCAAATATGTCTGATCATCAGCAAACAAAAAAACATTGATGGATAGACAACATTTAATCATCAACACTTCATGACTGACACCCTGGGAATTCAGAAGGTAAATATCCAGAATAGTCATTCTGATTGCTTATTTCAAATAAATTCTTTCCATCACATTTTAGTACCCCGTGGACTCAATATATGCAGAAATGTATCTTGATCCCAGTCATTTAATTTCAGTAACTTCTTATATCATTTTTTTCCAAATTTCACCCTTCCTTTACCAAAATCCCTTTATCAATTCTTTTAATTTAATTTAACCCCAAATTTTTAGGGATAATATAACATGGGCCGAAACACAATATGAGACAACCTGTTGTGCACATTCCAGACACACACTTAAAATACTTTACTAATCGAAATGATACCCTGTGTGTTCATTAAACACAATACTACCACTCTCTCATTCCACATTCATTTGGCCATTCCATTCATCCTACATTTGTCCATAACACCTTTAACCACTTGCCGACCGCCGCACGACAATGTACGTCCTATTTTTGAAGAGGGATATCTTGGTAACGGCAGCAGCTGCTGCCACAACCGAGATATCCATCTCTTCAGGCGGCGGTCGGCTGTACGATAATGGTGGTCTCCGCGGCGGATTCGCCGCTATCGGCGGCGGGAGAGGTGCCACCCCCCCTCCCGCCGCCCTCCCGCACCTTCCGCCGCTTACCGGAGCCGTCGGTAGCGGCGGAGGCGATCGGGTCCTTCCATCTGCTGGGCATAGAGACAAGTGAGGCTAAGATGGCCCCCACTCGTCTCTATACCATAGGAGGGCGGAAGCGACGTCAAAACGTCACTTCCGCCCATACCTCTTAAAGGTATATTTTTTTTTTAAATGTCAGATTTTTTTTTTTTTTTTTTTGCATTTTAGCCCAAATATGAGATCTGAGGACTTTTTGACCCCAGATCTCATATTTAAGAGGACCTGTCATGCTTTTTTCTATTACAAGGGATGTTTACATTCCTTGTAATAGGAATAAAAGTGATCCATTTTATTTATTTTTTTAAAACAGTGTAAAAATAAATAAAATCAATTAAAATAAATAAGAAAAAAAAATTTTTTTTTTTTAAAAACACCCCGTTATGACGAGCTTGCGCACAGAAGCGAGCGCATACGTGAGTAGCGCCCGCATATGAAAACGGTGGTCAAACCACACATGTGAGGTATCGCCGTGATCAGTAGAGCGAGAGCAATAATTCTAGCCCTAGACCTCCTCTGTAACGCAAAAAATGCAACCTGTAGAATTTTTTAAATGTCACTTATGGAGATTTTTGAGGCTAAAAGTTTGACGCCATTCCACGAGCGGGCGCAATTTTGAAGCGTGACATGTTGGGTATCAATTTACTCGACATACCATTATCTTTCACAGTATAAAAAAAATTGGGCTAATTTTACTGTTGTCTTATTTTTTTATTCAAAAAAGTGAATTTTTTCCAAAAAAAGTGCGCTTGTAAGACCGCTGCGCAAATACGGTGTGAAAAAAAGTATTTCAATGACCGCCATTTTATTCTCTAGGGTGTTAGAAAAAAAACAATATAAAACGTTTGGGGGTTCTAAGTAATTTTCTAGCAAAAAAAACTGTTTTAAACATGGAAACACCAAGTCTGAAAAAGAGGCCTGGTCCTTAAGTGGTTAAACCTTAATATTTTTCTCTCTAGTGTCAGGAATTACACAACACAGTTACTTCTCTCTTTCTTTACTAACCATGATTCCTCTGGCGTAGCGCCTGGAATATACAACTTCCCCTTTGTTTACTTTTGAATTCTGGACTCTTAATTATAATCAGTTAAAATCAACATTTCAAAATCATTGTTAATACAGCTTAAACACTATGAAAACAATTTGCACAAATATAGCACATTTGCTGTTATCAGAAAAGAACACCTTTTAACTTCAATAATGTAAGGATAGGCAACCACACCCAAAACAGTCTTAAAGTCAGACTCTAAAAATTTGTATCTGATCAGATTCCTTAAAAAAAATATTTGGTACCAGCGCATACATATAATTTTATCAGTGACATGTCACATTCCCCTTTTAATGTTACCAATTTACTATGGAGTGGGCATGGGCTTAATATGTGCCCAATAGGGATGAGCTTCGTGTTCGAGTCGAACGTACGTTCGACTCGAACATTGGCTGTTCGGCCGTTCGGCGAATTCCGAACGTTTGGGCCGTTCGCGTCAAAATTCGAGTGGCGCGCGCGGACCACAATGCACTGCGGTGGCGCAGTGCATTGCTGGCTCATGATTGGCCAAGCATGCACTGTGACCCCGCATGCTTGGCCAATCGTAGCGCCAGCAGCGAGGAGAGCCATGATTGGCCACAGGCATCCTGCCTGTGGCCAATCATAGCTCAGGCTGTGTAGTGCACGGGGCGGCCTCGTGTAGTGTGTTAGCATCTGAAGCAGTGGGTGTTCTGTGTACCTTCAACACAGTACACACCGATCGTTTTTGGCTGATTTCCTATCTTGCTGCTGTGTAGTGGTTGTTGTCTGTGCCCTGACCGCAGAATACACCACTATATTCACCTCACCTATATAGCTAGTGATCTAGCTTTAACCACTTAACAACTGCCCATTGCCGATTAACGGCTTCAGGGCGGTTGTTTAACTCTGAGAGGCCGTTAATTAACGGCCTCCCAGAATTCTGCTCTCGCGCGCCCCCTGGGGCGCGCACTCGAGAGCATCCGTGACCATCACGGATCACGGTAAACGGCCGCTCGTCGCGGCCGTTTACCACGTGATCGCTCCGTCAAATGACGGAGTGATCACTTGTAAACAAACCGGCATCATGTTATGACGCCGGTTCCTCCCTCCCCTCTCTGTATCGATCGGTACAGCGGAGGGGAAAGAGATCGGTGTCAGCAGCGATGTGGGCTGCATCTGCAGTGCCCACATCGCTGCTCACCGAATTTAACCCCTCAATTCCCTGCCAATACTCTGCAATACCAGTGCATACTCTGCAGTACCCTGCCATTACTCTGCAGTACCCCACCATTACTCTGCAGTGCAGTACCCTGCCATTACTCTGCAGTACCCTGCCATTACTCTGCAGTACCCCCCATTACTCTGCAGTACCCTGCCATTACTCTGCAGTACCCCCCAATACTCTGCAGTACCCCCCAATACTCTGCAGTACCCGCCATTACTCTGCAGTACCCCGCCATTACTCTGCAGTGCAGTACCCTGCCATTACTCTGCAGTACCCTGCCATTACTCTGCAGTACCTCCCATTACTCTGCAGTACCCTGCCATTACTCTGCAGTACCCCCCATTACTCTGCAGTACCCCCCCAATACCCCGCCAATACTCTGCAATACCCTGCCATAAATTGCCATACCCAGCCATACTCGGAGATACCCAGCCATACTCGGTGATACCCTGAAATACCCAGCCATAGACGCCCCCCACCCCTCACCGCCCTCTGGTGCTTCTACCAACTCGCCAGTACGATCAAAGCCAGAATCTTTTTTTTATTTTTTATTTCAGGCTTCCCAGCCTAGAGGTGAGATGTGGGGTCATATTGACCCCCAGATTTCACTGTAAAGAGGACCTGTCACCCCATATTCCTATTAGAAGGGATGTTTACATTCCTTGTAATAGGAATAAAAGTGATCAAAAATATATTTTTGGGGAAAAAAATGTCAAACTAAAATAAATAAAGTAAAATGAACAATAAAAAAAAAAAATTTTTTTAAAGCGCCCATGTCCCCATGTGCTCGCATGCAGAAGCGAACGCATGCGTAAGCCCCGCCCACATATGAAAACGGTGTTCAAACCACACATGTGAGGTATCGCCGAGAACGTTAGAGCGAGAGCAATAATTCTAGTCCTAGACCTCCTCTGCAACTCAAAACATGTAACCAGTAAAAAAAAAATTAAAGCGTCGCCTATGGGGATTTTTTAAGTAGCGACGTTTGGCGCCATTCCACGGGCATGTGCAATTTTGAAGAGTGACATGTTTGATATCTATTTACTCAGCATAACTTCATCTTTCACTTTATGCAAACATTGGGCTAACTTTACTGTTTTTTTTGTTTGTTTTTTAAGCACAAAACTGTTTTTTCCCCCAAAAAAACGCGTTTGAAAAATTGCTGTGCAAATACCGTGTGAGATAAAAATTTGTAACGACCACCATTGTATTCTCCAGGGTCTTTGCTAAAAAAAAAATATATATATAATGTTTTGGGGTTCTCTGTAATTTTCTAGCAAATAAATGATGATTTTTACATGTAGGAGAGAAATGTCAGAATTGGCCTGGGTGCTCCAGAACGCCTGATGGCGCTCCCTGCATGTTGGGCCTCTGTATGTGGCCACGCTGTGTAAAAGTCTCACACATGTGGTATCGCCGTACTCGGAAGTAATAGCAGAATGTGTTTTGGGGTGTAATTTGTGGTATGCATATGCTGTGTGTGTGAAATAACCTGATAATATGAAAATTTTGTGAAAAAAAAAAAAAAAAAGGAAATAGGCCGTCAGTACTTCAGGTGTGATCAATTTTCAGATATTGGCACCATAGCTTGTGGACTCTATAACTTTCACAAAGACCAAATAATATCCACCAATTTGTACTTATTTTTACCAAAGATATGTAGTAGTATGAATTTTGGCCAAAATTTATGAAGAAAAAATTACTAATCTGCTAAATTTTATAACAGAAACGAAGAAAAATTCATTTTTTCGCAGAATTTTCGGTCTTTTTTCTTTTATAGCACAAAAAATAAAAAACTGAGAGGTGATTAAATACCACCAAAAGAAAGCTCTATTTGTGTGAAAAAAATGACAAACATTTCCTATAGGTCCAGTGTTGCATGACTGAGTAATTGTCATTCAAAATGTGAGGGCACCGAAAGCTGAAAATTGGTCTGGTTATTAAGGGTGTTTAAGTGCCCAGTGGTCAAGTGGTTAATAATAGAGCTTGCAGTCAGTAGTGATAGTGCGTGCTGTCTGCATGCTCTGTACCCAGTACATACCGCTATAATATAGGACAGGCCCCTACTTTCAAACATCCAACTTACAAACATCTCCTACTTGCAAACGCAAGGAGACAGCAGCAAGTGAGATGAAAAAAGATGGACGACAAAACAAATTATACAGGGGTGATAACCCTTCCCTATGTTTTCCAAAAAGCTTAAAAATAGTTTTTTTGACTGGAGCTACACTTTAAAAATGTACCGGTTGAAAATTACAAACAGATTCAACTTAACACAACAAACCTACACAGTCCCTGTCTTGTTTGCACCGCCTGTATACTGCTGTTCTGAGTATATAGGGCCTGGGGGCCACACGCATTTCCTTTTTTTAATATGGGTACGGGGTTCCCCTTAATATGCGTACAAGACCCAAATAGGCTGGTAATGGGCAGGGAGGGCTACCCATACCATTTTTCTCAATGATTTTCAACCATATTGCAGGAACCAGATATAACATTAAAACCGCAAGCAGTTTTAAATGGTGTTATTTCCGTTTAATGTCATTTTGTGCAGGGACTGTTCTAAACACGGGAAACACGTGGCACTTCACAGGCATACTACAGACACCCCCCAGGCACCATATTTAAAGGAATATTTCACCTTTTTTTTTTCACTTTAATCGTCATTAAAATCAGTGCTCCCGCCAAAACGGCAGTTTTTAAAACTTTTTTTTGCAGTGACCCATGTCCCCTGAGGCAAGAGGCAGGTCCCCAAACCCTTTTTAGGACACTATCTTGCATATTAGCCGTTAAAATTAGCACTTTCCATTTCGAACGTTCGAGTCCCATAGACTTCAATGGGGTTCTAACGTTCGTAACGAACGCGGGGGTCGTTCGCAAGTTCTGGTGCGAACCGAACCGGGGGGTGTTCGGCTCATCCCTAGTGCCCAACACATTTCATGAATAGACTGACACTAGTTGCAACATTTTAACAATAAACATGTACCTTTTATAGATAACTTTTCTGAATCCAATCCTTCTTTAACATTCATTCTCCACCTCAGCAAGTCTCCCTGACTCGCTGACTATGGAATGCAAATATAGAAGTATGCTACCCACAAAAGCGGTGGTGAAGGCATGGTTGGTGGTTTGTTCCCCTCTTCCACCCGAAACAAAATAGCAGATCTCTGCGAGCGGATATGTACCTCCGTGCATTGTGCTAAACAGTACTTTGGACAGGAGGGATCACTCAAATAGTAATCTGTCTTTGTCCATAGCCGTGATTCAATCCTCTTAAAGCACCACATACAGATAAGTACCCTACTCTGTCCCTTTCACCTGCCTAATTTAGCAACACTCTGTCTTGGCAGGATCATAGGACATATATCAACTACCCAACAATTTATCTGCATTCAGAAAACAAAAACAAACAATCTTATACTCTAAATTGTAATTCCAAGACAAGACAAAAATTTACATACACATAAAATTAAGCATTTCTCTCTATTAACAACTTTCCCTTACCTAGGTGTCCGTCTTATGAAACTGCAAACAGGGCGACCCCAAGGATTGCCACTAATCACAGTCCACAAACAGTCCATGAAACAGACAGTCGTGGGAGAAGTTTTTAAACATGTTCTCCCTCCGATGATTGCTGCACTCTGAGAATCCTCACTGATCAACACAGAAACGGTCAGTCCATGAAGCTAGCGCCTCACCGGAGATCCGTGCCAGAATTCACACCCACAAACCCACCAGCTCAGAGGTGGAGAATCGGGGAGCGATGAGGGAATCTGGGGGAATTCCGAGGGAGAAGGAGGAAGATTCATAATTTCCCTCTACCTCATTCAGACCCCCCAACCATGTCCCCCTGTCAGTGCATCCAGCAGAAATTTAATCACTGCCCAATAAACCAACATCGTGATGTCTCTATGAATCTCTGCTACCGTAATCCAGCAAAAGTCTCATGAGACCCCAGCACCAGGGCTGCTCATTGCACGAGGTGGGGTGCTTTCAACAAGGGTTCTAGCCTCCCCACCAACTCTCTCTCTTTTTACCCTTGGTTGAACCTTTTCCCGTGCCTGTTGCCAAACAGTGATATGCACATTATACCAACCCACCTGTACCGACTCATTATAACTTCAGCAAACAATAAACAAATAATCAACAAACATATGAACCAACAGACAAACAAGGTAAGTCTACATAAAAAAATCCCTATTTTAACAACACCTTTTATCTGATAATCCAAATGAAACTAGCTGTGACACTTTAAAAATCCTTATTTTAAACAAAACTCTCTCTGTGTTAATTTTCTTACCTGCTCAAAACCTCCTATCTCGGCTGTCCTTTAAAATCGTTTCCTCAAAGATACTTCATAATCAATAAATGCATGATCACAAATATCTCCACATTGCTACAGCAAACATGAGAAAAAAATCCCTCAAGCTCGGTATGCAATGCCGGTAAAATGTCCCCTTTAAATCTCAGAACAACTCTGACTGCTAACTTCCCCTGTTTAAAAGTACTTTCCTGAGGCCTTCATGGCAGCACACACTGGGTTGTGACTCCGCCCCCACAACCCGACAGGATTGGATTAGCTATAAATTTGAAGGGGAGACCCCCCGCTGCACTCTCTTTTTTATCCTCACCTGACAGGTTGGACGGACAAAGTTTTCCTGTTACAGATGAATAAGCCTCTACCGCATTCGCCCCAGCAGGTTCAAGCCTCTCCTGTTTGGAAGTCCCTCCTGTACAGTCTCTAAAGGAGCTTCTATGGAGGGAGTCCCCTGCTCTGGTGGTCTCAAGGGGCATTTTTGCTGGCATATGACAAGCTTTAAAGAAGCTTTTATCTGCAGTGGATTCCCTTCCTTGCCTTTCCTCTCTTTTCCTATGTATATACACCTGGCATCTTTAGGTTAAATTTCTTTGGGAAAATATATATGTACCTTGTTTTTCCCAGTGGAGGGAGCAGGACTTGCTGGTACCTGTTATCCCTCATGACCACCGTTCGTTTCGCCGCACTGCGCATGTCCAGTCTTAGGATTTTCTTTCCTATGTTTTCTTTAGAGCTTCCCTCTTCCAAGATGGCGCGGGGGTGCTCGTGTCACTTCTGCGCATGCGCGGAGCGTCATTCAGCGGCGGTATGGCGCCATTTTTTTAAAAACACAGTGTCCCTGTGTAATTCCAGTGTATGATGTATTGCTGGCTGCAGCTGAAGAAGACTGCTCTGCATCCCTAATTTCAGAATTCGACCAAAGGTAAGTCCCTGTGGGGTTTCTTTATACTCTTTTTTTTGCTTAGTCAATTTATTTTTATGTTTGATGAATTTAAATATTATTAAAATATTATTTAAATAATTATGAATAAATATTTAATTTATATTTTTCTATGCATTTCGAGCAGTTTTAAAAAAAAAAAATGTTTTGGTGGGAATCATAGTAGTTCCTTCCTGCTTATGCGTTCCTTCTTACGTTTTAGACTGTCCTGTACCCTTTTCCTTATGGAGTCCATTGCCCACGCAGAGCACCATCAGCAAATTAGGTAAGAGGCTATACCGGTTAGGTACGTATTGAAGGGGTCAAAAAAAGAGTGCCAGATGCTTAGTGCAGCCCGGCTGAGTAAAGAACAACAAGTTTTAGACAGGGGAGAAGATCCAGCCATACCTCAAGCAGAAAATCTCGCAGAAGCCACTCAATCCCCTTCACAACACCGAAGGCATATCCATTCACGGCATAGCCACTCACACCGTAGCCAGTCAGGACGCAGAAAATCTCCTCCTTCGCACCATCAGAGCCGCCATGCCCATCCTGCAGCAAATGCCTGCTGGGTATGCGGTGCCCCGGCTTTGCCAGACAAGCTTGCTTGTCGTTCCTGCTTCAGTGAGGCCACTAGAGAAAAGGAAGCAGATGCTAGAATGGCCAGGGATCTCATTAGGGAGTCTGTACGGGAAACATTACTGGGGTCAGCAACGCCAGCTATGGATAGAGCAGTTCCTAGCACATCCTCTGCGGAACCTCGTCTCACCCAAGCATCAGAATCCTCCTCCTAGGATGAGAGAGTCAGGATATTGTAGCCGGCTTTGACTTTTCCCTTGTGGAACCTTTTGCGAAATCCGTTAAGGAGGCAATTGGCGGGCAGGAGGACGCGACTAATCCCCCTAAGGTACGGAAATATTTTCCGAATTTGAAAAGGGATCCGGAGACCTTTCCTTTTATTGAGGAACTTGAGGATCTCATCAAGGACGAATGGGAGAGATCAGATAAGAGAGCTAGCCTCTCCAATAGACTGGCAAAAATGTATCCCTTAAAGGAAGCGAAAGTGAGGCCCCTAATGAGTGCCCCCATCGTCGACTCTTCATTAATGCGTCTTGCCCGTCACGTAACCTTACCGATCGAGGAAGCAGTCTCTTTCCGGGATATTTTGGATCGAAAGATGGATCTATAATTAAAAAAAGCTTATTCCACGGCTGGAGGGGCCTGTAGACCAGCGATTACTACGGCGGCAATGGCCAGAGCCATCTCAGGATGGGCATCCGGAATGGAGAAGGACCTCAAAGACGGCGTCGAGATGGAGAAAATAATATCTTCCCTGCAGGAGATCAGACTCGCAGGAGATTTCTTGGCAGAGGCCTCGGTAGATGTTATAAGATCTTCTGCTAGGTCAATGCTGGCTTCGGTGACGACAAGAAGAGCTCTATGGCTGAAGCCATGGATAGCAGACACAGCCTCTAAAACTAATTGGTGCAGGATTCCATACGATGGTTCAAACCTGTTCGGCCATCTCCAAAGTTTACGGAGGGAAATCAGGTCTGATCCCTTCCGACAGAAGACCTAGGGCATAGAGAGGTCCAGCCTTCAAGCGTAATTTGCCAGACAAATACCGGGAATCTAGATCCTACCATCCAGGTAGGGAGGTTAGAAGGGACTGGAGGAGCACAAAACCCTCCTTTTTCAAATTGCAGAAATCCAAGGCCACCCCGGCTGGGGATCAGCCAAAATCATTTTGAAAATCCGCCTGCCCACCCGGCCCAGGTGGGCGCCAGGCTGAAAAGCTTTTTCAATATTTGGGCGAGACACATAAAAGACTTATGGACACTTTCCACAATAAAATTTGGTCACAAATGGAAGTTCAAGAACAGTTTTCCACCAAACTACTTCCGCTCAACCAGGCTTCCGTCTTCATTGTCCAAAAGGAGCCTGTTAGTAAAATATATAACAGAGCTGAGACAAAAGGATGCAATCCTAGAAGTGCCATCACACCAATAAGGGAAAGGGTTCTATTCCTCTCTTTTTTTTAGTGAAAAAGAAGACAGTTGACTTCTGACCCGTGCTGGACCTCAAGAGACTCAACAGAGGCATCCAAGTGGAGTCCTTTAAAATGGAAAGCTTGCAGTCTATTCTCCTAGTGATAAACCTAAATGACTGGATGCTTTCTATAGATTTGTCAGACGCTTATCTTCATGTGCCAGTTCACCCGGTTTTTCAAAAAAAGGCTGTGTTTTGCCATAAAACAACACCACTACTAGTTTCAGTGTCTTCCGTTCGGCATTTCTTCGGCTCCCAGGACATTTACCAAAAATCTGTTGCCGCTAGTAGCTTTCCTCAGGGAGAAAGGATTGTGAGTCCACCACTATGTGGACGACATCCTGCTGTTAGCAGAAGATCAAGAATCTCTGATTCTCCATCGGGAGATTCTCCTTGCGACCCTTCAGAAATTTGGGTGGATAGTCAACTGGAGGAAGAGCAGTTTGCAACCTACACAGAGAATGGTCTTTCTGGGGGCAGACCTGGACACCAGATTAAACAGGATACAGCTTCCACGGGAGAAGGTCAAACCTCTAGTTCAGAAAATGCAAAGACTATTGTCGACAAATCAGTTGCCAGCCAGAGCCTGCCCTAAGTTTACTGGGGTCCATGTCGGCAACTATACCTATGATACAATGGTCACAGTGGCACATGAGAACTCTCCAGAACTCATTTCTCAGGCAGTGGGATGGAGTATCAATGCGTCAAATCATCTTTGTCTCCAGTACAGTGAAGCAGTCGATATGGTGGTGGACACACCACAGCAATCTCGGGAAATACAGACCGATAGTCCCTCCGGATCCAGAAGTAGTAACTTCGGACGCCTGCCAGACGGGTTGGGGAGCCCATTTTCAAGACCAGGCAGCCCAGGGGCAGTGGCATTTTCAGGCGTTAGGCTTAGTCTCTAGTGATGGACGAACTTCCGACGGGACGTTTCGCGAACGCCGACCGCGAACGCGGCCGATAGCTCGCGAACCGGAACGTTCGCGGCGGGCCCCATTGACTTCAATGGGAGGCGAACTTTGCAAACCTACAGGTCAAATTTGCAGCCACAAAATAATTAATAGCTGTGCAAACATAGTCCCACCACATGGCCAATGTCATAACACATGTATGAGGTGAATCTGGGATCGACAACTACAAGCATTCTTTTTTTATATGGGAAATTGTTGTGAAAATTCAGGACTGTGGAGCGCATGAAGGCATTGGAGGAGAGGGAAGGTCAGGGTAGGCAAAGAAGAGGGTGCAGGAGATGATCACCAGCAGCATGACATACAGCAATGACACCTGCACCGTGATAGAGAGCACTGACATCAGCAGCGTGACACAGCAATGACACCTGCACCGTGATGGAGTGATCTGACAACAGCACCGTGATAGAGAGCACTGACATCAGCAGCGTGACATAAAGCAATGACACCTGCACCGTAAGCAGCCCCAGGAGGAAGTCAGCATAGCACAGGGATGGTGGGAGACCCTCATAATGAGCATAGCACAGGGATGGTGGGAGCCCCCTCATAATGAGCATAGCACAGGGATGGTGGGAGCCCCCTCATAATATGCACAGCAGAGGTACAGCCCCAGGAGGAAGTCAGCACAGCACAGGGATGGTGGGAGCCCCTCATAATAAGCAGCCCCAGGAGGATGTCAGCACAGCACAGGGATGATGGGAGCCCCTCATAATAAGCAGCCCCAGGAGGAAGTCAGCACAGCACAGGGATGGTGGGAGCCCCTCATAATAAGCATACCGCTCAACCTCTTCAAAGAGGAGGGTACGGGCATATAGTACGGTGTGCTTTTTTTGGACAAGGAAGTGAGCCAAATGAAGAAAGAAGGTCTGTGTGCTTGATTAAAAAAATTGTTTATAGACATATACATGGTCTACTGGTCACATGTGTTGAATTCCTCCGAGATCCATGCCTCATTCATTTTTAGAAATGTGAGGTAGTTAACACTGTCGTGAGCTAGGCGAGTACGCTTATCGGTCACGATCCCCCCTGCTGCGCTGAACGTCCTTTTGAACAGGACACTGGACGAGGGGCAAGCCAACAGTTCGATTGCAAATTGGGCAAGCTCTGGCCAGAGGTCAAGCCTGCCCACCCAGTAGTCCAGGGGTTTATCACTCCTCAGAATGTCCACATCGGCCTTTAACCCAATGTAGTCGGACACCTGACGGTCTAGGCGTTCCCTGATGCTGGATCCGGATGACACCTGTCGATGGGTCGGCTGAAAGAATGACCTCATATCCGAAGTCACCAACACATCTTCAAACCGGCCTCTTCTTGCGGGTGCTGTTGGATTGGTACCCGCAACTCCTTCTCTGGGAGTGGGAATTGCTCCTCTGCCAGCGCACGCAAAAGCAGAATGCAGCATTTCTCAAAGCAAGGCCTGGAAGTGCTCCATTCTGACAGCCCTCTGTGACGGCGGTAACATTTCCGCCATTTTGTGTTTGTACCGGGGGTCTAAGTACGTTGCCACCCAGTACTGGTCCTTGACCCTTATGCTTTTTATACGGGGGTCCCTATTAAAAACACTGGAGCATGAAGGCCCCCATTTGCACTAAATTGGAAGCGGTGTGGTGCCTGGCTCCTGCTCATCATCCAGGATAATGTCGTCCTCTTCATTCTCCTCTCCCCATCCACGCACAACAACAGGGGTCCCAGAAAGGTTTAAAGCATGCTCTTCTTGCTCCTCCTCATCCGCCCCGGCACCATCCTCCTCTGACTCCTCTTCAGACTCCTGTTGTTGACTTGTCTCAGATAGAGTAGCCCCCCCTGGGAATTCATACAGCATTGCGACTTCCTCATCTTCCCGCTCCTGCTCCTCCACAGCTTGATCAATGACACGACGCAATGCACGCTCCATAAAGAAGGCATAAGGTACCATGTCACTGATGGCACCATGGCTGCGACTGACCAGTTTGGTGATCTCCTCAAATGGCCGCAGAAGTCTGCATGCATCGCGCATGAGCAGCCACTGGCGCGGTGAAAAAAAAAACAGCTCCCCAGAACCTGTTCTGCCACAGAGTTCATACAGGTAGACGTTAACTGCACGTTTCTGCTGGAGCAGCCTATCAAGCATATAGAAGGTTGAGTTCCATCGTGTCGGGCAATCGCAAATGAGACGTCTGACCGGCAGATTGTGTCGCCGCTGAATGTCAGCAAGGCGAGCCATGGCTGTGTAAGATCTTGTGAAATGGGCCGAGATTTTCCTTGCCTGCCGCAAGATGTCCTGGACCCCAGGGTATTTGACAACGAATCGCTGCACGACCAAGTTTAAGACGTGTGCCATGCATGGCACATGCGTGATTTTTCCCTGTTTCAATGCGCTAAGCAGATTGGCACTGTTGTCACACACCACTTTACCAACTGTCAAATTGAGCGGTGTTAGCCACTAATCTGCCTGTGAATGCAAAGCTAAAAGGAGTGCCGGGCCAGTGTGGCTCTTGGCTTCCAGGCACAACAGACGCAGCACGGCATGGCAACGTCTCCCCTGGCATGTCGAATAGGTTCTGGGGAGCTTGGGCGGCGCAGCGGAAGAGACACTAGCAGTGGAAAAGGAGGAGTCAGCCGAGGAGGATGGAGTAGGAGGAGGAGAAGAAGAGCCAGGCCTGCATGCAATCCATGGTGGTAAAACCAAATCTACACGGGTGCCACGGGTTACATGCTTGACGGCCGTCAGAAGGTTCACCCAGTGGGCAGTAAAAGTGATATACCTTTCCTGCCCGTGTTTGCTAGACCACGTGTCTGTGGTCAGATTTATCTTGGCACCGACACTGTGTGCCAGAGATACATTCACTTGCCGCTGAACATGGCCATATAGCTCTGGGATGCCCTTCTGTGAGAAATACTTCCTTCCTGGGACCTTCCATTGTGGTGTTCCAATGGCCACAAATTTGCGAAAGGCCTCCGAGTCCACCAGTTTATATGGCAGTAGTTGGCGGGCTATGAGTTCTGACAAGCCAGCCGTCAACCGTTGGGCAAGAGGGTTATCCGGCATCATCATTTTTTTTTACGCTCGAACATTAGGCCCACGGAAGCCTGCCTTTTTGCAGAAAAACTTGAGCTTGGCGTGATGGAAGGTGGAGTGGAGGACAATTGTCAGGAGAGAGGAGAAGGAGAAGTAGAAGACGAGGCTGGACGGTGAGAGCCTGGGGTGTGGCTTTGTGTGTTCCGTTGCTCCCACTGGGCTCGGTGATGGCTGCTCATGTGCCTTCTTAAGGCGGTCGTCCCTAGGTGAGTGTTGGGCTTCCCACGACTAATGCGTTGACTGCAAAGATTGCAGATGGCAACGCTATTGTCAGCAGCGGACACGTTAAAAAAAGCCCACACTGCGGAGCCATGTGCTGGTGTCCTGGGAGCGCCAGATGTGACCGTACATGGTCGATGACTCGCTCCTGATACATTTGCAGTCTGCTTTGTCCCTCCTGTGCAATGTAAGTTATTCCTGCTTCTCCTCCCTATCTGCTGGTCCATATCTCCCTCTGAACTCCCCTCCTCTTCCTCTCTTGTGGGCACCCACGTGACATCACTAGACACGTCATCATCGACGTCACCTTCCCCAACGCTATAAGTAGAGATCTCGGAGTAGGCAGCAAAACCGGGGACCAAACTCCTCCTTGGGCTGATCTGGGTACTGTCGTCAGACTGCAGAGTAGCGGTTGTTGCTACCTCCTCTTCCTGATCTAATACCATGACTGGCTGCGCATCAGAAATGTCTTGATATGGATCGGAAAATAATTCCTGTGACTCAAGCGGAAGGTATGTGGTGGTGGTGGTGGTGGTGGTAGTGTCTTTGGGGGTGCACATAGCAGAGAGTGAAGAAGAGGGTGCAGATCGAGAGGATGAGGAGGGTGCAGAAGAGTAAGGCTGAGTGAGCCATTCAACCAAGTCTGGTGCGTCCTTTAAAGTAATTGAACGCACCTTCTGCAACTTCCCACTTTGGCTCAAGCCTGTTGCCCCTGCCCTACCCCTACCACCCCTGCGGAAGGGCCTGCCTCTTCCTCTGCCTGTAATTTTTTAAATGACCCTGTGACAAAACTCTCAGTCCCTATACTGATGAAGGACTGCTGCAGTATAGGGCAGCGGTCAGCAGTAGTGCACCTCAACCCTATGTATTGTGGACCTATACCAGTCCTTATAGAATAACAGACTGTACCTCACTCAACCCTATGTACTGTAGCACCCTACACCAGGTTACCAGTCCTTATAAGGACCTTTGTGGAACAAGTAGAATGTGACTGATTAGCAGACTGCAGCAGAAGGGCAGCAGTCAAGTATAATATTTTTTCTATATTTGGAAGAAAGAATATTATACGTGTACAAGCCTATTACCATGCCACTGATACCAGTCCTGAAAAGAACCTTTGTGGACCTAATATAGTAACAGCTACTGAATAAACTGACCCTCACTGCCTCACACACAGCTTCCTGCCTGTCCCTATATAAACTGACAAAACAGAGGCTGCTGGAACAATAACTGGAATAGCACTTTTGTGGACTTGATAGTAACAGCTAATGACTAAATTGACTGTCCCTGCAGCACACACCGTCCTGTCCCTTTCTCTAAACTGACAAAAGACACTCAGGCTGCTGCAACAATCACTAGCACAGCACTTCCTCAAACCTATATCCTGAACTACACCTAACACCTATACCAGTCCTGAAAAGAACTTTTGTGTACCAAATAGCTAGCGATTTGGGTCACTGCAATCTCTCCCTGCTCCACACAGCAACCTCTCCCTATAGTGACAGAAGAAAGAATGTAAAATGGGCGCCGGATCGGGTGTATTTTTAAGTTAGGGGGAATGTCCAAGTGTCCCTGTGCTGTAATGTCTCAATTGGCTGTCCTGTACCCCATGATGGATGTGTCATCATAGGTCAAAGTTCTTTTACACAGAAAACACAGAAGTCCACCGGGCAAACAGCGGCTATAGTCCACCGATCGGGCGGACCGCGAACAGCCGAAAATCGCCGCGAAACGACCGCCGGGCGAACCGTTCGGCCATCACTATTAGTCTCCAACATTCTGGAGCTCAGAGCGGCTTTCCAAGCCTTGAGAGCCTTTGCGCCACTCCTGAGAGGCAAGAATGTAGTTATACGCATGGACAACAAAGTAGCAGTGGCCTACATTCAGAAGCAAGGAGGTACAAGAGTGTCACTTTGATGGAGGAAGTGCGTCCCATTTTAGAATGGGCTCAGATTCATCTTTTAAGCCTAAGAGCAGTATATGTTCCAGCAGCGCAAAACATGTTAGCCGACTGCCTAAGTCCAGAGACTTTTTCCAACAACGAGTGGTCCCTGAACCCTCGAACCTTCGCTCTTTTGACGGAACTTTGGGGAATGCCAGAGATAGACCTAGCAGCTACCCCAGCGAATACCAAATGCCTCAGGTTCCTATCAAGAGGGTCATTCCCATCGGCAGAAGGGGTGGACTGTCTGAGTCACCCATGGAACTTCAGGCTGGGATACATTTTTCCTCCAATTACATTAGTCGCAAGGTTTCTGTCCAGACTCCGGAGATCCTCAGCGACAGTGATCGCAATTATCCCACTGTGGCCGAGGAGGCCATGGTTCACGACACTTCTGCAACTCAGCCTTCAACCTCCTATTCCCCTTCGGGTATCTCCGGATCTTTTATCCCAAGGTCAGTTCCTGCATCCAGCTCCGGAGGGGTTGCACCTGATGGCCTGGAGATTGAGAGGGCTAGGCTGAGAGCCCAGGGATGTTCTCAAGAGGTCATATCGACTCTAATGCAAGCTACGAAAATCACGACCAATTCCATTTATTCTAGAATTTGGGAAAGATTCTGCTCCATGGCTCAACAGAAAGGATGGAACAGCGTTTCTCCAGAGCCTGCTCACATTCTGGAATTTCTCCAATCAGGGGTCAACAAGGGCCTGAGTCCAAGTACCCTCAAGGTTCAGGTGTCTGCCCTATCAACCAAAAACGGACACGAAGTGGGCCTTTCATCCTCTAGTTGTCCAGAAAATCAAACCCCCCAGGAAGCCGTTTTTATCGTCATGGGATTTATCAGTAGTTCTTCACGCCCTGTCTTCACCTCCGTTTATTCCATCTGAAAAACTCTCTCTATGGGACTTAACTTTAAAGCTGACTTTCCTGATTGCAATTACATCAGCAAAAAGGGTATCGGAAATACAAGCATTAATGATCTCGGAACCTCATTTAGTTCTTTTTCCTGACAGAGTGGTTCTAAGACCCTCGGAGCAGTTTATACCCAAAGTAGCCACTCCATTCCACTACAACTAGGATATCATTCTTCCATCCTTCTCTAACGATCAGGGGGATCCACACCCTCTGGATGTGAGGTCAACCATCATCAATTATCTATCTGCTACTACCTCGTTCAGAAGGACAGATTCTCTCTTGGTCATCCCTCACGGATCCAAGCGAGGTCAAGCAGCCTCTTCACGCACCATCGCATCATGGCTGGTTAAGATCATTAAGAAAGCATATTCCTCCCAGCAACTGGCAATTCCTGAAGTCATCAGGGCTCATTCTACAAGGGCAGTGGCTACCTCCTGGGCAGCATATTGCAGAGTGTCTCCAGAGACGATATGCAGAGCAGCGTCTTGGTACTCCAGGCATACCTTTATTTCCCATTACAAAGTGGATTCAGCTCACTTTTCCATGACTGACTTCGGCAGATCTATCATTAGAGCAAACTCTTCACATTATAAGGAATTAAAGTTTATTTTTCACTTGCACCCACCCACCTGGCGAGTTATTTCCCAGTGTGTGCTGCCATGAAGGCGTCAGGAAAACGGAAAATTGTATACTCACCTTCCGTAATTTTCCTTTCCTGACACATCTTCATGGCAGCACACAGTTCCCTCCCTGTCTCTTTGTGATGATATATACAGAGAATGCAGCGGGGGGGGGGGGGGGGGGGGTCTCCCCTTCAAATTTATAGCTAATCCAATCCTGTCAGGTTGTGGGGACGGAGTCACAACCCAGTGTGTGCTGCCATGAAGATGCGTCAGGAAAGGAAAATTACGGAAGGTGAGTATACAATTTTCCGTTTTCCTTCACTTTTTTTTTCTCTTTTCTATGTGTAAGTTTTAAAACCGCTTTGAAATTGGCTTGTATAAAAAGAACAATGCATTGAAAAACCTTGCAAAATGCACACCTTCCTTGATTAAATAACTCAAATCTCTCTTTTTACCTTCTTACTTCACTTACCTTACCCTCAACAATGTAAGATGTTTTTATTAACACCTTACTAAATCACTTACTTAATCTCATCACACCTCGGGCATTTTCCAAAATACCCACTTACCTTACAACCCCCTCCAAACTAAAACACATTCCTTTTACAACCTGCAAAAAATACCATTCTGATACCATTCCAAGAGTTACCAAAACACATGTTAAACATGCCCAAACAAATTATGCACTTTTTAAGCGGAATCAAGCACCTATCATTCCAGAGCTCTATAACCAACATACTAGCAAAGGGGAGAAGTCATATTATTCATATACTATACCATCTCTCTTCAAAGAAAACCTTAGCAAACATATATGAACATGCTTATGAGGCCGCGTACAGACGGGCGGACTGTTCGCCCAACTTTGTCCGCTGAACAGTGTTTGGGCGGACAGTCCGCTCGTGTGTGGGCTTTCAGCGGACAGTTTCAGCGGACAGTTGGACGGACAAGGTTTTTCGGAATTTCCGAAAAACTGTCCGCTGAAACCTTGTTTGAGCGAACAGTCCGCCCGTGTGTAGGCTTGTTCGTCAAACAAAGTTGCGCGCATGCTCAGAAAGGATTTTCACGCCGAAAGCTATAATGCAGTGTATAGGACGTCGTATTTTTCGTCCCGTCGTACGTGCCGTTCACGTCATCGCGCACGGTTTCAGCAAACTGTTCGTCCGTCGTGTGTGGCCATGTCCGTCCATGCTAAGTTTGAGCGGACTGTTTGCCGAAACTGTTGGACGGACAAAGTTGGGCGAACAGTCCGCGCGTGTGTACGCGGCCTAACAGTACTCACCCTTTCCACGATACCTAAACATAACAAGGGAAATTTACTTCACTCTAATCTAATTTTCCCCTTTTGGGACATCATATAACAGTGAAAACAGGGGCTGCCTTACCCCATACAGCCCTGTATCCCACACAACAGATATCTTATTACTTTAATGCAAATGCGATAGACAAGAAAAGCCAGATAGAGCAAAAGTTTTGTGGGTCCTGGTAGTAATTGGTAATTGCCCCATTACCCTTTTCTTATTCTCTTTCGCAAATAGAGCGTAATATTACGTTTTAAACTTCTCAACAGTCCCACAGGACACAGGCTTCCCAAGAGCCTCTTCTTAACAGCCTGGCCCGTCTCACAATTCTCTTCTTAATTAAAATTTATCCGACCAGGGTTGTGTCAAAGCTAAGGCAATAAACAATCATTTGTTTGCTTCAAAATCAAACTTTGACCACTACCCGCCAAGTCCTAAATCCAAATTTCAGCAAGTGCCTCCATCTGTTGTGATTAAAATGGTATTTCTATATACCTGACAAAGACCAGCTAGGTATAATTATGGCAATTACCACACTTACAAAACCTGCTTAAGCACTGCAATACTAAGGAGACAGCATTGTTCTGAACACAAGAAGAGAGGAGTCAAGATTGGTGTTCAGGGGTTGTCTGGTTTATTCTGGGCGGGTCTACAATTTATATGCATATTATATATATATATTATCAGCCAATCATTGCATAGAACATGGGTGTGGTTAATACAGAGGTATACATTACATATCATTAAAGGGATTGTAAAGTGAATTTTTTTTTTTAAATAACAAAGATGTTATACTTACCTCCACTGTGCAGCTCGTTTTGCACAGAGTGGCCCCGAACCTGCTCTTCTGGGGTCCCCCGGCGGCTGTCTCGGCTTCCTCCCGCAGGTGCTTCTCACGTTCATACGAGCTCCCTCGCATGGTGAGAAGCATCTGCGGGCGCTCTCCTGTGATACAGCCGGTGGCTATAGCCGCTCGCTGTATCACACGGCCCCGCCCCCCGGCGCTCCATGTCAGTGGATGTGATTGACAGCAGCGCGAGCCAATGGCTGCGCTGCTTTCCATCCATCCACTCCAGCCAATCAGCGGCCAGGCTGAACGGTGGAAAGGACGACGGGGACGAGCGCGGGACTTTCGAGGGGTGAGGTAAGTAAAACGGGGGGCTGGGGGCACAGGCACTGTCAGATATTTTTTCACCTTAATGCATAGAATGCATTAAGGTGAAAAAACATTTACCTTTACAACCCCTTTAATTATGTCATTTGCTTTCATGAGTCAGTCATGAGTCTTGTGGCCCAGACATATTGTGACACTATTTCTTTATTTAGACAGTACAAAATAAAACTGCTTATGCAAGCTATATTTTCTCATATGTATGCTTTATAGGAAAACCGCTACAGTCTGCAAACACAGAGCTTAAACTAACAGGTTAACCCAAGTTAATCTTATATGAACTAATAAAGATGGAGTCACTCCTGTTAAGCCATATCACAACAAGGTTCACCTTTTACATAAACTGACCCATGGAAATGGGGCCACAGTAGTTTAAAATTCACTGTGTCATTTCATAGCTCCCAACTGTCCTTGATTTGGAGCAATGTCCCTCATTCCTCCTCATTTGTCCCTCATTTTGGTCTGACCTATATAGATGTATATAAAATGCACTTGCTATCAAAAAGTGTTTTCCAGCACTAAACCTTTCATCTGATTTCTACATTTCTGCGTTTGTAACTTCCAGAAGCCAATATAAAGGAGCAGTAGTGGTAAAAAAAAAAAAAAAACACTTGTGGATTTAACAATCTTGTTTTTTTTTTAATTCTCCTTTATGGGGGCATGGCGAGGAGTGTGTCCTATGCCTGCATACTTTTGCTGATAAGTGTCCCTCGTTCCCATCTCAAAAAGTT
Organism: Lithobates pipiens; assembly: GCF_037356315.1. Taxonomy (NCBI): domain Eukaryota; kingdom Metazoa; phylum Chordata; class Amphibia; order Anura; family Ranidae; genus Lithobates; species Lithobates pipiens. Next base: position 142,653,289 of record NW_027507789.1, read on the forward strand.
GGAGGTATGCCATTTGTAAAAATATTGTTTTGTGTAAATCCCACACCTGTAGGTATATTCTATCACCGTGAAACCTGACTGAAATGCTCCTAATGTTTACATTCCCACATTCTGGCTTATTTCTGGGACATATCCTACAATAAAACATCCAGTGAGCTTTTTTGAGGACAACCAAAGTGACTCTTAATTTGTTCTTACAGAAGGAAGCTCAGTAGCCATTCTGCTGTGGCCCATGACAAGGTAGCCAGATAACTTACTACGCCAATCCATACATGTACACCCCCTTTTATACCTTATTCTATAAAAAATGACACAGACACCTGCTGGATGTAAATGGCCTTTCAGGCCTTTATTTAAACAATAAACCAAACTAAACTTTTTCTTTAAAACTTCTGTAACCATTTTACTTTACCATATATTTTCCTGTAACCAAAACCAGCTCATCAGATAAACAGTTGTTGATCCCTGACGACCCCATTTCTACTTGAACCTGTAATCCCAACTTTTTATGGCATTCGTCCCCAGCCGCCAACTTGCCTCGGGGACTTACCAATTGACCACAGACCCCCAACTTATTAGCCCGTCAGTCTGGCCAGCCGCCAGACCACCCGGGAGGACTCCATACCCATGATGGGTCCTAACTTTTCCAAAACCTAATTTGGAACAGATAAATTGCATACCAGCCGTCAAGGACCCTACTGCCACAGCAGCACAAGAGTGACACCTCACCCTTGTGCCTGCCGCCACACCTGCAAAGCCCTGCCAATCCCATCTTCCAAACCCAAAGCCCACAGGTCAATCCCGACTGGGTTAAGGTGGACACCATCCCCCCGTAAATACCTCCACGTCTCCACTTCCAACTCCCAATGCCTCACCACAATACCACCATTCCGGGCAACAAACCTCCCCACCTCTTTGTTCACCTTTATACGGGCCCTATTAATCTTCTCACAAGACCGGGCCCCCCTCCAGGACATGCGGGCCACAATATCGGACCACACAATAATCATGTCCGGGAAGGCAGTACGAAGCCTGAGGAAGTCCCACCGTATGTCTTTAATGATGTTGCGCATCGGCCTGACAACCAAATCATTACCTCCCACATGTAGGACCAGTACGTCCGGTGCCCGATCCAGGCCCGCATAGCGATGAACCTCTGGCACCACCCTGTGCCACATCAGTCCCGGGATGCCAATCCATCGAACCCGGCCTTCATCCCTGGACAGTCTGAGTTGCCTGCCGTCCGGCCGTACATCCGCCCGTCTAGCCCCCCAGAACACAAAAGAATGTCCCAAAATCCAAATGAGACATCCCGGCTCTGAAATGACATAACCAAAAATTAACCAACCCAACCCAAAAGAACCAAAACATATAGTCGACCATACCAAGGAACCGTACTCCTACCCCTTTTACAAAAGGTGCGGCCGCACATAAAGCCGATACCTCCGAGACTCCCACCTCCCAATTTGCTTAATAACCTCTTCCGGCAATCCCCATCTAGCTGCCTCCGTGGCCGCCCCTATCCGGAAGGAATGAGCAGCATACTCTCCCGGAGACAAACCCCCCGCTCCGCAAACACTTCCTCAACACTGCCGTAAATTGGAACCGCGAAAGGCACGAACCGTCTGCATGCATGAATAACACCCCGTCCCGGTCCGGGCGAACCTCCAAATAGACCCTTAAGGCCTCCACCGGACAAAAACTAGGGTCCCTCCCCAGAAACAATGTTACCCGCACCCCTCTACCCAACTGGTCCATTTTGGACTTCCTGACCAAAATTACCACTGAAGAAGGGGCCCAGGAAACGTCACCCCTCCCCAAACCCCCCGGAGCAGTTTTAGATGGCAACACCAATTCCCCTATCCGAAACGCCCCAAAAAATGCCACCAGGAAAGCAGCTCGGAAAAGTATTTGTTCAAAACCCAGAGAACACACTTCCCTGACGTGGCTCAACAAAATACCCAAAACTTCAAAAGAAATCGGGCGCCGCAAATCCCTTTTCGCCGCCCCTTTTCTAAAACCCCTCAACGCCTTTTTAACTAAAAAATCCTTAGTCACATCCGCCAACCCCTTACATTGAAACAAAAAGGCCAAAGCTGACATTTTCTTGCTGACTGCCGAGCCTGACACCCCAGACACATAATTATAACAGATAAAACCCAACACCCACCTTAACAGTTCTGCCGGGCCCTCCGACCCCCCAACCTCACCCAACCAGTTCGACCATTCCCTCCACACTGCATGATAAGCCGCTCGAGTACCTTCACTCAACGACTGCTGAATCAGTCCTCCGATGATTCCAACGCAATCCCCCACATCTCCGGAGGGCACGGGTCCCCGCGTCTGTTCGCGTCCGGAGCCAGTCTGCGAAAGTCCTCCCACTGGAAACGAGACAGAGCATCCGCCAACTTATTCTCAATCCCAGGGATATGCACCGCATAAACAAACGCATTAATCCGTAAACAACTGAGCACCAACCTCCTTAACAACCTAACCACTGGGGGGGAGGAGGCCGAAACATTATTTATGGCCACCACCACTCCCATGTTATCACAATGGAAGCACACTTTTTTATCCCGTAGCTTGTCCCCCCACAATTCCACCGCCAGAACTATGGGAAAAAGCTCCAGTAACGCCAGGTTAGTTAAAAACCCCGCCTCCCTCCAAGAGTCCGGCCATGGTTCGGCACTCCATTGCCCCTGGCAATAAGCTCCATAACCTGCCGAACCTGCCGCGTCAGTATACAAAACCAAATCAGCGTTGCTGACCGGTCCCTCCTGCACAATCGCTCTCCCATTAAACTCAACCAGGAACACCCCCCACACACTCAGATCATCCCGCAATTCCCTGGACAACCGCACAAAATGAGTGGGCACCTTCACCCCTGCTGTGGCTGCCGCCAGTCTCCTGCAAAAAATTCTCCCCATAGGCATAATCCTGCAAGCAAAATTCAATTTGCCCAGGAGCGATTGCAATTCCTTCAACCTGAGTTTTCGTTTCCCCCGCGCCGCGCCCACCTCCTGCCGCAGCGCTTCCACCTTCTCCTCAGGCAACCTACATTCCATGGCCATGGAATCAATCGTGATTCCCAAAAACACTATCTCCGACCTGGGACCCTCCGTCTTCTCCCTCGCCAAGGGAACCCCAAACCGTTCGGCCAAATGCTGCAATGTCCCCAGCAGAATCCCGCAGCCGCGGGATCCTGGCGGCCCCACACACAGGAAGTCATCCAGGTAATGTATGACCGAGTTGACTCCCGCCGTCTCCCGCACAGCCCATTCAAAAAACGAACTGAACAGCTCAAAAAGTGCACACGAGATAGAACATCCCATGGGCAAGCAGCGATCAACAAAATACGACCCCTGCCAGCAACAACCCAACAACCGCATACTCCCCGGATGCACCGGCAACAAACGAAACGCCGCCTCCACATCCGTTTTTGCCAAAAGAGCCCCTCTGCCATACTTTCTCACCCACGCAATCGCTGCATCAAATGATGTATAAGTAACCGCACAAGCTTGCGGGTCAATACCATCATTTACCGATCCGCCCCTGGGGTAAGACAGGTGGTGGATCATCCTGAATTGCCCCGGTTCCTTCTTCGGAACCACCCCCAAAGGCGAGACCACCAGATCCGCCATCGGAGGGGTAAGAAATGGGCCGGCCATCCGGCCCAACGCCACCTCCTTAGCCAATTTCGCCGACACCACGTGTTCATGCAGTAAAGCCGACTTCAAATTTTTTGGCCAGCGGGGGAACCTCCCTCAACGCACTCGGAATCCGAAACCCATCCCTAAAACCAGCCTCCAACAACCCCGCCGCCGCACGATCAGGATACCTACTTAGGAAAGGAAGCATCCTTTCCAGCCTCACCGGCGTCATCCCTTTTTCCAGTGAAGTCTCCAGTACGACCTTTTCCCTGCCGGAAACAACGTGCGAAGGGGTGCCCTCCACTGCATCCCGAACACTCGTGCTTGTAACGACAGGCGTTACCAAACTTGCACGTCCCGTCATTAAATTGCCGGCAGACCCCCTTCTTTTTTGGGGCCAGCGATCCCGCTGAGGCGGCGGCGCCGGCCCCCCCTGGAAAAAACTGTCCCGGGGCCCGGGCCGAAGTCATCAACTTCATCCACAGGCTGATGTCCTTGTGGTCCCACCTAATGGACGGCCGTACCGCTTTGCGTTGACGAAACTGTTCGTCATAACGTAGCCAGGCCAAGCCCCCATAAACCCTGTGCGCCTCACTAATGGCCTCCAGGTAACAGAACAATGCCGAACAATTCTCCGGCGCCTTTTCCCCAATCATGCTAGCCAAAATCGCAAACGCTTGCAGCCAATTCGCAAACGTGCGTGGAATAAGCCTATATCTCCGCTTCTCCTCCTCTTCTTTTTTGCTCTCATCTGGCTTGACCCTGTCTAAATTAAACTTCTCCAACGGTAACAACGAGAAGATTTCCACAAACTCGTCTTTCCAAATCTTCTCCCTCACCTCCTTCTTCAAATGCGCACCTAACGGTCCCTCGAAGCACCCATAAACTTCGCTCCTCGCCGCATCCGCCAGGCGAATCCTCTCAGCATCTTTGTCCTTTTCCACCGCCGCACTACTTGTTCCCTCGCCGTCTTTCCTCGCCTCCTTCTCCGTCTGCGTCTCCGCCGCCACCCCACCCCCCGCCAACCCCTGCCTGACGGGAACAGCCGTTCCCCCCTCCACCGGAGCCGCTGGAGGCGGCCCCACCCACGGGTTAATCGGGGCGGGCGCCGGCCCCGAGCCGCCCCCCAGGCGGCTCAGCACCTCTTTTAGCACCGACAACAACTCACTGCCCCCCCCGCTATCCCCGCTGGAACCCCCTCCCCCCGTCCCCCCCACAAACCCCAGCGAACAACCCCCCCAAAGACCCCGATGACTCACCGGGCTGCTGCCGCCTGGAAGGCCCTCCAGCCGCTGTCCCCACTGCCGCCGGCGATGCACATTCTTCATCAGGCATCTCCCCCTCCTCCATGCTGCTATCTTCGGAAAGCGCCTGGCCACTCGGGGGCCTCCGCGCTGGTGTGCCAGACGGCCCAGGCCGTTCCCGATCGTTCCGCCCGTTCGGAGCATGGCGGCCGCCATGTTTTTTGTTTACATTGACCTCACTTCCGGTCGCGCCGACGTCATGTCCGCTGACGTCATCAGCGTGCGCCGCACCACTCGAGCGCGCGCTGCTCCTCCTCAGGCCCTCCCTCCCAGGCACAGAAACATGCCCGGAGGCGTGGCCACCTGACTGCCGCTCTGCATTCACTGATGGGCCCCCCCCGGAAGCCAAGATGGCGCACCCACGTGGCAGGCCGCCGGCCGCTTCAGGGACAAGGCCGGCGCCCGAGGACCCCACTCTCCCCCGGCGAGCAGCCCCCCGACCGGAACATCGCCAGGGGGAACCACTGGAACCACCACCGACCGCGTGGACCTGGAGGTGGCCTGAGACCCGTCCCGGTAAGTGACCCCCCTCCCTCTGGGACTCTGCCGTGGACGGGGATTCCTTCCAGGCCCCCCGCTAGCTGACTGGGGCGTCCGTTTTGCAGGGGGACCTGAAGGGGCCCAGCTGGGGCTCCCAAGCCGGCGTTGAGTCCGGGGGGCAATGTCAGGGCTAAGGCGCACAGGGGGCCGTGACCTCCTTGCCCGTGTCGGGGGTACCCTATCTGCGGAAGGTCCCTGCCCTACCCCCTGAAGGGTGGCCGCAATTTGGCTTTGCAACCAGTCTGCGCCATGCTGTTCTGCTGCCGACCTAAGCTGTTCCCATAGCTGCTCTAACCCACTCATCTTTTCCAGGGAGCTGATCCTGAACGTTCCTCCTGACCTGCTGCTCCAGACTGCTGACCTTCCTAGACTCACGTGCCTTCACATCAACTCTACTCCACCCCCTCTTACACCATCCTCCAATCAGGTAAGCCTTGTAACTTTCTTAACCCCTCGTACCATTCCCCTGCGTAAGCCTTGCACCCTGTCATGTATGTCCTACGCTTACGTTGCACTACAGCTACGTACATGTCTGAGTAAGTGAGGTCCAGAACGGAAAAGACAGAAAAGAAAAGTAGTGCAGGGCTGGGCATGACAGTGTGTTTAGGGGAGACAATGCACGTGAAGAGATAAGAGGGGAGGGGACAGTGAGTAAAGTCCAAGGGGGAGTGTTAATATATAAGGAGGAGGTGGGACTGGGCTGGGGAACAGAAAGTTGTGGAGAAAGAAAGGAGGAGGCAGTTTTTTCCTCTGCTCCTCCAACATAACTGAAATGTCACTCGGATGAGTTTGCAGGAAGCAGCGGTGAACAGGAGACCAGGGTGGATGCACAGACAGTTTGCAGTCTTTATGGATGAATAAGTGAGCCGATTGAGGCTGGAAGGTGAGGGTTGCTGTGCATGCAGAGGTTGCAGCCACTGGCACTCTGTTTTCACCAGGGCACTCATACGGGGCCATGTGCCAGGCGAGGAGCTCTCTGGGGGGAACAATCCCGCCCCCCAGCAAAGAATAGCCAACTGTCTGCCTGAGCAGGGTCTGGGCGGACTCCATGCCACCAGCCCAGCTCGGTGGGCAGGGCCATGGGCCGTTATGGTGCTGCTTTCCCACCTGTGAATTGCAGGACTACTACCTCCTCTGCCTGCATCGCTGTGTGGGGAGGAAGGCTCGGAGAGGGAGACTTATTAGTACGGCCGACGGGCCGCTTATACAAAAAAGGGGCGGAGCTCCGTGGGTGGGTGTGGCCTATATGGACAGCACGAGATGCCACAAGATGGTGGTGGAAGGATGAGGTTGACCTTCCAGGTCATAGTATGTGAGAGCATGTGTGGAACCGTGGCAGAAGGCGGTTGCTCCGTTGGGAACAGAGGTAGTGGATGCTGGCCCACAAGTGACGGGCAGTGCGCCTGCCAGTTTGGGGACAGTGGCGCAGCGGTGGGTTTGTCAGGTAATGGTAGGATGGAGATGGTAAGGATTGCAGATGCAAAAAACAAAAAAGTGAGATGTACCGGTGCTTTGAGGGTCCCCTGGGAGCACAATTAAATAGGAGGTCCGGGATGCGATTTGAAAAGGCAAGTGAGTAGAGATCTTCTCGTTATGGCCCCCCTTTAAAAGAAAAAGGGGGAAATTTAAATATTAAGTGTATAGGGTCAAGCAGGAAGATTAAGGGAAATAGGATGAAGCTAAGAGGAGGTAACGATTGATTTTGCGGAAGGCGGACTCCATTATGCGATTGTCATGGGGGGGAAGTACCCGAACATGGTATGGCATTGTTCTGTTATATGTAGGCCATTGGTAGGTGCACATGTTAAAAAGGGGGATCTGATTGGCTACGGGATGATGAGCAGTTTAGACCACGCAGGTCAGTATGACCTTCTCTTCATGGGGATCAAAGGATAACGGTCTCTGGATGCGGTTTCTGTAGTAGTAGAGGTCCTCAAAGCAGTTCCTTCGGGGGGGGGGGGTGTACCCCCTCTGGACGGTCGGCCGAAAAGAAAGGGGGTGAGTTGGCAGTGAAATGTGAGCTCCTGTCAGTTCGGTGGTTTTTGACGTTAAAAACGAGTGTTAAGGGGTGGGGGGACCCATCCATTGTATTGTGGCTTCATGTGAGGATAATGTACAGGGGAGCCTAGTCACACAAGGGATGACTTTTGGAAGGGGTTGAAAAGGTTGCAGCCTTTCATAAGTAGATATCCGTATAAGGAAATGGCAAGGCTGCTTGCCTCCGGGATTTGTAATGGTGTCTACAGCAGGGGTGGTGCCTGAGAAGGAACCAAACAAGTTTTGCCTTGTTTCCCCACTTATCTGTCAAAAAATAAAAAGTTCTGTCATAATCTGATTCGGTGCACTGTGTCCGATACTTCAGATACACAGCTATAATGTGAGTAAGGTGTGACAAAAAAGGGGCGCCTATGGCAAACTAGGAATTCGTGTTCCACTTGCTTACAGTTTATTCAGAGAGCTTTGGCTGCTGGATAGATGCTGGCAAGAGGAGTTTTTTTACTTGGATCGATGCCTGCCCATGGGTTGCTCAATTTAGTGGGCCATGGTTAGATGTTTAGTTCTGTACCAGAGTGGGGGGGGGGGGGGGGTAGAAACGTGTCAGTCCCTGATTCAATCATACATGGCTTGCATGTTTTTGTGTGCTGGGCCATCTTCCTCCAGTGTGTGTGCGATTATACTTTATACATTGCAGCACATTGCAGGTAGGTTCATTAGTGCCATTGGCTGCAAAACACAGGGGGCCCAGTGAGGGATATTGGCATTGTGATTCTTTCAGGGGTTATGGAGGGTCGTCTGCCGGTGACCAAGCTGAAGGTACTATAGAAGGGGGTGTGTGAGGCCCAGGGACGGTGCGAGATACAGTTGAGGACTTTGCATTTGTTGCTGGGTATGTTCAATTTCGCCTGCCGGTTTTATTCCGATGATTGGGTTTTGGCCGACGGCTGCCGTCTGCTACAGTGGGGGTTTCAGGTCCTGGCTAATTTAAACAATAGGTGGATGCCAGCCCGGTGAATAAGGTCGATGGGAAAAGAGGTCACGAACACGGCGGGTAAACAGGTTTGGGGGAAATTTTTCTTTCAGGGGCAATAGAGTGAGGAAATTTGGCCCCAATTTTGTTGGGTGGAAGTGGGGTGTTTATTCATAAACATGTGCTATTGGAATTTTTCCAGTGGTTCTGACTATGGAGCTGGGGTAAGGGTCATGCAGGAACCTGACACGGATTTGAATTGTGATTATGTGGGTGTGGTTTACGGGGTCAACCACATGTTTGCATTGTCACAACTGGTCATACGTAGACATGTGCAGAGTAAAATATTTCGTTTCGGAATTTCGTTTTCGTCCGAAAACGTAATTTATTTAGTTACTCCCGAAATTAGTTTTTATTTATTTAGTTTTTCGTTCAAAAATTGCATTCGTCCGAAAATCCACATGAATTACGTTCGAATCTGTCTTTGAAGGCTTATGGTGTCTGTCGAATGTATAAAGAAGAATCGACGGAGCTAGTATATAGCATACTTTAGAACCCTATTAAAGTCTATGGGACTCCAACGTTCAAAATCTAAAGTGCTAATTTTAAAGACTAATTTGCAAGTTACTGTCCTAAAAAGTGTTTGGGGACCCGGGTCCTGTCCCAGGGGACATGTATCAATGCAAAAAAAAGTTTTAAAAACAGCCATTTTTTCGGGAGCAGTGATTTTAATAATGAATAAAGTGAAACAATAAAAGTGTAATATTCCTTTAAATTTCATAGGTGGGGGTGTCTATAGTATGCCTGTGAAGGGGCGCATGTTTCTGGTGCTTAGAACTGTCCCTGCACAAAGTGTCATTTATGCAGGAAAAAAAGTCCTTTAAAATCATTCGCAGCTATTATGAATTGTCGGCTCCGTAATACAGAGAACACTCATTGAAAGTCATTGATAAAAAAAATAAAATAATAAAAAGCGTGGGGGTCCCCCAAATTCAATTACCAGGCCCTTCAGGTCTGGTATGGATATTAAAGGGAACCCTGCCTCAAATTTAAGAAAAAATTTGACGTGGGGTTCCCCCTAAATATCCATAACCAGACCCTTCAGGTCTGGTATGGATATTAAGGGGAACCCCGCGTCAAATTAAAAAAAAAATTGATGTGGGGGTCCCCCTAAAAATCCATACCAGACCCTTTATCCAAGCACGCAACCTGGCAGGCCGCAGGAAAAGAGGGGGGGGACGAGAGAGCGGCCCCCCTCCCTCCCGAACCATACCAGGCCACATGCCCTTAACATTGGGAGGATGCTTTGGGGGTCTGTGACCCCTCAAAGCACCTTGTCCCCATGTTGATGAGGACAAGGGCCTCATCCCCACAACCCTGGCCGGTGGTTGTGGGGGTCTGCGGGCGGGGGGCTTATCAGAATCTGGAAGCCCCCTTTAACAAGGGGACCCCCAGATCCCACCGCCCCCCTGTTTGAAATGGTAAGGGGGTACGAAAGTACCCCTACCATTTCACAAAGAAAGTGTAAAAAATAGTTAAATAAGACAAACACACTTTTGAAAAATTCCTTTATTAAAAATAAAAAAAAATTAAAAAAAAGATTCCAGCGGTGCTAATTCACTCTTGCTATCCAGCGACGGACGATCATCTCTCCGGGGTCCAGCGATGGCTCATCTGAATCAGCGCAGCCTCCTTCTTCTGTCTCCACGGAGGAGACACTTCAGGGATTCCGGCGGCCTGACGTTTCTTATATACGGAGGGCGGGGCCTCCCGTCACCTGACCCCGCCCCCCTCTGACGCAAGGGGAAACCCGGGGTTCCCCGTGACGTATGGGTGACCCTGCCCCCCTCTGATGTAACGGAAACCTGCCTGTGTTACATCAGAGGGGTGCGGGTCACCCATACGTCACAGGGAACCCCGGGTTTCCCCTTGCGTCAGAGGTGTGATCTGGGGGTCCCCTTGTTAAAGGGGGCTTCCAGATTCTGATAAGCCCCCTGCCCGCAGACCCCCACAACCACTGGCCAGGGTTGTGGGGATGAGGCCCTTGTCCTCATCAACATGGGGACAAGGTGCTTTGAGGGATCACAGACCCCCAAAGCATCCACCCAATGTTGAGGGCATGTGGCCTGGTACGGTTCAGGAGGGAGGGGGGCCGCTTTTTCGCCCCCCCTCCTTTCCTGCAGCCTGCCAGGTTGCGTGCTCGGATAAAGGGTCTGGTATGGATTTTTAGGGGACCCCACGTCAATTTTTTTTTAAATTTGACGCGGGGTTCCCCTTAATATCCATACCTGGTTATGGATATTTAGGGGGAACCCCACGTCAAATTTTTTCTTAAATTTGAGGCAGGGTTCCCCTTAATATCCATACCAGACCTGAAGGGCCTGGTAATTGAATTTGGGGGACCCCCACGCTTTTTTTTTTTTAAATTATTTATTTTTTTTATCAATGACTTTCAATGAGTGTTCTCTGTATTATGGAGCCGACAATTCATAATAGCTGCGAGTGATTTTAAAGGACTTTTTTTCCTGCATAAATGACACTTTGTGCAGGGACAGTTCTAAGCACCAGAAACATGAGCCCCTTCACAGGCATACTATAGACACCCCCCCCCCCCCCTACGAAATTTAAAGGAATATTACTTTTATTGTTTCACTTTAATCATTATTAAAATCACTGCTCCCGAAAAAACGTCAGTTTTTAAAACTTTTTTTTTGCATTGATACATGTCCCCTGGGGTAGGACCCGGGTCCCCAAACACTTTTTAGGACAGTAACTTGCAGAATCTTTTCTCTCTGTCGAATATTTTCTCTATATAATCTTGGACTAATAGAGGTAAGGTTAGGCACATTCGACCACAGGTTCTATAGACACAGATTGTTATTGTCAGAGTCACGTCGAATCTCCTATTCTATATCGAACTGTTGTAACAATGAAAACGAAAATAAAGCATTTATTTATGTCGTCTTTCTTTCGTTTTTTCGGATTCTGTGCTTTCGTTATCGTTTGTCAAAACGAAAACGAAAATAGCTGAAATTCGGACGAAAACGAATGCACATGTCTAGTCATACGGCGGCTACACCATTTTATGTTGCATTAGATGCAGTTGAATAATTTTCTATATGCTATTCATCTTGCAAGCATCGAAAACACGGGGGGCTTACTCCTTGCATCTATTTTCAGTGGGACAGGTTCAGAGAGTTAGCCGGCCACAGCGGGGGAGGAGTTCCCTACTCGGGCTGGATATGGGAGATGGCATTGGAGTCACCACGAGAGGTAACAGGGCAGTCAGCCAGTGAGTCCACATGGGCGGCTTACGTGAAGGTATGAAAGGAAGGGTGGGTTGTTCGGTGCAGGAGTCTGAGGTCAAACATGGCTATGTGGAGGGTAAGGTTGTTGGTGGTACTGTGGTTCCAGGAACTTGGTAAATGGAGGTTGGTATCTGCCATTGAGCGGAAACTGGTGGGTTTTTGGCTTTTGTTTAACCTGCTGTGCAGGGTGGATTGAAAAAAGGAGTTTGGGTTGGACAATTAAAACAATAAATAAAAAAATAAAAGGATCAAAGGGTTAGAGGGGTGGAGGTGCTGATGTTTGTGTTTACCAGGCTTTAGGGTAATAAAAAAAAAAAAGGGACAAAACGGTTAGGGAGTTTCTAGGGTTTGGAATAGATGGCATGGGGGGGCAGTTCGGGTGGGTGTTATGAAAATGCCACTGGGTCGCAAGGTTGGATGGTGCAGAATACGCTTCACACTCCTTCCGCATCGGGGCGGCTGTAGAAGCTGCCAGATGTGGGTTGGATGAGGCGGCGGTAAGGAGGAATGGTAGGGGGGAAGCAAAGAGATTACACACTTACCTATGCCTTCATGTGGTGGTGGAATGAAGAAGGAAAAAAAAAAGAGTGGGGGGGGGGGGTAGGCTGTACATACAAGCTGTGTTGATTATGGTGTGGGGTACATTGGTTTACTTGAAAGTTGGTGCTGCCTTTGTTTGGCGTTTTTTTCATCCAGATGGAGGACTTATACGCCTTGTCTGGATTTAGATTGTTATCTGTATGTTTGTTGGGGGGCCAAAAGAGCACATGCAAGATCGGTTGGCAGACAGTTGGGTATCTAGAGGAGGGAGGCATGTGTTCACTGGCTAGGAGTATGGGGGTTGAGGTGGAGCAAGGTGATATCGGAAGTGGAACATTAAGCGCGGCGGGATTGACTGCCGGTCGTTTGGGTTATGCATGCAAGGGGTAATGCTTCTGGGTTTGAATGATCAGGGAGCTGATCTAGGACGTTAAGTCAGATATTTTATGACTTGGTATGGTTGTCTAACACTCAGGTGGTGGGGAGGTTGTGGCTCAGAATGGGGGATATGGTGATCAGGCAAGTAGAGGTGGAAACTAATGTGAGCCTGTAATTGAGGGTGTTAGAATACACCTCTAGGTAGTGGGGATTGTTTTCTGGGAGCTGGGGCTGCAAAATGGGATCCAGCGGGCCCTGGGGGTGTGGGGGAGCCCTTAAGGGTAAGGTGTCATCCTTGCGGGCTGTGGCGGTGTTTTGTTGGTCTTTGACGGTGGCAGTAAACATATGTGATGGAAAGGGGTGGGGGGCTCATCGGTAGTATGTGCCCCTCCGGTGTATTCCAGCGAAAGTTTAGCTGGAATACTGTAATGGTTGCACTGCGGGAAGGGGGTTGTCTCTGAGCTGATTATGCGCTGGAGGCCTATCGTGTGCAAAAAGGTTCCGCAGTGTATTGGTGGAATATGTGTTGGAGTTCAGGGGTGCTGTCAAAGACCAACAGACTGGAGTTAAACAAGTTTTTGCGGAGGTGATATTTTGGTATATATTTGATATTAGAGTTATTTATATGGTGTGAATAATAAATAGGCTGCTATGGCCATTTATACTCCAAAATGAAGGTGTGGTCTCATCATTTTAGAAGGATAATAAATGGGGATGTTGGAGTACAAGTGGTATAGCAGTAAGAGGCAGGTTAGGTACCTCTGAACTACACTGGTCATGAGCTTGTATGCAGGTGTAGTCTACTTTCTCCGCTGCAGGTGATGCTCATCCACAGCAGCCTTGTTGCTGGGGAGGAAGTCAAGAGGTACTCTATGGTTTCCTGGATCACTGTGGGAGCAATTCAGTTGCATGCTGCCTCCCCATGTGACTCTGGCTGCCATCTTAGGTCAGGCAGAGACTATTTAAGACCCTGGCTCCCAGGCTTGGCGTGCTTTTGTGAATTGGTAGAAGAGGGACAGGTACTCCACGTGTTAGGGAAAAGCATTGGCAGTAGGGAGAGGTTCCTGATGAGGAGGGAATTTGTAGAGTCGCAACTTGTTTGGACATGAGATGGCAAGGCCACATTCTGCTCTCTTAAGAGATGCTGTCAGTCCGGCTGAATCCTGTTCTTTTTTCATTACCATGAGTGAGTGTAGCTCATTACCGTGAGTGTACCTGGATGGACAGCATGTGTACTTGTGCGGTTTTAATACAGGTTTTTTTCATTACACATGACTGTGTGAATTATTGCCGCCGCACCACACTTACAAGCTAGAAAGGGATTATAGCAGTGTGAAAATCCTGGTGAGGATGTGGGACAGGAAGAGATAGTGTACACTGCATAGGCGGGGGGGGGGTTCGAGGCTGGAGGCCATAGCCCAGACTTTCTTGCCACAGGCTCGCTGCCTAACCAGCAGGTCATGGCTGCAGTGGGCAGGCTTAATTAGGAGGTGGAGGAGAGAGACAAGTGGGCGGACAAGCAGAGATGACATCATCTCTCTCAGTCTGCTCCACGTCACCACTCTTCCATCATCGCAGCAGGGCCACTTCAATGTTGGATGTGTTGCGGGGAGCAGAGAGATGACATCATCATCGCTGCCCCCACATCTCCGCTCTCCTGCCCTCACTAGATCAATTGCTCCTGCATTGCTGGGGTAAAGCATTCACAACTGTCGTGTCCTGGAAATAAGCCAAGATATACAATAGGCATGTAACTGGCACCCCAAAGCACTGTACAGTAAAATTGAAATGCACCGCATCCCAGCACAACACACATTCCATTTCTTGCAGTGAACTGCATTGTTAAAAATAGCTCATGTACATGTTTTCATTTGTGGTGGTGTGTTGCAGCCCATTCACATTGAATAGACTTAATACATCACACGGTAACACACCATGGTGTACATGACTATGGTATTAACTATGGCTGAACCCGTTACCAATAGCCCATCCCACCCCCTAATGATCACACAACACATGGGTGGAGTGAATTGGCCACAGCAGCCATTCTTATTTTTATTAACCAATATATAAATTTTATAATTAACATAAAATAACGTAATAACCTTTTTATCTAATATATCTATTTTCAGTTTTATCACCACCATGGGGCACAAAGGTCCAATAGGCATAACACATGACTGCACCTGCTAGCCACTTCTCAGGCCTCAAGTCACTAAAGCCTCCGACTCAGAGACAACTAGCAGGTACCCATATACCAACTGGGAGCCGCCCTCAGACGGGCCCCTAAACCATGCCCTTTAGGTGCCCATATGACCTTCACAAGTACCTTGCACCCCGCCAAACAAACCACCAACCAGTATTCCGGCCCCCCTCTCCCTACCATCACCACCATCTCCTCCAAACTTAGGGCGGGTGGGTGGGAAGCTCCTTACCCTCACGGCTACTCGTGCAGACTGGCCCCTCCCCTTCCAGCCTAGCTCAGTATGGGGCCCACCAATCCTCTAAGCCAGCCAGCCCCATACATTCCCCCCTTACCTGGATCCGCCCCTTTAACCCCTGTCATGCCGACCCTCCGCCGAATACCTTCGGCATTGTTCCGTGCCTCTATTTTATCAAACATTGATCTCATTTTGGTTCTCAGAGAAAAATCTTCTCCTCTGGCACCCTGTTTATGAAACGGAGAACATTTGTTCTCAGGAGAAAAAGAGGAGAAGTTTTTCCTCTGAGAACACCTGAGATTTGAGTAGAAGGGGAGGGGCTGCCTGTAATCTCCTCTGACACCTGTGTGATTACCGAGCAGCTGAGTTTTAAAAGTGAAACCGAAGTTATAGAGCGTGTAATTCCATGAAATAAGCACTGGCGCATTTTTATACGCATTTTGGCACATTTTTTAAATGTGTGTTTTGGCCCTTTTTTTGCTCATTTTGACATTATTTGCGTGCATTTTGACATTTTTTAACATGCCATATTTTTTTAACGTACATCTGCCCGTGGGTTTTTATATTGTGCATTTTGGCACTTTTTTGAACACGCATTTTGGTGTGGTTTATAACGCACATTTTGGCACTTCTTTTAGCATGTAGTTTGACACTTTAACATGCATTTTGATTTGCTTTTTATGCGTATTTTGGCAAACAGCACATTTGCTATCCACTTTTGGGGTGCCATTAACAATTAATGGCACCGCAAGCATATCATGCATTTTGCATTTGTTTCTGGAATGCGCACAAAAACACAGGTAAAAAAATTAGCCAAGCTACAAAAAAGCAGCAAAATGCACATAAAAATGTGCTTAAATGTGTTTTAAAAAACAAGCCAAAATGTGTGTTGAAAAAAGGTGCATCAAAAACTGTACCAAAATGTGCACAAAAAAGGCCCAAGATCAAATATGTGTCTTGCTATGCGATCTTTTATTTTCTGTGTAGTCTCCCTCACATAGGGATGAGCTCAGGCGCGTTCGCATGGAACACGTGCAGAGCCCAACAGGAAGTCGGTACAGCGCTGAGCTAATCACAGGCAGTGAGACATTGCCCCGAAGTGCGGCTGCAGAGATTGGGCAATGTTTCACTGCCTGTGATTAGCGCAGCGCTGCACCGACTTCCTGGCGGGCTCTCCACATGTTCCATGCGAACACGCCTGAGCTCATCCCAACTCCACATAGAGGAGACCACACAGACGTTTCATGATATAAATTACATAGGAGGATTGACAGGTATCTTTAATAGGTATGTCAAAGCCATTTTTTGGGTGTGAAAAACATTTTCCCTTCATCATACTGGTACATTGTATACAGCAAAGACAGAGGAACGATCCCTTATTTTGGGGACCTAAAAAGGTCACAGGAGGGGTAGATACAGAGTACTGATCAGATTGTACTAATCTATCATAAATACTCTTCCCTCAACGGTAGGGGGGATGGTAGAACTCTTGGACTGAAGGGTAACTATTGTTCAAAACGGACCAATGTTTTTTAATAACAATATTTTATTTGTGAGAAAATTTATGAAATTAAGAAATGAAGGGCATTCTGCGACCAGAGATGGGGATTTGGGTATTATCATATAAACCAATATGTTAACGAACCATGTCTTATATGTGTGTATATATACATTGTTTTATTCTTTATTTTTATTTTTTTTATTTCTATAGGATATCCGAACGATTGAGCGATACATTCTGTGAAGTGAAAAAAAAAAATGTCAAGCATATATTTACTGGTTTGCGCAAAAGTTATAGTGTCTACAAACTAGGGTACATTTTCTGGAATTTACACAGATTTTAGTTTATGACTGCCTATCTCATTTCTTGAGGTGCTAAAATGGCAGGGCAGTACAACCCACCCCCCCCCCCCCCAAATGACCCCATTTTGGAAAGTAGACACCCTAAGGAAATTGCTGAGAGGCATGTTGAGCCCATTGAATATTAAAAAAAAATGTTTAACCCCCAAACATTATATATATATATATATATAATTTTATTTTATTTTATTTATTTATTTTTTAAGTGAAGGCCATGCAGCTTAAAATGGTGGATGTTTAATTTTTTTTTTCACACAGTATTTGCGCAGCGATTTTTCCAATGCATTTTATGGGGAAAAACACACTTTTTTTTTAATTTCAATGCACTATATTGCCAAAATGTTTGATGAAATAAAAAAGAGGATCTTAGGCTGAATACATGGATACCAAACACGATATGCTTTAAAATTGCACACAAACGTGCAGTGGTGACAAACTACATACATTTTTAAAAGCCTTTACAGGTTACAACTTTAGATTTACAGAGGAGGTCTATTGCTAAAATTACTGCCCTTGATCTGACCTTTGCAGTGATACTTCACATGCATGGTGCAATTGCTGTTTACATGTGATGCCAGACCAATGCTTGTGTTGGCCTTTATGCGAGAGCAGGGGAGACAGGGGTGCTTTATATTTTTTATTTTTATTTTTTTATCTTATTTTTAAACTGTTCCTTTCATTTTTTTTGTTATCTCAGGGAATGAGACATTTCTTCCCACTGCTTGTAAAAGCATTCTAGAGGCTAATTAGCCACTAGGATTGCTTTTACATGAAAGACAACCGCCAGCTAAAAAGAATGATACCAAGATAATACCTAAACCCACAGGCATCATTCTGGTATAACCACTCAAAGTCCAGCAACATACCAGTACGTTGCTCGTCCTTGTTGGCCATATATTGTAATCTTCTTTTCTTTTTTTTTTTTTTTCATGCAGCCTGTGGGCTGAACAAAAAAAAGAGATTGATCGGTGGGTATGCCCACCATTAGAACACCTCCCTTCATCCACCCACTTCTAATGATGGGCATACATGCACTATTTTGTTTTTAACTGTGGTGGTGAAATCACTCCCTACATCGCTAGAGTCACAGCTTTATGTATCGTGGGAGCAAACGCTGTTGCTGTCAAGATAAATAAATCCGCGCTGCAGCTGAATGGCGTACCTGAAAACAAAAAAATGGTTAACAATAAAACACAGTAAACACTATACCTGAAAAGCAAACATGATAAAACATAATAACAATAAAAAGAGCAGAACAATAGAGAGAGAACAATACAACAATTATTTTTGTTTTTTTTATTTTTACGTAGCGGTGACACTTTGGATAAAGTGTCATTCATATGTAAATTTAGTTTTTTGCCTCAGAACAGTAATTGGGTTCTGAGGGTTAATTATGTAGGTGAACTTTGACATCAGTTTGGCTGGGCTGTATTAGAGTTCTGCTTGGTCATGTGTACAGTGAGGTGCACATGACAGGTCAGAACCAGGCCTGGTTGGACGTTTTGGCTATCACGTGTTGTCGGTGGTTCGTTCGTGAGGCCCTAGTGGTCTGTTCCTGATTCTGGACCGGGGTAGCCCCGTGAGGGGTCCCGGTCACGGGAGCGTTCGTTGCTCCGCAACATGCTTCGGTTGGTTAACCCCAATAGACCTGCCTGGTCTGGGGCAGGACCGTCTTTAAGGCAGGGCAAAAGGGGCAGCTGCCCTGGGCCCTGTCATTGTTGTGGGGCCCAAAGCAGCTGCCTCATACTTGCCAACTATCCCAGTTTACATTCCCTTGAAGTTTTAGTCCTCTGCTGCTACGAATGCTGCCCAACTCTGCCCTATTGTTGAGTACAGATGACTCCCTTGCAGACCTGTGTTTACATGTAAATAATGGCATTCATATGTAAATAGCAGTGACATGCATATGTAAATAGCTGAGGCCAACTGCACTGATATGTAAATAAAGGCAGCATTCATAGGTATATCATGCCCCCTGCAGTGAGAAGATGTGCTGTAACCTATAGCAACCAGTGAGCAGTATTACTGTACAGCAATCTCTAGCAGCCAATCAACAAGCAGAAATGTGCTGTAACCTCTAGCAACATATCAGTGAGCCTTAAGGAGTGCTGTAACCTCTAGCAACCAGTCAGTAAGCAGTAATGATATGCTTTAACCTCTGGCAACCAATCACAATCGCTGCCTGATCTGATACAGTAAACTGATTAAGAAAAATTTTGCCCAGGGTCCAATCAATATTAAAGATGGCCCTGGTCTGGGGTATGGATCCATCTGTTCCCGAGTCTCAGAACCAGCTGGTCCAAGGAGCAGTAACTGAGGGAGGATTCAAGGCGTCCGGGTGTGCTCTCGGCTTGGAGGGGCACCGCAGCTCGTGCAAGTGACCGGGAGAGGACTCTTTGGAAGAGGGCCAACAGGCTGGCATCCTGAGAAGTGCCTGGTTACTGAGTTGTGAAGGACATTGGCGAATCCACGCTTTTTCCAGTACTGCCAAGGAGACAGAGAACATTCCAGGTACTGAGGAAAAAAGTTCCTGTTCACTTTCAGTTACAACTTGTTCAAGGTCAGAGGTTTCACAAGTTCTGAGTCAAAGCGCTGATTGCCATAATCTCTGGCTAGAGATTTGTTCAGCCTTGAAGTGCCCAGCTGCGAGTGCCTACTCTCTCGGTGGTACGAGAGACTTTGTGATATTTGAAGTTCAAAGTGCCTGAGTTCTTTCACCCTTGCCCCCTGTTCCCATACGAGACTGTATTGTTGGATGTTACCCCTGCAAATAAAAACCTTTCAAAACGACTTTATTGGTGTCAGCGTCCAAAGTTGTTGGGAACCAACCCTGGGAACCCCTAGACGTGGAAGAACAAGCCAAGCAGAGGTAACCGGTAAGCCCAAAAAGTTAAGGCCGCCTTGCCAAGGGTTATGGCCGGTCCATATATATAAAGTTGTAACTGTTGTAACCCTTGTACACATGGTCGGAGATTCCGACAACCAAATCCGTCGGATTTTGTCCGATGGATCTTGTCCGAAACTGTTGCATACACACGGTCGGACAAAGTTGTCGGAAAATCCGATCTTTCAGAACGTGATGACGTAATTTCGTTACGATGGGACTACGTTCAGGCTAGTAGCCAATAGCTTTGATGTAGGAATTTGATCTGAGCATGCATGGCACTTTGTCGGAATTCTCTACACGTGATCGGAGTATGTCCGATCGGAGCATTTTGTCGAGAAATATTTCCGGCAAGTTGGAAAATTTGGTCCGACGGATATTCCAAAGGAAACAGTCCGATGCAGACCACACACAGTCGGAATATCTGCCAAAACGATCCGATCGGACACATTCCGTCAGAATCTCCGATCGTGTGTACAAGGGCTAACAGTTCCAGGTTCGGGTCTCTCAAAATGCGATGGCATCTTGGGAGACCCTGTGAAAGTGTGTCCTAGTCTGTGCTGTGCTGCACCCTATGCTAATACTCAACTAGTATATGGTAGCATTCAAAACATTCACCAATGCAAAGAACAGAATTGTCAGGACAGGAGGAACAATAATAACGGATGTCACGCCTATACTTGCTGCAGACATGACATCTTCTTTGGGGGGGCTCGTTGGGTAGGGGTACTCAGTAGGACATACAGAATATGTCTCTCATGCAGCAGGCTTAATGCATTTGGTTGGGGAAGGTGAGCTGGAGCACCGTCTGGAAATAGAAGGGCTCTGATGATCCCTTCCTGGAATTTAAGGAAGGATCCAGTCCATCCTGAAGCTCTGTATAGCACATGAGTGTTCAGCAAAGCCAATTGAAATAAACATTTTTTGTAAGGCCGCGTACACACGCGGGGACTGTTCGCTCAACTTTGTCCGCTGAACAGTGTTTCAGCGGACAGTCCGCTCGTGTGTGGGCTTCAGCGGACAGTTTCAGCGGACAGTTTGACGAACAAAGTTTTTCGGAAATCCCGAAAAACTGTCCGCTGAAACTTGGTTTGAGCGGACAGTCCCCGCGTGTGTAGGCTTGTTCGTCAAACTAAGTTCCGCGCATGCTCAGAAAGAATTTATACGCCGAAGGTTGCATTGCAGTGTATAGGACGTTGTTTTCTAGTCCCGTCGTACGTGCCGTTCACGTCATCGCGCAGGGTTTCAGCGGACTGTTCGTTCGTCATGTGTGGCCAAGTCCGTCCATGCTAATTTTGAGCGGACTGTCTGCTGAAACTGTTTGACGAACAAAGTTGAGCGAACAGTCCCCGCGTGTGTACGCGGCCTAACAGCGTCTGGCCTTATGGGCAACTAGGTACGGCGCCAACAACTGGTCATGGAGGTCCGTATTAAGGTTATATTCGTGGTCACAGAGGGGTTTCACCACAACACCAGTCACCCTAGGAATTTGGACTGTTGTGTCTGCATGAAGGAAGGTAAGAACAAAAACATTTTTATTATCCCTCCACTTCACAGTGAGCAAATGATTACACTGCAAGCAGGCTCTCTCCCCCAGCCTAAGACGGGAATCTACAAGCCTCTGGGGTAAGACCCAGCAATTAGGTTGCACAGTGCCACATGCTCCAATTTGTTGATCAAACAAGTGACTAAAAAGTGGCACGCTTGTGTAATAATTGTCCACGTACAAGTGGTACCCCTTTCCGAATAAGGGTGACACCAAGTCCCACGCAATCTTCCCAGTGCGCCCTATGTAATCTGGGCAGTTCGGCAGCTCTACGTGACTATATTTTCCCTCATAAACCATAAAACTACATGTATAGCCTGTGGCCCTGTCACAGAGCTTACACATCTTGACCCCGTATCTGCCACGCTTGCTGGGAAGATATTGTTTGAATGACAAGCGGTCAGAAAACGTAATCAGGGACTCATCAATGCAGACAACTTGATGGGGAGTAAACAAGTCTGCAAAACGTTGGTTGAATTGGTTTACGAGGGGCCGAATTTTGTAGAGCCGATGGTATCCAGGGTCTCCACGAGGATGACAGAGTTCACTGTTGTTGAAATGGGTGAACCGCAAGATCTGCTCGTATTGTGGCCTGGTCATGGAGGCAGAGAACACGGGTATATAGTGAATTGGGTCAGTGGACCAATATGACCACAACTCACTCTTTTTAGTTATGCCCATCTCGAGGGATAGACCCAGAAAGGTCTTTAATTTGGAAACCGTGATTGGTCTCCAATCTCTGGCAAGGGACAACTGGGGATTAGCAGCGATGAATTGACCAGCATACAAATTAATTTGGTCCACAATAGATCTTTAGAGATCTTCTGTGAAAAACAGCGAATAAAAATCAAGTGACATAAAATAGTTTCCACCTGAATGCCTGGTTGGCAGAAGTGGTGGGTTCCCAATTAGGATTGGTGAATGCAGCAGGAAGGGCACTATGTGCTCGACGCGCCTATGTTTGCTTTCTTGGTGGCAGTGGGACACTACTTGTTCTTCCCACCTCACCAGCTTCAACTGTACTTATGGGACTCACCTAGTCACCACGTGTTACTGCAGTGCTGGTTTGACTATGACCAGGGTGTACTAGGCCGCTAGTGCTTGCCAGTTCACCAGAAGGATGAGCAGCACTAGTACTTCTCTGCTCCATACAAGAGCCCTGCGGTTCTTGCACCTCAAAAGCAGAAGAAGATTGGGGTCTGGTACGCCTGACCTTGGCAAGGATCACAACTCCGTCATCAGAGCTACCTGTATCTGCCATGGAGCCGCTGTCCTCTACAGGATCATATTCTGAGCATGAATCTGACAGATGAGTGACTTCCTCTTCACTATCTGTCATGCTCAGAAATGTGTAGGCCTCTTCACTAGTGTACCTTCGATTTGCCATTGTGGGCTCTAAATTTAGTGATACACTAGTGAGACTCACAGGTAAAAAAAAAAAAGCTCCTGACTGTCAGCGACTGATTCAAATGCTACCAAAAAACTGTTAGCGATCGCAGAGATCAGGCCTGACTCTGCGAACGCTGCAGTTATGTGTTTAGCGTTTTGTAAGTGACAGTGACTGATCGATACTGCACTTGGATGGGCTGGGCTGGGCGGAGGGGCCAAACGCAGGTTCTAGCAGGTATCTGGGCTGATCCCGCTAATAATGCGTTTTTTGGAACCCTAAACTGCTGGGGACGCTAGTATAGATCAGATATTGATCCATTCAGATACTATACCACTAAGGGAGGTGTATGCTGCGTGCATGGGTGTTGGCAGTACTGGCACTAACCTGACGCCGCCTGGACTAACTGAGAACACCTGCCGGGCGATCAGGGAGTTAAACTTTTATTGGGTAATAAACGGCGGGTATAAAAAACTAACCAGTGTCACCCGTAACACTTATACGGTGATCACTGGTGAAAAGGTTAACTAGGGGGCAATCAGGGGGTTAAAACCTTTATTAGGTAGTATATGGGGGTACCAGTTGCTATAAAAAGCTGACAGTGAACCTAAATACTTACCAGGCTAACTAGCGTCACCTGTGACACTAATATGGGGATCAGAAAAAGATCACTTAGTGACATTGCTAACAGGGGGTGATCAAGGGGTCAAACCTTTGTTAGGGGCAGTTAGTGGTAGGCCCCTTTAGGTCTAGGGTACCCCCCTAACACTTATAACTGTCACAAATGACACCAATGCAGTGATCAGTAAAAAAAAATTAAAACTGCTATTGGTGTCACTATGACAGGGGGTGACGGGGAGTGTTTAAGTGTGCTAGTGTTAGTATAGTGTTGGTGCAGACTCACAGTAGATGTCTTCTCTCCTCAGAAGCTGGAACGAAAAGGTTCCACGAGGAGGGATGATGTCTGTTTCTGTTTACATTACAGAAGCAAAGGAAGCTTCTCATTCGCCATGAATCAGTGTCCTCCCCCTCAGGAAGAATTGCTCCTGGAACGATGCTGACTGCCTTGAGCATCCTGGGGGGTGCAATGCGCTCCCCTCCCATGGGAGGGGAGTAACGTACCCATACATTACTCTGCCTGCCATGCCATTCTGCCAACGTATATGGTTGTGAGGCGGTCGGCAAGTGGTTAATGGATTATAGATGAGTTATACACACATGCAAACATATTTAGTTATTATTTATATTAATCTTTAAGCTTGCTGATACTAGGAAGAAAGAAGCCTCCTTCCTCACATCACGGCAGCTTCTCACCAATATTGTCCACCTCTGGGCTGGAGAATCTGGGACGGAGATATTTTACAAAGATGGCCAGTAAAGAACATGTTCCCCACTCCTTATCTCAGCTTCATAAACTGTTACACCTGAGAGATCAGCTGTGATCATCAGGATCTTTGATAAATGTACACCCATAGGGCTCCATTCACACTAATGTGCTTTTTGATGCATTTTGCAGAAATGCAGGGAAATTTATTAACATGGGCTCCTATGGAACATGTTCAGATCAATGCATTTTGTGCCTCTGCATTTTTGGAAAGGGACAGGGACTTTTTTCATGCAAAATGCAGCATTTTGCATGTAATAGACTTCAATGGGCCCCCCCCCCCCAGGTCTATAGCAGGCCCTTGGGTTTAGTATGCATTCGGAGGGGACCCCCCACACCAAACCTTTTTTTATAAATGGCGTGGGGGTCCCTCCAAAATCCATACCAGAACCTTATCTGAGCATGCAGCCTGGCAGGGCAAGGGAGGGGACGGTGTGAGCGCCCCTGCTCCTGAACCATACCAGGCCACATGCCCTCACCAAAAGTGGGTGGGTGTTTTTTTTTTTCCGTTCCTGCCAACTCTTGCCCGTCAGTTGTCGGGGTCTGCAGGTGGGGGCTTATCGGAATCTGGAAGCTCCCTTTAACAAGGGGACCTCCCCCATGTGAATGAGTATGGGTACATTGTACTCTTACCCATTCACCAAAAAAATAGTGTAGTGTGAAAAAATACAGTAGACAGTCTTTTATTAAAAATATGTTGTTCTTTCGAGCTTCTTCTACCCTTCTTCTTACTCCTGTCTTTGTCTGGTGTTGTTCTTCCTCTGCCACCGCTCCCACTGCTGACCCTCCTCCGATGCTGCGTCCCGATGATCTGTCCGTACCAATGTCAAGCATGTTTTAGATAATGATGGGGATGTGGCCATCGGATGACATCATCCGGAGGCCTCGCCCCCTTGGGATGTCACAAAACCATCATGCCCTGGTCGGTGACATCACCAGGGGATGGAGCCTGTGGAATACGTCACCCGATGGCCACGCCCTACCTTCGTTATCTGAGACATGCTTGACATCGGCGCTGACAGATCAGTGGGATGCAGCATGGGAGGAGGGTCGGGAGCAGGACGCAGCATCCGAGGAGGGTTGTCGGCGGCAGAGGAAGGTGAACACTGGACAATGAAGACAGGAGAAAGAAGAAGATCTGAAGAATAAGCAGTGGGAGAAGGAGAAGCCCAGAGGAGGACGATGTGGGAGAAGATGGAGGAAGAAGTAGGGAAAGAAGAGATTTTAAAGAAAAGACTTGTCAAAAACTGTCTACTGTATTTTTTCACATTACACTACTTTTTATGGTGAATAGGTAAGGGTACAATGTACCCCATACTCATTCACATGGGGGGAGGCCAGGATCTGGTGGCCCCCTTGTTAAAGGGGGCTTCCAGATTCAGATAAACCCCCCGAAGATCACAACAACCACCAGGCAAGGCTTTTTGAGAAGAGGCCCTTGTCCCCATCAACATCATGGGGGCAAGGGGGGGGGGGACGCAGAGCCTCCTCCTGCTCCAAAGCACCCACCCCCATGTTGAGGGCATACGGCCTGGTATGGTTCAGGAGTGGGGGGGGCACTCACTTGTCCCCTCCCTTTCCTGATCTGCCAGGCTGCATGCTCGGATATGGACCTGGGGAGATCCCACACTGTTTTTTTTCATGATTCATTTTTTTTAGCCGGCAATTCTTTTTTTACATTCAGCTGGGAACCTGCTGACAGCTGATGACTCATCATGCTTCCCTGCCCCCTCCTTAGCCACCAGCTATATACAGAGTAAAAAATTAAAATAAAAATGTGTGTCCAAAAACGCGGCAAGCACTGCAGAAACGCTCAAAAACAACATGCATCGATGTGAATAGAGCCTAATAGAACACATAGGTGGGAATCGCCCCTCAGGATTGTCCTGCTGTCCTCTTCTCAGCACCGAGTAGAATCTGACATACCAACCTTCACCTGCTTTAGCACCAACATGTAATTGTGGACACACAATATGCAGGGATACATAGGAAGAAATAACAGAGAACTAAAAGTTAGGTTGAGAGAACATCTGTATGGCATTGTGAAAGGAAAGAAAAAGCATCCTACAGACATGTCCATAATACTGCGGTTGCAGCATGGTAGTGCAGAATTTCAGGAGTTAAAAAAAAGTGGTAAGGAAGCAAGATATTGCCTCCTTAGCACCTGTCAAATGCCCATTAAAAGCAATCTGAGCATTTATTGCTTTTCAGAGGAATGTTAGCCCCTGCTGCAAGTCTGAACAAGCCCTGAGGCTGGGTTCACACTGATACTACACAACAGTCATACGACTGTCATCCTACTTTGTTCTGCAACATCAGTCCTACATCAGTCCTACATTTGTCCTACATACATCATGACCATTCTGACCTACACCCCCTTCTCTCCCAATACCCAACTACTTCTAAGCTCTCGTTCTCACGGAACTGATTTGACAGGTCAAATCGCATGATAAGTCGCAGCCTATTACTGGTAATGCCACCAAATTCGTTTCTACACTACTCTTGGCAATTTCAGGTGCGAGTTCAATAGACATCTATGTATGAAGCCGCACAGATGTCTTTCAAAAAGTAATGGAAATTTATAAGCTTCTCTTTATAAACAAATAATTCTGTTGTGCTGAAAATCACAAATACAGGTCTCTTGTATAATGCCGGGAATGTGCACATGTATATCTCCAAGTAACACAGACAGACACTGTTATCACGTTGAGCTTAGCAAAATCCTCCTTAGGGCCGGTTCCCACTGCGGGCGATGCGAGGCGACACGACTTGCCTCGCCGCAATCTGACAAGTCGCCCCCGTTCTGTACAATGGAACCGTTCTGAGAGGAGCGACTCGAGTCGCTCCGACTCAGAAAAAAGGTTCCTGTACTACTTCTGGGCGACCTCGGGGCGACTTGCATTGACTTCTATACAGAAGTCATTTGCAAATCGCCGCTGAGGTCGCGGCGAGGCAAGTCGGTGTCGCCTCGCATCGCCCGCAGTGTGAACCGGCCCTTAGTGTGATCTGCTCTCTTTGTTATTCATGTTTTACAGTATAAATAAAGGAAGGTGGTGGCTTCAGAATCATCCAATCAGACACTTGTATTCCTTCAAAAGAACCAATCACACACATGTATATATTCAAAAAGCCTTCCAATTGTGATGTGTGCAAACGGTCATGTGCAGAGCCATGTGGCTAGCTTCCTGTTGAGACACAAAGTGCGTCACAATTTGAACTCTATTTACAGGGCTCTGAATATGATCGTGTATACATTCCCACCGCTACCACTGACATAAGCCGTACTCTATCATGGCTCAGTGGGCCATCATTTTTGTATGGTTATACTATTGTTCCCATGTACGCAGATCTGTTTGCTAGGAGCTTTAATGCAATCGCCATAAGGTGGCGAGTGTCTTGGTGAGGCATAAATGAACATCCCTAAAAGAGCGAGCACATCTGCCTTGTCCACAGGGAGGTTTCCGCAGCCAATGGTCTTCCACCAACATCTGTATGTGCGAATACGCTCTCTCTTTAATAAAAATTTCCACAACAGTCGCACCCGAACTCACCTGGACATGCTGCTTTGAAATTGCGTGGCTTCAGATTATGCTGCATGATTTCAAAGCTGTGTTCAGTGTGACCGAGAGCTAAGTGCTCTTTGAATTCTAATGCCCTGTACACACAATCGGACATTCTGACATCAAAATCCATCAGATTTTTTCCAAAAGATTTTGGCCCAAACTTGTCTTGCATACACACAGTTGCACATAGTTGTCGGGAAATCCAATCGCTCAGAACAAGGTGACGTACAACACGTACGACGAGACTATAAAGAGGCCAGTAGCCAATAGCTTTCGTCTTGTAATTTATTCTGAGCATGCGTGGCACTTTGTCCGTTGGAGTTGTCTACAGACGATCGGAATTTAAACAATCTGATTTTGTTGTTGGAAAATTTTAGATTCTGCTCTCAAACTTTGTGTGTCAGAAATTCAGACGGAAAAAGTCCGATGGAGCCCACACACGATCGGATTTTCCAACAACATGATCCGATCGCACATTTTCCATCAAAGTCCAACCGTGTGTACAGGGCATTAGGGTCCTTTCACATGGATGGGCCATCTGACAGACTCTGCTTTGCTCAGCAGGGGATCGATCCGCTAATCCCCGCTGAGCAGGCATATGACAGGTCCGTCTCCACTCACTGTGTTGAGATTTGTCAGAATCCTGCTCTCCTCTATGGGGAGCTCGGATAAAAACGGACCACCTGTTAATTTTTTTTATCCTCCAGGAAAATAGGGTCGCCATCCGTCTAGATTTGGCAGACAGGATTGGATCGGATAGAAGCGGGTGTCAGCGGACACGTCATCTGCTGCTCCATTAGGCCCCATTCACACCTGAGCGTAGCGTTTTCTGGCAGAAAGTCGTACAATTTTGTGCAGGTCAAAGGTCACCCATGTAAAAAGCAGAAAAACGCCCAAATCTGCCTAAAAAAAGTTCCAGAACTTGTTTGAGCTTCAGGCGTTTTGGAGTGGAGATGTGAACCATCTCTATAGAAAATAATAGATTTTTTTTCCCCTCCAGCGTTTTGTAGCTTCAGGCTTCAAGCTCCAAAATGCTCAGATGTGAATGGAGAGTCCAATCAAGTCCACCTGAAAAATTGACAGATGGACCTGATCAGAAAAAAAGCCTGTGTGAAAGGGCCCTTAACTAGTAGCTGACCGCCGGGCGTCAAATGACGGCCAGGCGGCGCACCTATTGTGGCGGGATGCCGTCATATGACGGCCTCCCGTTTAAACAGGGATGCGCGCGATCGTGCGCGCGCATCCCTGTTTCTTCGGTGGCGGCGTGTCACGGAGACACCGCTCGCCACCGAAGGGGGTGAACAGCCATTCGTTATGGCTGTTTACCACGTGATCGGCCGTGATGAAGTCACGGCCGATCACAGATGGTCACACCCCGAACGTGCACAGCGCATGCGCGCGATCGCGTGCACGTCGGTGGTGGCGTGTTCCCCAGGAACACTGCTCGTCACCGATGCTGGTAAACAGCCATTGGCCGGCTGTTTACCCACGTGATCAGCTGTGATCCTTTCACAGCCGATCACTAAAATGTAAACAAACCGCGGTAACGGGATGTTACCGGGTTCTCCTCCTCACACACCGATCGTGTGTGAGGAGGAGATTGCGGTAACATCTCGTTACCGCATACTGTGTACACCAAACATACTGATTGCCCCCCCCCCCAATAAAGAGGAACTGTCACCACCCCTCATAGTACCTGTCAATCACAGTCCATCAGAGTACCTGTCACAGTCCATCAGAGTATTTGAGTACCTGTCCCAGCCCATCAGAGTACCCGAGTACCTGTCCCAGCCCATCAGAGTACCCGAGTACCTGTCCCAGCCCATCAGAGTACCCGAGTACCTGTCCCAGCCCATCAGAGTACCCGAGTACCTGTCACAGTTCATCTGAGTACCCGAGTACCTGTCCCAGCCCATCAGAGTACCCGTGTACCTGTCCCGGCCCATCAGAGTACCCGAGTACCTGTCCCGGCTCATCAGAGTACCCGAGTACCTGTCCCGGCACATCAGGGTACCCGAGTACCTGTCACGGCCCATCAGGGTACCCGAGTACCTGTCACGGCCCATCAGGGTACCCGAGTACCTGTCACAGTCCATTAGAGTACCGAGTACCTGTCACAGTCCATTAGAGTACCGAGTACCTGTCACAGCCCATCTGAGTACCCGAGTACCTGTTCCAGTCCATCTGTGTACCAGAGTACCTGTCACAGTCCATCTGAGTACCCGAGTACCTGTCAAAGTTCATCTGAGTACCCGAGTACCTGTCACCGCCCTTCAGAGTACCCAAATACCAGTCACCAAACCATCAGAGTACCTGTCACCAGGCCATCAGAGTACCCGAGTACCTGTCACCAGGCCATCAGAGTACCCGAGTACCTGTCACCAGGCCATCAGAGTACCCGAGTACCTGTCACCAGGCCATCAGAGTACCCGAGTACCTGTCACCAGGCCATCAGAGTACCCGAGTACCTGTTCCAGTCCATCTGAGTACCCGAGTACCTGTCACAGTTCATCTGAGTACCCGAGTACCTGTCACAGTCCATATGAGTACCTGTCACCGCCCTTCAGAGTACCCAAATACCAGTCACCAAACCATCAGAGTACCTGTCACCAGGCCATCAGAGTACCTGAGTACTTGTCACCAGGCCATCAGAGTACCTGAGTACTTGTCATCAGGCCATCAGAGTACCCGAGTACCTGTCACCAGGCCATCAGAGTACCCAAATACCTGTCACCAGGCCATCAGAGTACTCGAGTACCTGTCACCAGGCCATCAGAGTACCCGAGTACCTGTCACCAGGCCATCGGAGTACCCGAGTACCTGTCACCAGGCCATCAGAGTACCCGAGTACCTGTCACCAGGCCATCAGAGTACCCGAGTACCTGTCACCAGGCCATCAGAGTACCTGTCACCAGGCCATCAGAGTACCCGAGTACCTGTCACCAGGCCATCAGAGTACCCGAGTACCTGTCACCAGGCCATCAGAGTACCCGAGTACCTGTCACCAGGCCATCAGAGTACCCGAGTACCTATCTCCAGCCCATCAGAGTACCCGAGTACCTATTTGCAGCCCATGTCTCATAGAATATACGTTGGGGTGTTTACTTTCCAAAATGGGGTCATTTTGTGGGTAATTTCACTGTCCTGTGGTCCAGGACCTTCAAAAGTGTGATGGGTAGGAATGAAATGAGATGTGTCATTTATGCTCCTAGGACGCCTGAACGTACTACTTCAATGTTCGGCCTCTCTATGTGGCCAGGCTGTGTAAAAGTCCTACACATGTGGTATCGCCATACTCGGGAGGAGTAGCAGAATGTATTTTGGGGTGTAATTTTTGCTATATACATGTTATGTGTTAGAAATATCTATAAATTGACAATTTTGTGTAAAAAAAAATGCGTTTTAATTTTTTTCCACATATTCCAAAAACTTCTGGAAAAAAATGAACCGTTCAAAAGACTCCTTATGCCTCACAGATTATACGTTGGGGTGTTTGCTTTCCAAAATGGGGTAATTTTATGGGAAATTCGATTGTGCTGGTACTCCAGGGCCTTCAAAAGTGTAATAGGTGGTTGAGAAATGAGATGCGTAATTTTTGCTCATAGAACGTCTGATGGTACTACATCAATGTTGGTGCTCTGTATGTGGCCAGGCTGTGTAAAAGTCTCACACACGTGGTATCGCCGTACTCGGGAAGAGTAGCAGAATGTATTTTGGGGTGTAATTTTTGCTATATACATGCTATGTGTTAGAAATATCTTATAAATTGACAATTTTGTGTAAAAAAAAATGCGTTTTAATTTTTTTCCTCATATTCCAAAAACTTCTGGAAAAAAATTAACCATTCAAAAGACTCATTATGCCTCACAGATTATACGTTGGGGTGTTTGCTTTCCAAAATGGGGTCATTTTATGGGAAATTCCATTGTCCTGGTACTCCAGGGACTTCAAAAGTGTAATAGGTGGTTGAGAAATGAGATGCGTCATTTTTGCTCGTAGAACGTCTGAAGGTACTACATCAATGTTGGTGCTCTGTATGTGGCCAAGCTGTGTAAAAGTCTCACGCATGTGGTATCGCCGTACTCGGGAAGAGTAGCAGAATGTATTTTGGGGTGTAATTTGTTGTATGCATATGCTGTGTGTGAGAAATAACCTGATAATATGACAATTTAGTTAAAAAAAAAAAATCTTCATTTTGCAAAGAATTGTGGGAAAAAATTACAACTTAAAAAAACTCACCATGCTACTTACTTAATACCTTGGGATGTCTACTTTGTAAAAAGGGGTAATTTGGGGGGTATTTGTACTTTCCTGACTAGTTAGAGTCTCAAGAAATTAGGTACACCTGATGTACTGAAGGCCTGATCAGAAGTGATCAATTTTCAGTGATTGGCACCATAGATTGTAGACTCTATAACTTTCACAAAGACCAAATAATATATACTAATGTGGGCTATTTTTACCAAAGATATGTAGCAGTATAAATTTTGGCCAAAATTTATGAAGAAAAATTACTAATTAGCAAAAATGTATGACAGAAATGAAGAAAAAGGCATTTTTTTTCACAAAATTGACGTTTTATTTTATTTATAGCACAAAAAATAAAAAACCCACTAGTGATTAAATACCACTAAAAGAAAGCTCTATTTGTGTGGAAAAAGGGACGCAAGTTTCATATGGATACAGTGTTGGATGACTGAGTAATTGTCATTCAAAGTGTGAGAGCGCTGAAAATTGGTCTGGTCAGGAAGGGGGTGTAACTGCACTGTATTGAGGTGGTTAAGCAGCTTATAGGGCTCATTCACACTGTGCGTTGTAAACGCAATATGATGTTTAGAAAACACACGTCATGCTTTCAGCACATTTTTAATGTGTTGTGTAATCACTTTTTCGAATCACATATGCATTTTATAGGTGTTTTCATGCTCAGTCACCTGAGAAAAAAATGTACATTTGACTAAAAATAATACACTTGAAAAAAATGTGTGGTGCATTTTTGGTGCATTGTATTGACGATAATGGACTTTGCGTTTTTGGTACATTTTTTAAACAGAGGAACCAAAGATGCAGCAAGTAGGATTTTTTAAAAACACAGAGTAGGGAGGTAAACAAATAGATAGTTCCCTTTAAATTATATTTTTCATGTACTTTTATTGTACTAGAAAAGTGAATGTTAGTGTGGGAAAAGCACAACAGGACCTTAACCACTTCCTGTTCATAGACGTACCCGTACATTGCTGGACTTTCCGTGGTTGTACCAGGATGATGCCTGTCTGGATCTGTCTAGATTAAACTCGATTTTCCTGGGTTTTCACACGAGACCCAGAAGAGGTCCCCTGTACCCCTCTCCAAGCCACGTGAGCCTACTGTGTTCCCCCTGAGAGCAGCTCTTCAGGGGGGACTTGAAACTACCATTCCCGCCGCTCTTCCATGAAGAAAAGGGGGGGCTAGAAACTGCCTTCCCCCTTTTCCTATCATTCAGAAATACAGATCTTGGTGTTTTAAATGCTTATAAAGGGATTTGGGGTCTTATAGAGGACCTGCCACTTGCCTATTGCTGTCACAACACAAGGATGTTTACATTCCTTTTGACAGCAATGAAAGTGATCCAAAAAAAGAAAAAAATGAAAGCAAAAGTGTAAAAAAAAAAAAAAAAAAAAAAAAAAGTGTTTGTGTGTGTATATATATATATATATATATATTCAAAATACACACACACATTTTTTTTTCTTTTTACACTTTTGCATATATATATACATCACACATGTGCGGTATCACAGCAAATGACAGATCATGGGCAGTAATTTTAGCAACAAAAATCCTCTGTAAATATAAAGTGGAAACCTGTAAAGGCTTTGAAAATCTTTGCCTATGGATAGTAAAATTTACATTTTTTTGTCACCATTGCATGCACAATTTACTCGGCGTAACTTTGCGTTTTTATACTTTACAAAAAAAGTGGTTATGTATAGTGTTTTTTGCATTAAAATAAAAAAAAAGATGTAAATGATTGTGAAACCCAACACAGCATGCTTGTGCTGCATTTCAATAGAAGTGAATGGAATTGGTTGCAAATATCAACGCCTGACAAACTCTGCAGGCAGCATTTTTTTTGCCACTTGGGATGTGAGACAATGAACAGTGGGCACAATGAGGAGCCCACAACATGGGATTGTGGCCGCCGATGGATTAAAGTTTATTTAAAATTATATATATATATATATATATATATATATATATATATATGTTTTTTAATATTTCATTTTAATAAAGATATTTGTTAAAAAAACACACATTTGCCCTGAGGTGGCTTAGGGCTGAGCTCCCCTTCCCTCCCTTCCTTGTGGCTGGCTCCGTTATGTGGTTATGTCACCCTTGGATCAATTTTATAATTTGATTCATTTATAGCTGGAGTCCTACGACTGAGCGAGTTTAGAATTTGTTTTTTAAATTTGTAATATAATTTATTCTTTCACTGTTTAATTTTGAATAAAATTATTTGATTTATTTATACCAATAAAGGTGCCGCGGCCATTTTAAACACCAATTTGTTGTATTGTCTTTCCTTTTTTGAAAAAAAATAAAAATAAATAAATAAAAGGAGTGCGGCATACAATCCCATGCTAAGGCTCCATGCACACTGGAGCTCATAAACTGCAGTTTATTGGAGTTTGGGCGTTTTTTTTTTAAAGCCCATAAACTCCACTCTGTTAGCCTATGTGTCCATGCACACATGGACGTTTTTTAGCTTTAATGAGCAGTGGAGTTTATGGGTCTTTTTCTGAACGCCAGAAATTCGCATTCAAAGTACCGTTTTTCACCGCCAAAAACAACAAACCCCGATAAACGCTCATAAACACGCGTCAATTAGTGTTCGACATTCTATTTTTTCAATGCATTGTGGGAGTTTGGAATGCACTGTGGGATTTTTGGAGTGTCCTCTGTGTATTTTTATTGAAAACGCCCATAAACGCTAGTACAAAACGATGTTAAAAGCAAGTTTTTCAACCAGCGTTTTCTGCCAGCAATCTGGCATCCAGAAAAAGCTTCTTTTTTTTTTTTTTTTTTTTTAGCTTCAGTGTGCATGGAGCCTAAAAAAGCTGCAGCGTTTAAAGCTACATCTGCCACCTATTTTGAAAATTTTAAGCGGCAAAAAAAACATGACGCAACCACTTATTTTCAACACCTTTGTAAATTCTAAGGTCTCATACACACCTGGCATATAATTATATAAAAAACAGCACACAATGGATAATATATACTCCCTCAGTGAATAAATGGATTACTTCATTGATTGCTGCAAGCATTTACGTGTGTTCCTACACCTATGTAAATGAATTAAGTGAAATGAAATGCAGCAAATTCCTCTAAAAAGACAATATTATAAATGTATGTGATTCAAGTGTAAATACCACCTAAGGTACCACTAAAAACAATAAATCCTTCATGCAAATTAGTATATGTGAAGGGTGGTGACACCCTCTGCTGAGCACGGTGTATCTAAACATCTCTCAATTCAATATTACAACAGTAAGTGTTTTGCCTCTAGAACCACCTATATGAAACGCTCAGTGCAATCTTACAATGACAACAGTATATATAAAATGGTGACCCCCAATAATGACACCTTCTGTGGTGCAGGGTATGTATGAACACCACTCAATCTAGATTTTTACAATATGTGTTCCTAGAGGTAATATTGGATTGAAAGGTGTTTAGATACACCCTGCTCAGCAGAGGGTGTCACCACCCTTCATTTACATATAATTTGCTTTATTTGAATTGTCATTTTATTGTTGTTAGTGGTACCTTAGGTGGTATTTACACTTGATTCACTTGCATTCATAACATTGTTTCTTTTAGCAGTTTGCGCTGCATTTCATTTCACTTAATACACTTGGCATTTAGCCACACTACATGAGATTATAGGGTTGGGTTGCCTGTGGAAGACATGAGTACAGCATCCAGCCCTGCAGCCAGCAGTCTGTACAAGCTACTTCAGCTGGATAGTGACCAAGTGTTAGTAACATTTATGACAGTATGTGCCCAGGGATGAGTGCTCAGAATACAACCAATCTCTGTTCTGGGCATTCATCTCTGCTGCATGCTGTCCTAAGTGCCGGTTCACATCTACGGGAATTGAACAGCCGACATCCTGCGCAACTTAATTATGGCTTTCTTGTGACTTCATTGCCAAAAGTCAATGCAAGTCACAATGACGTCCCACCGATTAGAACGGTTCCATTGCTGTTAATGGGATGCAACTTGTCAAGCAACTTTGAACTCTCAAGTTGCATGACAAGTCATGGCAGTGTTTAGCGACACTAAACATGAGTATTGATTAGTTCCCTGTCCAGCTGCAGCAGCTTTTAACCTGTTATTGAACTGACAGGCTG
The DNA here is from genome assembly GCF_037356315.1 of Lithobates pipiens. Lineage (NCBI taxonomy): Eukaryota > Metazoa > Chordata > Amphibia > Anura > Ranidae > Lithobates > Lithobates pipiens. The sequence goes on from NW_027507789.1 coordinate 142,689,438, forward strand.
CCAGCTGTGCTTTATGCCCACACCAAAATCTCCTAATCTCATGCATTAGGGCTAAACACCAAGTGTGCATGAGGCTTTATTTCATTTCCTTTTATGGCCCAGTTTTTGCAGTCTTTTAACCACTTGACCACTGGGCATTTAAACACCCTTAATAACCAGACCAATTTTCAGCGTTCGGTGCTGTCACATTTTGAATGACAATTACTCAGTCATGCAACACTGGACCTATATGAAATTTTTGTCCTTTTTTCACACAAATGCAGATTTATTTTGGTGGTATTTAATCACCCCTCTGTTTTTTATTTTTTGTGCTATAAAAGAAAAAATACAGAAAATTCTGTAAAAAAATGAATTTCTCTTTGTTTCTGTTATAAAATTTAGCAGATTAGTAATTTTTTTCTTCATAAATTTTGGCCAAAATTTATACTACTACATATCTTTGGTAAAAATAAGTACAAATTGGTGGATATTATTTGGTCTTTGTAAAAGTTATAGAGTCCACAAGCTATGAAGCCAATATCTGAAAATTGAACACACCTGAAGTACTGACGGCCTATTTCAATTCTTGAGACCCTAACATGCCAGAAAAGTACAAATACCCCCCAAATGACCCCTTTTTGGAAAGAAGACATTACAAGGTATTTAGTAAGAGGCATGATGAGTTTTTTGAAGTTGTAATTTTTTCCCACAATTCTTTGCAAAAAATTTTTTTCACAAAATTGTCATATTATCAGTTTATTTCTCACACACAGCATATGCATACCACAAATTACACCCCAAAACACATTCTGCTATTACTCCCGAGTACGGCGATACCACATGTGTGAGACTTTTACACAGTGTGGCCACATACAGAGGCCCAACATGCAGGGAGCGCCATCAGGCGTTCTGGAGCACCCAGGACAATTCTGACATTTCTCTCCTACATGTAAAAATCATCATTTATTTGCTAGAAAATGACATAGAATCCCAAAACATTATATATGTTTTTTTAGCAAACACCCTGGAGAATACAAAGGTGGTCGTTGCAACTTTTTATCTCGCACGGTATTTGCGCAGCAATTTTTCAAATGCTTTTTTTTGGGAAAAAAAACAGTTTTGTGCTTAAAAAAAACACAGTAAAGTTAGCCCAATTTTTGCATAATGTGAAAGATGAAGTTACGCTGAGTAAATAGATACCTAACATGTCACTCTTCAAAATTGCACACGCTCGTGGAATGGCGTCAAACGTCGCTACTTAAAAATCCCCATAGGTGACGATTAATTATTTTTTTACTGGTTATATGTTTTGAGTTACAGAGGAGGACTAGGGCTAGAATTATTGCTCTCGCTCTAATGTTCGCAGCGATACCTCACATGTGTGTTTTGAACACCGTTTTCATATGTGGGCGGGACTTACGTATGCGTTCGCTTCTGCATGCGAGCACATGGGGACAGGGGCGCTTTAAAAAAAAAAAAAAAATTATTGTTCATTTTACTTTATTTATTTTAGTTTGACATTTTTTTCCCCAAAAATACGTTTTTTGATCACTTTTATTCCTATTACAAGGAATGTAAACATCCCTTGTAATAGAAATATGGGATGACAGGTCCTCTTTACAGTGAGATATGGGGTCAATAAGACCCCGCATCTCACCTCTATCTACTGTATCTCCGAGTATGGCTGGGTATCTCCGAGTATGGCGTTGCAGAGTATTGCGTTGCAGAGCATTGCAGGGTATTGGCGGGTGTTGCAGAGCATTGCAGGGTATTGGCGGGTCTTGCAGAGCATTGCAGAGTGTTGCGGGGTATTGGCGGGTGTTGCAGAGTGTTACAGGGTATTGGCGGGTGTTGCAGGGTATTGCAGAGTGTTGCAGGGTATTGCAGAGTAATGGCAGGGAATTGAGGGGTTAAATTTCGGTGAGCAGCGATGTGGGCACTGCAGATGCAGCCCACAGTGCTTCTGACACCGATCTCTTCCCCCTCCACTGTACTGATCGGTACAGAGAGGGGGAGGGAGGGTTTGTTTACAAGTGATCACTCCGTCATTTGACCGAGCGATTACGTGGTAAACAGCCGCGATGAGGACTGTGGACCAGGTGGTCACGGATGCTCGCGAGTGCGCGCGAGAGCGGAATTCTGGGAGGACGTCATATGACAGCTTCCCAGAGTTAAACAACCGCCCTGTAGCCGTCATTCGGCTATGGGCCGGTTGTTAAGTGGTTAAACTTTCACAGATTGTTGTATTAGCCTAGGTTCACACTACTGAGGGATTGAAATTGTGCAAGTTCAGCTGAACTCACACAATTTCATTCCCGCACATCAGTCCAACGATTTCAGAGACATCTGTGTGGTTTCCTGCACAGATGCCCATTGAAATCGCACCTGAAATCACCACAAGTAGTACAGAAACTACTTTTGGTAATCAGTGCGGAGCCGCAATAGCTGGCGATTTGGCATGCAATTTGACATATCAAATTGCATGCCAAATCGCATCAATGTGAATCAGGGCTTAATTGGAGAATTTATCAAGATATTTTCATAACCGCTATATATCAGCACTGATTGATAAGAGTTCACAATGATCATCCAGGGAGGATCACTTGCATGTGATAGCTGCATGATTTATGACATGCGAGTGGCTGTGATTAGCTGCAAGGTCAGGAAGTCCCCCATTGCTTTCCACCAATCTGCGTCTTGCAGCTGATCATGGGAAGGCCCACTGGGGTTCTCTCATCTAATGACAGAGCTGTAATATTTGTAAGCCTGAATGTACCCTAAAACAGACATAAACATGCACCATTTTTGTTACTGTAGTGCACCACAATACACAGCAATGCGTTCTAGTGTGTTCCTGCATGCTGTAATCCAAATGTGCCATGCATTGTGGTAATGCATATTAAACGCATGTTATTGTAGTGCATACATGTGTTAAGCTGGCCTTAGCTTGGGTTCACACTGCCGCGAAACTTGAGCAGTTTAGATGTGGTTAGTAGACATGTGCATTCGTTTTCGTCCGAATGCATTTTCGTCCGAATTTCAGCTATTTTTGTTTTCGTTTTGACAAACGATAACGAAAGCACAGATTCCAAAAAACGAAAGATCCGACATAAATGAATGCTTTATTTTCGTTTTCGTTGTTACAACAGTTCGATATAGAATAGGAGATTCGACCTGACTCTGACAATAACAATCTGTGTCTATAGAACCTGTGGTCGAAAGTGCCTAACCTTACCTCTATTAGTCCAAGATTATATAGAGAAAATATTCGACAGAGAGAAAAGATTCTGCAAGTTACTGTCCTAAAAAGTGTTTGGGGACCCGGGTCCTGCCCCAGGGGACATGTATCCATGCAAAAAAAAGTTTTAAAAATGGCAGTTTTTTCGGGAGCAGTGATTTTAATAATGATTAAAGTGAAACAATAAAAGTGTAATATTCCTTTAAATTTCGTACAGGGGGGGGGGTGTCTATATTATGCCTGTGAAGGGGCGCATGTTTCTGGTGCTTAGAACTGTCCCTGCACAAAGTGTCATTTATGCAGGAAAAAAAGTCCTTTAAAATCACTCGCAGCTATTATGAATTGTCGGCTCCATAATACAGAGAACACTCATTGAAAGTCATTGATAAAAAAAAAAAATTACAAAAAAGCGTGGGGGTCCCCCAAATTCAATTACCAGGCCCTTCAGGTCTGGTATGGATATTAAGGGGAACCCCGCGTCAAATTAAAAAAAAATTGACGTGGGGTCCCCTTAAAAATCAATACCAGACCCTTTATCCAAGCATGCAACCTGGCAGGCCGCAGGAAAAGAGGGGGGGACGAGAGAGCGGCCCCCCTCCCTCCTGAACCATACCAGGCCACATGCCCTCAACATTGGGAGGATGCTTTGGGGGTCTGTGACCCCTCAAAGCACCTTATCCCCATGTTGATGTGGAGAAGGGCCTCATCCCCACCCGTGGCCAGTGGTTGTGGGGGTCTGCGGGCGGGGGGCTTATCAGAATCTGGAAGCCCCCTTTAACAAGGGGACCCCCAGATCCCGGCCCCCCCCTGTTTGAAATGGTAAGGGGGTACAAAAGTACCCCTACCATTTCACAAAGAAAGTGTAAAAATAGTTAAATAAGACAAACACACTTTTGAAAAATTCCTTTATTAAAAATAAAAAATAAAATAAAAAAAGATTCCAGGGGTGGTAATCCACGCTTGCTATCCAGCGACGGACGATCATCTCTCCGGGGTTAATATCCATACCAGACCTGAAGGGCCTGGTAATTGAATTCGGGGGACCCCCACGCTATTTTTTTTTATTAATTTATTTGATAATCAATGACTTTCAATGAGTGTTCTCTGTATTATGGAGCCGACAATTCATAATAGCTGCGAGTGATTTTAAAGGACTTTTTTTCCTGCATAAATGACACTTTGTGCAGGGACAGTTCTAAGCACCAGAAACATGCGCCCCTTCACAGGCATACTATAAAGACCCCCCCCCCCCCCCGTACGAAATTTAAAGGAATATTACACTTTTATTGTTTCACTTTAATCATTATTAAAATCACTGCTTCCGAAAAAACGGGCGTTTTTAAAACTTTTTTTTGCATTGATACATGTCCCCTGGGGCAGGACCCGGGTCCCCAAACACTTTTTAGGACAATAACTTGCATATTAGCCTTTAAAATTAGTACTTTAGATTTTTAACGTTGGAGTCCCATAGACTTTAATAGGGTTCTAAAGTTCACACGAAGTATGCTATATACTAGCTCCGTCGAATCTTCTTTATACATTCGACAGACACCATAAGCCTTCAAAGACAGATTCGACCAAAATTCATGTGGATTTTCGGACGAATGCAATTTTTGAACGAAAAACGAAATAAATAAAAACGAATTTCGGGAGTAACTAAATTAATTAATTTTTCGGACGAAAACGAAATTCCAAAAACAAAATATTTTACTCTGCACATGTCTAGTGGTTAGGAAGATGAAGATTCGCATGTCACTTAAAAAGAATGGCTATATAGGTGTTTGGTTCACATATCAGAGTTGCAAATTTAATATAGGAAAAAAAAAAGACTCCTGTGCTTATTTGGTGCGGGTGCGATGTGAACTTTTATGCTGCAATGCAAATTTGTTCGCAGCGCAAATCACTACGTAAATTTGCACCTCACCCTGGACAAAAACCCACATCAAATTTGCACCACATCACAGAGCAGCAGTGTAAACCCAGGATAAGAGTAGAATATACAAAGCAGTATATTATACAGTAATGAAAACATATTATACCTAACATAAAAAGTAACATAAAACAATCACCTGAAAGGTGAACTGTAGAATCAGAACTTAAAATGTATAGAGTGAAAATAACATTTTCCTTTTTAATCACTTTAATGCTGGAAAAATGCTAAAATGACAGGACCTCTTTTCTGTTAGATAAGCCTCCTTGTAATTTCACATGAACCTCCAATGATTGGTCTTGTTAACACACCTGAAATTACTGACACACCTGATTATGTGTAGGATTATTGCCATTGGCTCGTCAGTCTGACCAAAGTTATTTAAGGTCTTCCTGAACAAGCACAGCCTTCAGAAAGTTGTTATTACCTGTGATGAAAAGTCTTACCTAGATTGAATGTCTTATGAAGAGGGTTATTTTAATGGGAAATTTAGATACACCTCTAGTGATTCTATTGGCCAGTTTTATTACCTTATAGCTGCTAGTAGTTTTTATACTATAAATGAGGCAGATTTGATGCAATGACTTTTAACCTCAGACACAGAAGTTGTCAGGGAGGGGCTTTGTACTGTCACAATATATGGGTGTGATGAGTGCTATATAGAGGATGAAGTGCTGATAATTGACACAAAAGCTAGTAAATGGAAAAAATCACTCACAATTGTAAAGATTTTTATATCATATGTATACATGGTGATGAGCCCAAGAGAAAAGGCCATGTAAAATAGATGTTAACATGGAGCACTTTTGCAGATAGCCAGCTGTCAGAATAAAGCTCCATTCAATACCTGAGTGTAGCGATTTACTGGCATTTATTTTTTTTTGCACTTTTTTTTTATAAAGTGTTTTAGAAGTGTATTTCAAGCTTTTTACAGCTTCAGGTGTTTTTGTTTAGCCAATAGAAAGCACTAGAGTGAGAGGAAATTGGGTGAGGAGAGCTGTTATTTGAGCCTTTTACTGCTCAAGTCAGGTGTTTCTATTGGGAACAAAACTGCTTTTAATCTGCCAAAATGAAGCTTGTGTATTTTTTTTTTTTGAGCTTCAGCTGACAGAACGGTTAGATGTGAACAGGGACCATTGAAATGAATGGGATTTGGCTTGAGTGTTTTAGAGCTGCAAGCAGAAAATCGCTCAGGTGCGAACAGGGCCTTAGAAGTGTCTCAGTAGGTATAGAAAAGCTTTCTCCTGCTTTTGTATTTTCACAAAGCTACTTTAGAGCAATGAGTGGAAAAATTTTCTTCAATTTAAATTCATAAAATCGGTTTCATTGTTCTGTTCGATATTTCTTTTCTTTCCACGAAAGGATTAATGCCCCCCTCTAAATGTTTTACTAGGCGGTTCCATGTTATAGGGACATTTTGATAAGTAAATTAGTGAGTAAAGTGTGATGCACATCTAGCAAAACATATACAATCAATTTTATTTTCTACTTTTGTACTGCAAAAAGCTTAAATCCTGTAGATGAAGCAGATTTTTTACCCCAGACACAAACACAAGATATGAGACAGGTTTTGTATTTTCACAAAGGCTAATTTAGAGCAGCTGAGGGAGGAACTTGATTCAATCTGAAATCATAGTGAATCTCTTGGACCCCTTTCACAGTGGGTCGTTTTTCAGGTGCTATTGCACTGCAAAGTGCCCTGAAAGAGCTGCTGCTGTGTCTCCAGTGTGAAAGGGCCATTACTTTCTGTGCGAATAGATCAATGATTTACAGGATAATAACATGCTCCTATCTGTGTACAGGACAATAAGAGGAAAAAAAATCTGTTAGACCGAGAACCCATTCATACGTCTGTGCAATGCATTCCATGCACCTCCTATTAACTTTAATAAAGATCACCTCAGAATTTACTTTGAGACATTTTTTGACTGATTTAGGTGAACGCTGATCAAATCTAAATTTTACTTTTACTCAGTCATATAAAAAAAAAACCATCCTTAACCATTTCAATACTGGACGCTTATACACCTTCCTGCCCAGGCTCATTTTCAGCGCCGCACTTTGACAATTGCGCGGTCTTGCTAAACTGTAACCAAACAACATTTTTATCATTTTGTTCCCACAAATAGAGCTTTCTTTTGGTGGTATTTGATAACCTCTGGGATTTTTATTTTCTGCTAAACAAAGAAAAAAACTAAAATAAAAAAACTTTTTTGTTTCAGTTACAAAACTTTGTAAATAAGTTTTCACCTTCACTGATGGGGTGGCACTGATGGGCACCGATGAGGTGCCATTGATGGGCACTGATGTACTTAATATAGTGCATTAGATGCCAAAAAGTGATGCCCATTGTGGGCACTGATTGGCATCCCTGGTGGTCCAGTGTGGGCATCTTTGGGGGGCTGTACTGATAATTGATCAGCACAGACTCCCCCTGTCAGAGGAGCAGCCAACCGGCTCTCATCTACTCATGTCTGACAGACGCAAGTGAGGCAAAGTCGCTCACCGGCTCTTCCTGTTTACATCGTGATCAGCCATGATTGGGCACGGCTGATCGCGTGGTAAAGAATATCCGTCAGACTACCTAGATCGGAGTTGTGGTGTGCCAGACTGACACCGCAACAATGATCGCCGCGATGCACGCCCCCGGGGGTGCGCAGTGGCTAAATATCCTGAAGACGTCATATGACATCCAGTCAAGTTATTGAAACCACTTTGCTGTTGTAATTTTGCTATATGGCAATTGGTTAAAATTTTAGGGTGAAACCATGCTAAAGAATCGTATTTATCGGCATATAACACGCACCCCAAGTTTAGGAGGAAATGTTTAAGGAAAAAAAACTTATATTAAAATGCCCATCAATGCAGCCTTGTCCATCATTTATAGCCTTGCCCAGTGTCCATCTGCAGCCTTGTCAGTCTCTTTGCAGTATTTCCCTGTTTTAAATTTGGCGCCAATGGAGAGGAGTGAGCAGAGCCAGGATACAGAAAACCGAGCGTACTTCGGCTTTACTCGGCTCCTCTCGCAGTCCCGCCCACCTCCACTGATTGCGAGAGGAGCGAGCGCCGCTGACATACAGAAAGCCGAATGTACTTCGGCTAGTCTCAGCTCTGCTCACAGTCAGGGGCGGGACTGCGAGAGGATCACGAGACTAGCTGAATTGCATTTGGCTTTCTGTATGTCAGCGGCGCTAGCTCCTCTCGCAATCAGCGGAGGTGGGTGGGACTGCGAGAGTGGGTGGAATTGCTTGCTCCTTTCCCTAAAATAGGTGGGGATTGGTGTATAACACGCACCCGTTATTTTCCCCTGATTTTAAAAATACACAATAAATTTGGCAATATTGTTGCCCAAAGAAACCTGCTATGTTCCAGTTTTCACTATTATGATCTGGGTTGGAATCATGTAAGCTGCTTTTGTTTTAAGGAAAACAAAAATATAATATTTTGTATATAAATGTATGCAACAAGCTGAGAATTATGGTGACCTAAAGTAGGGATACATATGGTGTGTATGGCTCCATTCACCCTTGTGTGGTCTGATGGAGTGCATTATAACACAGCACATCCATTTGAATGAATGGGTTGTCAACACACCAAAGCAGAACTGAAATGTATCTGCACCATTTCTGCCTAACCTAGTGCACAATAATGCTTTATGTGTTGTGTGCTGGGATCCCATTCACTATGGACATGTATTGTGGAAACACAGTAAATGCATGTTATTAAAGTGCATATATGTGAGTCTGGCATAAAGATTCCACAAAGCTGTAATAAAAGTATATTTAGCATAGAAGTGAAAAGCACAAAAGAATGAGTAAACTGTAACAAGAACTAAAACAATGAAATATTTTACTTTAACCACTTCAATACCAGGCACTTAAACACCTTCTTGCCCAGACCAATTTTGAGCTTTCAGTGCTGTTGCAGTTTGAATGACAATTGCGCAGTCATGCTAAACTGTACCCAAATGAATTTTTTCTTTTTTTTCCCCCCCACAAATAGAGCTTTCTTTTGGTGGTATTTGATCACCTCCCTAATTTTTTTTTTTTTTTTTTTTTTTTGCTAAACCAAAAAAAATACTGAATTTTGAGAAGTTTTTTTTTTTTATTTCAGTTTCAAAACTAAGTAAGTTTTCTCCTTCACTGATGGGGCTGCACTGATGGGGCTGCACAGTTGGGCACGGATAGTGCCAATTTGTGCCACCTGATAGCTGGCACGGATTGGCATGGATAGGCGGCACTGTATTATACTGTACTAATGGATGCCAATCAGTGATGCACACTGATTGGCATCCATTGTGGGCACTGACTGGAATCCCTGGTGGTCTAGAGTGGCATACCTTATGCTGGGCAACCCTGTTGGTCTGGTGGCATACCGGGTGGTCCAGTGTGGGCATCCTCGGGGGGGCTGTGCTGATAATCAGCACAGACCCCCTGTCAGAGGAGCAGCCGATCGGCTCTGACAGACGCGAGTGAGGAAAAGCCGATCACCGGCTCTTCCTATTTACACTGTGATCAGCTGTGATTGGACACTGCTGATCACATGGTAAAGAGTCTCCGTAGGAGACTCTTTACCGAGATCGTAGTTGCTGGGTGTCAGACTGACACCCCGCAACAACGATCGCCGCGATGCGCGCCCCCGGAGGCGCGCAGCCGCTGAAAATCCTGATCACGTCATATGACATCCTGTCAGGATTTTGAAACCACTTTTCCGCCATGTTCCTGTTTATAGGGCGGGCGGCAAGTGGTTAAATCACTTTAAAGCGGTTGTATACCCACACCCACACTTTAAAGTGGTTGTATACCCACACAAAAAAAAAAACCTGAAAGGCAAAGGCATAATGAGCTAGTATATGTATAGTGGGTACTCCTGCGCTACTATGGGCTGATAGAAATGTAAATATAGGGTGCTGAAAACACTGTATGATTCAAACTTTCCTCAATGTGAAATCAACAATACAGTAATGGTGTGCCATGAAGTATGGATCATGAATTAATCTGATTCACATTTTATTAGGAGAGCAACAGCATTACTGTATCATTAATGAGCTAGTATCCACTGCATACTAGCTCATGAAATACCTTCAATCGAGACGTCTGCATCAGTTCACGGTGAACCACTGAGGGACCTGACATTTTCCCCTCTGCGTGTCTTCCAGGTTCACGACTACGGCGCTGTGAGTGGCCAGAGCCACGATAGGGTCACTCCCATGCATGTGCGCTGGAGTCTTCTTTCGGGCGACATCCGCCGGCCCTTCAGGGCACATGCGCCGCTGACACCAGGGGCTGCTTGCAAGGTGAATATTTCATACACCATACAGGTTTAGGAGAATTTTACCTACAGGTAAGCTTTTATTGTAGGATTACCTGTAGGTAAAAAAAGTTGTATACAACTACTTTTAATGATTGAATAATGCTAAAAAGATAATATTTATGCTGCAAAGTAAGATTCCCAACAATAATACATAAACCTACAATGATTGGTCTTGTTAACTTCAATTCAATCACTGACATACCTGCATTATATGTAGGATTGCCATTATCTAGTCAATCTAACCAGTGCTATTTAGGCCCCTTTCACACTGGGGCGGTATGTGGCCGCTAGTGGGGCGGTTTTAGCCCCCGCTAGTGGCCGAAAAAGGGTTGAAACCACCCGCAAAGAGCCGCTGCAGCGGCGCTTTGCCGGCGGTATAGCCGCGCTGCCCTATTGATTTCAATGGGTAGGAGCAGTTTAGGAGCGGTAAATACACTGCTCCAAATATGTGGCTAGCAGGACTTTTTTCACCGTCCTGCCAGCGCACCGATCCAGTGTGAAAGCCCTCCAGGTTTCACACTGGAGTGAAAGAGGCTGTTTTTTTCAGGCGCTATTTTTAGCGCTGTAGTGCCTGAAAACCGCCCCAGTATGAAAGGGGGCTTAAGGTCTTTTTGAACACGCACAAGCCAGAGAAAAGTGTTCTACTAAAATTCAGTTTTTATATGGAGGGACCTTTTATTAAGAGAATCATATCCCCTATCACAGTGTTGAAGGCCATAAAATGTCAAGATGGCACAACCCAGCCCCCAAATGACCCCATTTTGGAAAGTATACAGCCCACGATATTTGCTGATAGGCATGTTGAGTCCATGGAATATTTTATATTTTCACCACCTTTGTGAAACCTAAGGCCTCAAACACACTTGGCATATAATTATAAAACACCACACAATGGATAATACCCCCTCAGTGAATAAATTGATTATTTCATTGATTGCTGCAAGCATTGACATGTGTTCCTCTACATCTATGTAAATGAATTAAGGGAAATGAAATGCAATGCATTCCTCTAAAAAGACAATATTATAAATGTATGTGAATCAAGTGTAAATATCACCTAAGGCACCACTAACAAAAATAAATTACAATGCAAATTGGTATATATGAAGGGTGGTGACACCCTCTGCTGAGCACGGTGTATTTAACCAATTCCCGCCTGACCTATAACAGAATGATGGCCGGGAAGTGGTTCTGTCATCCTGACTGGGTGTCATACAGTCAGGTCCATAAATATTGGGACATTGACACAATTCTAATGTTTTTGGCTGTATACACCACAACAATGGATTTGAAATGAACAAGATGTGCTTTAATTTGAGGGTATTTACATCCAAATCAGGTGAACGGTGTAGGAATTACAAGAGTTTGTATATGTGCCTCCCACTTTTTAAGGGACCAAAAGTTATGGGACAGATTAACAATCATCCATCAAATGTACACTTTTTAATACTAGGTTGCAAATCCTTTGATTACAGCCTGAAGTCTGGAACGCATAGACATCACCAGACGCTGGGTTTCATCCCTGGCGATGTTCTGCCAGGCTTCTACTGCAACTGTCTTCAGTTGCTGCTTGTTCTTGCGGCATTTTCCCTTCAGTTTTGTCTTCAGCAAATGCATGCTCAATTGGATTCAGGTCAGGAGATTGACTTGGCCCTTGCATAACATTCCACTTCTTTCCCTTAAAAAACTCTGGTTGCTTTCGCAGTATGCTTCGGATCATTTTCCATATGCACTGTGAAGAGCTGTCCAATTAGTTCTGAAGCATTTTGCTGAATATGAGCAGATAATATTGCCTGAAACACTTCAGAATTCATCCTGCTGCTTTTGTCAGCAGTCACATCATCAATAAATACAAGAGAACCAGTTCCATTGGCAGCCATACATGCCCATGACACTACCATCACCATGCTTCACTGATGAGGTGGCATGCTTTGGATCATGAACAGTTCCTTTCCTTCTCCATACTCTTCTCTTCCCATCACTCTGGTACAAGTTGATCTTTGTCTCATCTGTCCATAGGATGTTGTTCCAGAACTGTGAAGGCTTTTTTAGATGTTGCTTGGCAAACTCTAATCTGGCCTTCCTGTTTCTGAGGCTCACCAATGGTTTACATCTTGTGGTGAACCCTCTGTATTCACTCTGGTGAAGTCTTTTCTTCATTGTTGACTTTGACACACATACACCTACATGCTGGAGAGTGTTCTTGATCTGGCCTACTGTTGTGGAGGTTTTCTTCACCAGGGAAATAATTATTCGGTCATCCACCACAGTTGTTTTCTGTGGTCTTCCTGGGTCTTTTGGTGTTGCTAAGCTCACCGGTGCATTATTTTTAAGGATGTTCCAAACAGTTGATTTGGCCATACCTAATGTTTTTGCTATCTCTCTGATGTGTTTTTTTTTTCAGCCTAATGATGGCTTGCTTCACTGATAGTGACAGCTCTTTGGATCTCATATTGAGAGTTGACAGCAACAGATTCCAAATGCAAATAGCAAACTTGAAATGAACTCTGGACCTTTTATCTGCTCCTTGTAAATGGGATAATGAGGGAATAACACACACCTGGCCATGGAACAGCTGAGCAGCCAATTGTCCCATTACTTTTGGTCCCTTTAAAAAGTGTGAGGCACATATACAAACTGTTATAATTCCTACACCATTTACCTGATTTGGATGTAAATACCCTCAAATTAAGGCTGGGTTCACACTGGAGCGATGCGGAAACGCCACGAATCCGCGGCGTTTTCCCGCATTACATGCCTCCCACCGGCAGTTCACACTGCCCTATGCGGACTGCTGGGAGTGTCAGTGAAATGTTAATGACACCCCCAGATCAGTCCGCATATCGCAGTGCGATCTTCAAACTCGGACAGGAATCGGATCGCATGGTGTGAACACCCATGCGATCCCATTCTGCTGCGGACAAAAAAAAGGGTCCCGTGTGAGTTTGCGGCGGGTGCGATGCGAATTCAGCCATACTATCTGTATGGCTGAACTCACATCGCACAGAGATCGGATGTAATTTGCACTGCAGTGCGGTGCGAATCATTTGTATCATCATCTGTATATCATTTTTTTTTTAAATGTTCACACGACCAATTAAATTTAGTTGTAGGGAAGCCCAGCTACGAAGCTTGGTCTCCATGTGTGTTATAATCGGGGTAATATTTAGGGATTCAAAAATGGATGTCTGCATTGATCTAAATCCCCAAATATTTAAATGTGGGTTGGATGGTCAATTTGGATTGAGATAGGTATGTATAATCAAGTTTGGGGCCTATAGGAAATGCCACAGATTTAACCCAGCCTACTCTTATGCCGCGTACACATGATCAGACTATCCGGCGGACTTAGTCTGGCAGACAAACCCGCCATACTTTTGAAATGAACGGATTTGCCCACACACGGAAAGTCCGTTCATTTTGAACACGGCTCCAGATAGCTGGGACTAACGGAGGAATTCAATGTCGCCGCCTTTGGCGGCGAGATTGACACATCGCTGGCCCCGTCACCTGGTATGGAGTTAAAGGGGAAGCCCTATGCCGAAAAAACGGCGTGGGGGGTCCCCCCCTAGGTCCATATCAAACCCTTATCCGAGCACGCTATCCGGACGGTCAGGAAAGGGGGTGGGGACGAGCGAGCGCCCCCCCTCCTGAGCCATACCAGGCTGTGTGCCCTCAACATGTGGGGGTGCTTTGGGGAGGGGGGGGCATGCGGCCCCCCACCCCAAAGCACCTTGTTCCCATGTTGATGAGGACAAGGGCCTCTCCCCAACAACCCTGGCCGTTGGTTGTTGGGGTCTGCGGGCAGGGGGCTTATCGGAATCTGGGAGCTCCCTTTTAATAAGGGGCCCCCAGATCCTGGGCCCCCACCCTATGTGAATGAGTATGGGGTACAATGTACCCATTCACCTGGGAAAAGAAATTTAAATAAAACACAACACACAAGGGTTAAAAATGTATTGCACAGCTCTGGGGGTCTTCTTCCATCTTGGGGGGTCTAGTCAGACTCCTCCACTATCCTCTGCTCTTATACTAGCTCTTTAACTAGCGGAGGAGCCCAGCTTTCTTCTTCGTCACCGCCCGGGGTCTTCTTCCGACTTTGGGGGTCTTGTTCCCCTTTTGGTTCTTCTTGCCGGGCCTCCGCACCTTCTTCTAACTCTTTTACAAGTGGTGGCCTGGTCTTCTATCGCCGATGTCTTCGCTGCCTTCTCTTCTTCTTTTTTTTTTTTTTTGTTCTTTATTTAAATTTTCAATTTTCCACTCATAAAAACAAAAAGGAGTCTGACACATTACACCAAAATTACATCAACAGTCCCCTCGAACACCCTCCCCTGTTCCCACGTCCCCCCCCCGCCTCCATGCACGTCCCCTCTTAACTACTAGTCCATCTAATTGATCCTTCCTCTTACCCTATGTGCTCTTTCTAATTCTCTTGGGTTATCTCCCACACATCTCCATGAATTTTTAACACTCCCCCCCCTTCCATTTATCTTCCCTATCCACTTCCGTTTCCTCCTCCCTCTCTTTATCTTGCTCCCTCTCTATTTTTTAAATAAAATGTATTCCATTTATCCACTTACTTATCTTTGGGCTTTCTGGTTTCTGCCAGTTTTTTGGGATCAATCCCTTAGCTGAATCTAATAAAATTGGTACCAGTGAAGCTTTATATAACCCCATCGGTCTGTCTGTCCCGTGGAACAGGCAGACCCATGGGTCAAGAGGGATAGACTCCCCCGTTATCTCTTTTAGCAATGCCAAAATCCTTATCCAATAGTCTCTTATGGTGGGACATTCCCACCATATGTGAGACATTGTGCCTACCATTTTACATCCTCTCCAGCATTCGGATGAAGTTTCCGATTGGTAATGACTCAATCTGTCCGGAGTAAGGTACTATCTCACTAGGCATTTGTAGTTGATTTCTGTCATCCTAGTATCCGGTGCCGTGTTTGAATGTGTCATTCTCCATATTTTACCTACAGTAGTCTAGCGCTCATACACCTCTTGCCTATTTCCCTTTCCCATTTCTTGATACATGGAGGGTTCTCCCCATTCTCCTCCTCCAACACAATTTTATATATTTGAGCAATACTGTTTTTTTTGTATTCCCCTTTACTATCATCTTTTCCATTTCTGTATATTCCTTTTCCGAACGAATTGGGTCAGGTAATTTTTCCCCAAATTTTTTCATCTGACTATACTTCCATGTATCAAGTTTCTACCGTTCTGTGTCACCTAAAAAATTCTTCCTTTTTCTACTATATCCTTTACTTGGACCTCTTTTTTTTATTTTTTATCCAATTTCCCCCAACCTCCCTTATCCCGGGTGCAAAAAAAAACATTAGCTTCAAATAGTTGTGGGGAATTATATTTCCCTTTTTTTTGTGCATGTATTCTATCCCATATTTTTAATGCAATATGAGTGATTTCATGTGTATCTGGTCCTAATTCCCTAAAATGTGGTAGATTCCATACTATGTGACCCAGATGTGTACTACTCACGCTAAATTCTATATCCCTCCATCTTTTTTCACTATTCTCCCTTGTCCATTCTACTAAACGTGACACTACTACCAAATAATATTTTATAAAATCAGGGACAGCCAAACCTCCTTTTTTCTTACTTTGACACAAAACGGCACCTGAGATACATGGTCTTTCATTATGCCATATGTATCTGGAGATGATACCTTTTAATATTGTAAAAAACGATTGTGGGATCTTTAATGGGAACATTTGAAATTTATAAAGGATTTTAGGAATTATCATTTTTAACGCATTAATACGGCCAAACCACGAGAGTGAGGATAATGACATTTTTTTTATTTCTCTCCTGATCTCGTCTAACAGCGGGATATAATTTATTAAATACATTTTCCTCAGAGTATCTGTTAGTCTAATCCCCAAATACTTTATATCCCATTTCCAGATAAAATGGAATTATTTTCCTAACCTCTCTTCTTCTATCTTTATTTATATTAATATTCAATACTTCCGACTTCATGGGATTTATTTTAAGATTAGAGAGCTCTCCATATATTTCCAAAACTCGCAATAAATTAGGAAGCGTTGTCCTAGGATGTGAAATGAATAGAAGCACATCATCGGCGAAGGCTGCCAATTTATGTTCTTCTCGACCCACTATTATCCCCCTTATGTCCACACTATTCCTTATATAGGCCAATAAAGGTTCCAATGTCAGTATGAACAATAAGGGGGACAGAGGGCAACCCTGCCTTGTTCCATTTCCCATCCTAAACAGAGAGGATATGTGCCCATTTACCTTCACCATTGTTTGAGGACATCTGTACAATGCTTTAATCCAACTAATCATCCTGGGTCCTATCCCCATTTCCTCTAGCACTTTCCACATAAAACCCCAGTCTACCCTGTCAAAAGTTTTTTTCAGCATCAATTGACAGGAATAGACTGGGGCTTCCTTCACTCTTCTTCTCTTCTTGAGCTGTTGACTCGTCGCTGTCTCTGGCCACAATGACAGGGACGCTTCCTTCGCTAGTCCCGGCTACCTTGAGCCGCGTTCAAAATTAACGGACTTTTCTCCGTGCAAATTAGCACACACACGGCCGTATTGTCCGCCGGACTGAAAGTGAAAAACTACTAAGTCCGCCAGACTTTTGGGTTAAAAAAAGGCCGCCGGAGCCCACACACGGGTGGATTGTCTGGCGGACTCGAGTCCGCCGGACTTTCCCACCGGATTGTTTGATCGTGTGTACGCGGCATTAGCACGGAAAACTTCCCAAACTCCTCCAGACCTCCCATTAGGGAAATAAAGGACTGCTCCGAGGCATCTAGATAAATTAGGGCATTGTCCACGTATAGGGGGATCTTTTCAGACAGCTCCCCACAGCAGATGCTGCCTACCGTCGTCGTCTGCCGCACCACCAGAGAAAGAGGCTCTATGGCCAGTGCAAACAGAAGTGGTGAGAGCAGGCAGCCCTGCCTGGTACCCCTTTTGTAAAAGAAACACATCAGAAACATCCTTATTGGTACTTATCCTGGCTCTAGGGTTGGTATAGAGCAGGCGGACCCACTTGATTGAGAGCTGAAGCCCATACAGTGCATAGTTTCCCAAAGAAAGGACCAGTTGATTGTGTCAAAGGCTTTTACGCATCCAACGATAACACTAGTCCCCTTTTTTGGTCAGTGGCAGCCTTGTGAATATATAGGTACTGACGACGAATGTTATCATAAATACTCTTTCCAGGCATGAACCCAGTCTGGTCCCTCTGAACGAGTTGAAGAATGACCTTCTACAGTCTCAGAGCTAGAACTTTAGCCAACACCTTGACATCGCTATTAATTAGTGAGATTGGATGATACGACCCGCACAATAGTTTATCCTTATCGGGATTCGGTATTACAACAATCAGGGTTTCACACATCGGTCGGTTCACTGATTAGCAAACCGATCAATAGGTGCCCCGGGTGTCCGTACAAACAACCGGATTGGAACAAACTAAAAAATGAAGGGGAATACTTTGCAATACTGAGTAGTTAAATGGAGAATGGAATTCAATTAAGAATGAATATAATAATCTAGTTGAAGAAATAATGGAATTATGGATTAAGCCAATTTACAAAACTGGCAATTCATCAGCCAGGTTCAGTCAATAACTGCATCCATACATTATACAATCATGCAGCACACAAAGCGAACAATATGTAGTTTTACTGTTAATGATTCGATCAATAAATGGAGAGTACATTTAATACAATCCTGGGCCAAAATAAAGAAAAGAAAAATAACAAAATAATAGAATGAAAAAAAATGTTGAAAATAAAAGTAACCTGACATTACAGAAATGATTTGAAACTTAGAACATCATTTAGGCCAGGACGCCTAAGAGCACAACGGTCAGAAGCTCAGCCAGCCTTATGTTGTAGTATAATTTTATCGTCAACCCCTCTCTAATTTGGGGGATGTGTTCAAGGGGAAAAAATAAAAAAATTTGAATCCTCAAAATTATAGTAGAGGCCCATGTGGCGACTTATGGGCGCCTCCATCTTATTTTTCAGTACCCAGGGACACGTGATCCCTGTTATGATGGAAGAAAGGTTGTTTTCCCCACATAAAACACATCGCAGTTACAGATCATGATGTATACTACCCCAAAGGATTGACATGGGGAGGATGATATGCTGCGATGCGTAAATGTGACAGAAGCTGCATGTGTGACACGGTCTAGTCCCTTTTGTCCCACCTGAGGTTTCCAATTGCGGGGCATAATGACTATGCACAAAGTTGTCCCTTAATGACCTAGATCTTTTATAGGTGTAGCGCTGACACATTTTCGCCTATTAATGTGATGTAAATACTCTACAGTGCAAGCCTATGGACAATTCTATAGCTTAGTATTTGGCGCCATCTAGCAGCCAAATACAGAAAGTGCACTGGGATCATTTTTTGTTTTTCAACCATTGAACACAATACAGGAAGTGACTGTTTTGTTTAGAAGGTTGACCCTTTTTACCCAGGAGGCTTGGTGACCTACCCATGAACACTTTCTCTAGCAGTGCATGCTGGGTAGGACATAAAAGGAACCCTAGTGGCAATTTTAGGTCTCTTGGGATTGCGTGGCCAGCCTGTGAGGATCTGTGTAGAGGCCTCCCGTTATAAGGGGCCCACAGCCATCACAGATTGTAACTTCTACAGCTTGTGTGAGTGACCTGACGGTGCAGGAGACACAGTGACCAGATTGGAGACATTCAGAGACACTCGTTTGAGCATCAGAGGATCGGGTTCACCCAGCATAGTGGAACGGAGTGACGGAGCCAGTTGACGGAAGAACAAGCTACAGTCACCGGACCGAAGCCGTTACACGGAGTTCCTATCCAGTTGGTGAGCAGGTCACAACCCACAATTTAACTTTTATATGCAGATAGACTCATACACAGGCCTCACCTGGGATTTATAGTTCCACAAAGGAGGAGCCGAGTAACACTGAACTGGTTTGAGGCCTATCTACTCTGATGTTTATAAGTGTTGTAACATAGTTACTGAACTTACATCAGGAGCACCTTTACCTCAACTTAACTTACTTTAACTTGTGGATTACAAAGAGTTACTTTATCTAGTGAAGACAAGAAGATCAAAGACTGAGTGCTTTGGGTGAGAGCTCACACATGGCTTTAAAAGTAGGGGGAGCTCCCAGATATATATAATATAATAATATAATATAATTTTTTTTTTAATTGTGTTAAAATTTGTTGTACTGTTGTCCTATGTTGGGATGACAGCACAACTACTGTAATCACCCTTTGAAACATATTTACAGTAAAATACTTTTGGTTAAGTATCCAGTTGTGTGGAGTGTTGTTTTTTTCTCAGCAGGTGGAGCCAGTGAATCTTGAGGTTACAATACAGGTATATTGCATTACATTATATTTTATTGTGTTGCACCACAGCTGTGACAAGGGAATTGAGTCAATTCGGGAGGTTCATTAGCAGAGTTCAGGCCCGAATCAAATTCAGCCGCTCCTTCGGGGGTATGTGTTACATTTGAGGGCTCATCTGGGATTACTGTCACTCTGCAGTCACACCCCCCTTCTAGAGGACACCCCTATACTACCAGAATGGATGCAGTAACGGCTACCCAAAAGGAGCCAAGAGTATAGGAGTAAATTGGAGAAGACCACAGTTCTGAATTTGCCAGGAGATCAATGGTTTGAGAAAGAGGTGCAGCAGTTGATAAGGAGGGCGGTGCCAGACCAAGGGTCTTACCTCTTGGACCTAAAACAAGACATACAGGAGGAATTCACTTGCGTCCTAGAATGGAAAGAGTACACTCCTGTAGAGTTCAGAAAGGGAGTGGTGAGCCTAACAGAGGGTCTCGGGGGTCAAGTAATTCCACTACAAGAGTCAGTCGAGCAAGAAGAGAAACCTCCCTCTGGGTACACAACCAGAGTCCTCTAGCAGGAAGTTTGATGGGGGGGAAAGCCTAAACCCCTGGTGTCGGGCCACCGGAGAGAGCCCTGTGACTGGGATGCCACCATCATCATTCTACCTAAACATGAGCCGCCTAGTGGATAGTCTAGTACATAGCCACCAGACCTCCACCAATGAAAGATATCGGAAGTTACCGACCTTCTCAGGCCAGATACCAAGACCTGAAGGGGAGGAAGGATTTGAGAGCTGAAGAGATCAGACCATGCAGGCACTAGAAGACTGGAATGTACCAAAGCTAGTGGGAAGACGGCAAATTAGTGAAAGCCCATTGAGCTCAGCGGCCGATGTCATCAGAAACCTTAGAAGGGGAAAGCCAGATTGTGAAGCCGAAGATTACATCGAAGCCCTTTGTGCTGTTTATGGAAGAGTGGAAAAACAATCAGGTCTGATGTATCAGTTTGAGCATAGCTTCTCTCCTTTCATCTGATAAGTATCGGCTTACATTGTCCGCATATATCAGATCTTACACCAGATCATTTTGAAGAAGGGTATTGATCTTGGGTAGGTGGACAAAACCAGGTTGGACCGGGCTCTGGAAGAAGCTAGACCAAACCATCCCATTGCACGGTTACTCCTGAAAGGCACCAAAGAGGCCCCTTCCTACCCAGAATTGATTTGGCTGGTGAGAGAGGAAGAAGCTATCTTAGAGGAGAAGGATAAGGAGGCTTAGATCGCCACAGGGGCCATTGCAAAAGAAGAATAAGGCTGCTTGCAGTTGGTACAGGTGGAAGAAAGTGATGAGGAATATGAGTGGAAGGAACACCTCAAGAGTCCTATTGAACAGTCCACGGCAAGGGTTACCTTGGAAAAAGCCATAGCTCAATTGGCACAATCACAGGCCGCGTTACAAAAAAACTTCTGTAAGTTTCAGCAGGAAATTGACAAGGTAATGAAAATTCAAGCCAATATACAGAAGTCGCTCTCGGAAGCGAAACACGCTGTACCCACGTCTATGGTTGGAGGAAGGAACTTAAACCCTCTCCCAGCTTTGAAATGCTATCAGTGTGGAGAAGTAGGGCATTTTATCGCACAGTGCCCACGCAAGGAATACCTAGCAGATATAGCAGTGGAAGCTTCCAAAGAACTAGAGAAACAATCTGCTAGGAAGCCATTGGAAAACTTCAAGAAGGCCCCAGTGAATTAGTCAGCTGGGTGCCCTGCTACCACAGTCAACTCCAAACCCACCCATACATACCAGACCCCTGGGACCACAGCTAAGCCAAAGCAAAAGGAAAAAGGTCCACGGAAGTCAAATGTGCAGGTGCAAGCCACCAAACAGGCAAAAACTTACCACCCCACACGAACCTTCTCCTAAGCTAGTTGGGCCCTCCCCAATTGTCCCTATCCAGGTAGAATAAATATACACCAGAGCTAGGGATGAGCCGAACACCCCCCGGTTCGGTTCGCACCAGAACCTGCGAACGGACCGAAAGTTCGCTCAAACGTTAGAACCCTATTAATTACAATGGACCCAAACGTTTGAAATCTAAAGTGCTAATTATAAGGGCCAATATGCATGTTATTGTCCTAAAAAGGGTTTGGGGACCCCGGGTTCTGCCCCAGGGGACATGTATCAATGCAAAAAACTGATGTGTTTTTTTTTTGAAGCAGTCATTTTAATGAAAAAAAAGGGAAATATTCCTTTTAAATATCGTACCTGGGGGGTGTCTAAAGTATGCCTGTGAAGTGGCATGTGTTTCCCATGTTTAGAACAGTCCCTGCACAAAATGACATTTGTAAAGGAAAAAAAGCCATTTAAAACTGCTTGCGGCTTTAATGTAATGTCTTGTCCTGGCAATATGGATGAAAATCTTTGCGAAAAATGGCATGGCTACTCCATCACCCCCCCACCCCAGTCCATTACCAGCCCCTTTGGGTCTTGTATGGATATTAAGGGGAACCCTGCACCCAAAATATGTTATGTTAATGTTAGGCAGATGCCTGTGTTGCACAAATGAACTACACAACACCAGCAACGAGGTGGTAGATTCAGGTGTATGCTGTGCAGGAGGCACACTACACTGACTGAATATTAGGCAGATGCCTATGTTGCACAAATCAACTACACAACACCAGCAACGAGGAGGGGTAGATTCAGGTGTATGCTGTGCAGGAGGCACACTACACCCACTGTAACAGCGCTAGGTTAGGAAGCAAAGCTGACACTGTCCCTGCCTATCCTGCTCTCTCCCTGAACACTACACTCACTGTAACAGCGCTATCTAAAGAAGTAAAGCACAGCTGACACTGTCCCTGCCTATCTTTCTCTCTATGAACGCCACAACACACTTCACAAGGCCACCGCGCTGGCAGCCTTGTATAGTGTAGGGCGTGTACTAATCCCCCTGAGCTATAATTAGCCACAGGCATCCAACCTGTGGCCAATTATGTCTCTCCTCGCTGCCGGCGCTGTGATTGGCCAAGCATGCAGTTGTCACAGTGCATGCTTGGCCAATCATCAGCCAGCAATGCACTGCAACTGGCGCAGTGCATTGTGGGCCATTCGTATCACACGAATTTGATGCGAATGGCCCACAAAGTTCTGGTTTCGACAAACGGACGAATGGCCGATGTTGGATTCTAACATGGGTTCGAACCAAACATCCCTAACCAGAGCCCTGCTGGATACTGGAGCCCAAGTGACCTTGATCTACAGGGACTTCTACAACAAACTTCTCAAGCACCTGCCATTACGGAAATTGGAGGAACTGGAGATATGGTAAGTTCTGGGTACCTAACCCCCATATGATGGCTACCTGCTGGTCAAACTTGCTTTCCACCCAAGTACAGCAGGAGAGGCTGAGACACCCTGGCTGTAGTGTGCCCTCGTCCTCCAGGAGCTGACATGAGTTCTCTAATTATTGGGACAAATGCTGACTTAGTGAGGAGACTAGAGCTGCACGATTAATCGTTAAAAAAACGTGATCTTGATTCACCCCGCCTTACAATCTCTCCCACCGAGAGTAGGCGATTCTTTCATATAAACAAGTGGAAAGATCTGCTCACTCAGCTGTCAAAAGAAAGCATCCCGGGCAAACTGCCAAGTGTAGAACTTGAAACATTGTAACTAAGGCTTACTTCTTAGATCAAAGGGAACTTCTCGTGTAAACAAATAATCTGGACAGTCTACCAAGCGTTTAACCACTTAGTCTAAATATTTTTCTGATACTTCTTAAGTTAAAATCAATATTTTTTACTAGAAAATTATCTGGAACCCCAAACATTTTATATATTGCTATATACAGTATTTAATCGGAAACCCCAGGGAATAAAATGGCAATTGCTGCAATATTTTATGTCACACTGTATTTTCCCAGCAGTGTTTCAAATGCATTTTTTTGTGAAAAATACACTTTAATAAATAAAATAAACAGTAAAGTTAGCACAATTTTTTTTGTTTTAATGTTAAAGATGATGCGCCGCGAGAATCGTGAGAAAATCGTGAGCTATCTTCTAAGCAAAAAAATTGTGATTTCTCATTTTAGCCAGAATCGTGCAGCTCTAGAGGAGACTACTTACACCAATTATACAGCGGAACAAATAACCCTCCCACAAAAATGCACCCTATGCTTGCCCAGGTGTATCGAGATCTCAAAGAGGAAGAGAAGGCTCCAAAAGAGGGAGTGGGAAAGATCTGGCTTCTGGGTAGGGACGAGAAGACTGGTCCAGCCAGGTGAAATACTCTGCCTCCATCAAGTTGAGTTGGGAAAAATCGGGTCCATTCATTGTCCTCGAGACGCCAAGTTAAAAAGAACAAGGAGTACTGGAACTTATCCCTGAAGTACTGCCAGCTAGAGCATTAAAGAGGAACAGAGGCAAGATATCAGTCAGTGTCCGCAACACAGCAGCTATGCCAGTGAGGGTACCAGCTAGGACACTGTTAGGACAGGCCAGCCCAGCCACCCCAGTCACTGCCTGTGACTTAACAGGAGAGATCCCCCGGAGGAATTCTGCCTGAAAAACACACCTCTTATTCCGGCATGGAGGGAGAGAGCTAAAGCCCAATTCCTGAGATGGTCAGTTTTCTCAAAGAGTGAATTCGATGTGGGATTTGCAGAAGAGTGCCGAACATAAAATTTGGTTGGAAGAAGACAAACCTTTCTGGGAGAGAGTCAGGCGAATCCCATTGGGGGGATCTGGAAGATTTGAGGGAACAACTGGCTGAACTTAAAAGGACAAGCATCATCGGAGAGTCCAGGAGTCCTTACGCCTCCCTAATAGTGGTGGTCAGGAAGAAGAATGGGTCCCTCCGCCCATGTATCGATTATAGGACCCTGAACTGTAAGACCATTTCTGACCAGTACACCACACCTCGGATAGAGGATGTTGATGTATCTGGATGATGTCATAGTGTTTGGAAGAACACTAGAGGAACATGAAGAGCACCTGGAGAAGGTCCTGAAAAGGCTTCAAGATGAGGGCCTGAAGCTCTGTGGAGAAATGTCAGTTCTACCAACCCTCAGTGAACTACTTACGGCACACAGTGTCTGAAGGAGTAGTAGCAACAGACCCCAAGAAACTGGAGGCTGTCACTTCTTGGCCCAGACCCACGAATGTGACTGAGCTTAAATTGTTTCTAGGCTTTTGTTCATACTACAGAAGGTTCATGGAAGCGTTTGCCACAATAGCTCACCCGCTTACTGAGCTATTGAAGAACCAAGAGGAAACCAGCATAGACCCAAATAGGCCTGGAAAGCCAAAAGAAGGGGCCAGGAAGAAAAAGGAGTCCATTCAGGACCTCTGGACTCCAGAGTGTGAGGAAGCCTTCAGACAATTGAAGTGGAGCCTTACTACTGCTCCAGTCTTGGCCTATGTAGACCCTGCCAAACCCTATGAATTGCACGTAGATACCAGCTGAGATGGCCTAGGAGGGGTACTCTATCAGGAACATGAGGGGCATCTGCGGCCCATCGAGTATAGTAGAATAGAGCCCATGTGAGTAGAAGCTTTATTCCTGCCGAAAGGAAATACCCGACTCAAAAGCTTTAATTTCTGGCTCTGAATTGGGCAGTGGTAGACAAGTTGAAGGACTACCTCTATGGGGCTGAAATTGTGGTCAAGACGGACAAAAACCCCCTCACATACTTGTTCACCACTACAAAGCTGGATGCCACCAGTCACAGGTGGTTGGCCGCTCTCTCTGCCTTTTACCTTTAGCCTGAAGTACAGACCAGGATATCAGAGAAGTACTTACCGAGGCCGAGATGACAAGAGCGGTTCACCCTTGTGACTAAGCGCAGTTCGCCCCCTGCAGGTGATACAGGGAGCAAATGGCACAAAGAGGCACAGGCAACCCAGGTGGCAGGGGCAGCCTTGCGTGAAGGTCTGGTAGAGATGGACACCTTGTGTAGCAACTGGCTGGTAGCTGTAGAGGGCGGAACGCCTGGCTGGGGGTCAAACGCTGATAGTCCTAGATAAAGGCACAGGCTCAGGTTAGGTGCCTTAGGGAGACACAAGCAAGTCCGGGTCACAGGCTGTGGGTCAGGGCAGGAGACGAGGCAAGTCTGGGTCACAGGCAGAGGGTCAAACACTGGAGAGAAGCGGAGTCCGTATAACAAGCCGAGGGTCAAGTCCAGGAGATAAGCAGCAGCATCAAAGAACAATCCAGGTCACAACAGGTAATCGGATGCGCAAACAGGTTTTCAGGTAACAGGAGCTGAAGACAAACCAGCAATTGATGTGTGTGCCAGAGCAGCTTTTATAGGCCACCAGGGGGATGTTAAACATTTGCCAATGCACACAGGTGTGCGCGAATGCGCATGCGCCGGAGCACCATTCCGCCGTGCATGCATGCAGGGACACGGCTAAAGCGCCTAGATGGCCTGAACTCCTGACAGTGCCCCCCGAGGGGTGGCCTCTGGACATCAACTCTGGATGAGCTTGGTGGAATGCCTGGATCAGGCGTGGGGCGTGGAGATTCTTAGAGGGTTCCCATGAGTTGTCCTCAGCGGGATACCCCTTCCATTTAATCAGATACTGGAGTTGTCTGCCCACCTTCCTGCAACTCAGGATTTTCTGTACTTCGAACTCGGTTTCATCATCAATAAGAACTGGTGGAGGAGGTGGCTTTTCTCTGGCCGGAAAAGGTCTAGGCACAACAGGTTTCAGAAAGGATGTATGAAAGACCGGTGTATTTTATAGGATTTGGGTAGATCAAGTTCAAAAGCTATGGGGTTGACCATCCTCCTTGATTCTGAAAGGACCAATGAATTTAGGCCCCAGTTTTCGTGACGGAATAGGCAATTTAAGGTTAGCGGATGACAGCCAGACCTCTTCGTCAATTTTAAAAGCTGGATTTTCCTTCCTACATTTATTGTAGTATTTGCTGTACCGATCCTGGGCCTTTTGCATAGTTTCCTGTATTTTTAGAAAATTTGTACAGAAGCAATGCGGTCTTGCACTGCAGGAACGGAGGCCTCATGAAGGGATCCTGGAAGTAACGAGGGGTGGAAACCAAAATTAGCCCAAAAGGGTGTCTGTTTAGTAGCGGTATGAACCAAGTTGTTATATGTGAATGCAGCGTATATGGCAGAAGAGTGGACCAATCATCCTGGGACTCGGAACAAAGGCAACGGAGATATTGCTCCAAGGTTTGGTTAGTCCTCTCTGTCTGGCCATTGCTCTGAGGGTGGTATGCAGAAGAGTGGCACACTTTAATTTCCAGGGATTTACACAGCTCTCTCTAGAACTTAGAAGTAAACTGGACACCTCTGTCCTAGGTGATTCTTTTGGGGACACCATGGAGTCTAACAATTTCTTTGAGGAAGACATCGGCAGTGGTTGAAGCTGAGGGAGTCCCCACCATGGGTATAAATGTGCCATCTTGGAGAGCCGGTCAATGATGACAAGGATGGTAGTGAATCCCCCCGATGGGGGCAAGTCTACAATAAAGTCCATGGAGACCTCTGCCCAAGGCCTTTCAAGAAAAGACAAGGGTTTAAGCAGGCCCCAAGACTTGGCATTGGATCCTTTGCTGCGTGGGCATGGGATACAGGAAGAAACATACTCTCTACAGTCCCGCTTCCAGCCTGGCCACCAAAAAGAGCGAGAGATGAGTTCCCCAGTCTTTAGAGACCCAAAGTGACCGGCTAATTTATGGGCATGAAAAGTCCTGAGGATCAAGGGTCTTACTTCTGATGGAACAAAGATTTTATTTCCGGCCCAGAGTAAGTCATCACGTCTCTCCAAGGAAAGTTCTTCAAGGTCGGGATGGTGGTTGGAGGCTGCTTTGATGGTGGACATGAGATCGGCCTGGGTAATTAGACAGAAGTTTTGTGGGGATAGGATGGTACTGGGTTCAGTCTCCTGAGCGGCCTTGTTAAACATCCGGCAGAGTGCATCCGCTTTACCGTTTTTTTTTTTTGAACCGGTCTATAGGCAATAAGAAAATTAAATCTTGAAAAGAGGGCCCATCGGGCTTGCATGGGTTTCAAACATTTGGTCGTCCTAAGATATTCGAGGTTCTTATGATTGGTCCAGATCATGACAGAATGGGCTGCCCCTTCCAGCAAATACCTCCACTCCTCAAGAGCAAATTTGATAGCTAGAAATTCCCTATCACCCACATCATAATTCCTCTCTGGAGTACTTAGTTTCTGGGAAGCGAAAGCTACTGGGTGTAAGAGAGGCTTGGGCCCCTGCCTCTGGCAAAGAATAGCCCCGGTGGCTGTTTCGGAGGCATCCACTTCAAGTATAAAGGGCAAGGCAGGATCTGGATGCCGTAGGATTGGAGCAGACAAGAACAAGGTCTTTAGCTTGAGGAAGGCTTCTTGGGCCTCCAGGGGCCAGTGGAAACGACAGTGCTGGCGTGTCAACTGGGTAATATGAGCTACAATAGACGAGAATCCGGCAATGAATCTCCGATAGAAATTTGAGAAACCGATGAATCGTTGGACCCTTTTTTGTCGACGGGAGCTGGCCATTCCTGGATGGCTTTGACCTTTTTGGGGGTCCATTGCAACCCCATTGGTGTAAAATAAAGAACCCCAAAAACTGTACTGTAGTTTTTTATTAAACTCGCATTTCTCTGCTTTAAGGTAAAGTTTGTGCTTTCTGAGGATTGCGAGAACCTGCTTAATATGCACTTGATGGAGTTTGAAGGTAGCGGAAAAGGTGAGGATATCATCCAAGTATACTACTAAGAAGTCATCAAGATATTCCCGGAAAATGCCGTTTACCAGGTTTCTGAAAGGTTGCTGGGAAGTTACAGAGCCCGAAAGGCATCACCAGGTACTCATAGTGCCCGAATCTGGATCTGAAGGCGGTTTTCCATTCGTCTCCGGCCCGAATCCAGATAAGGTTGTAGGCCCCGCGGAGATCTTATTTAGAAAAGATTCGGGCGGATCGGAAACGCTGGAACAATTCTGAGATGAGAGGAAACGGGTACCTGTTTTTGATGGTAATTTTGTTCAGCTCTCTATAGTCAATACAGGGTCTTAATGAGCCGTCCTTCCTTTCTACAAAGAAAATACCGGCTCCAGCCGGTGATGAGGGTAGACAAATAAACACCTTCTCCAGGTTTTCGTCGATGTATGCTTTGATAGCTTTTAGTTCAGTTTCCGATAGCTGAAGATACGGCTAAAAGGGATTTCAGAGCCTGACAAAAGATCAATGGGGACAGTCATAGGACCGGTGGGGTGGTAGATGGTCAGCCTGCTGTTTATCAAAGACGTCCCTGAATTTCAGGTATGTAGGAGGCACATGTTTCAGACTGTCAGGTATAGGTGCCAACATGGAGCAAGAAGCTGGAGCAGGTCGGAAGTAGTGTTTGGAAGAATACTGAAAAGAAAAGGAGACCTCTTTACTTTTCCAACAGATTTGTGGTTCATGTGCCTGTAACTAGACTTGTGCACAACGGAAAATTTCATTTAGTTTCGGTTCGTTGTCATTCGTAAAATACATAATTTTGTTCTGTTATATTCGTTATGTTACGTTAATATGTTTTCGGATAATTCGTTATTATTCGTAGAGTGTCGAATTCATTCGCTCGTATTCGTTGAAATTCGCCATTTATGTATGTATAGACATTCGTGATAATGATTCGTAGTTTGGAAAGTCCTTTTGTTTATTGAATCTTTTAACACACACAATGACAACGTCTCTTCTCCTCGCCTCAAATACAATGCAACACCCTTCTAACTCAGTTCTCAGGAATGCACTTTGCCAGTAATCCAACCTCCGACACAAAATTAATTAGCTGATTGGACTATAAGATTTACTTTGAGCTGACCTTTTGTTTCATTAGATCTTTAAAGAATTACCAAATTCATTTGAATTCATTCAAATTCATTCGTTATTTCTTTCGTATTCGTTGTTGTTCGTTATTTTTTTTTCGGACATTCGGATGCATCTGAATGTCCAAAAGATGCAAAATTTGGCCGAATTTCGATTCGTTACGAAACAAATTGCACAAGCC
Source organism: Lithobates pipiens (assembly GCF_037356315.1). Lineage (NCBI taxonomy): Eukaryota > Metazoa > Chordata > Amphibia > Anura > Ranidae > Lithobates > Lithobates pipiens. The sequence continues at coordinate 142,719,280 of NW_027507789.1, forward strand.
TACCTGTAACCAGGGGAGCCCTAAGATGATGGGGAACATGGTAGAAGGGATAATATCAAGGCGTAGGAACTCCTGCTGGCTGGAGTCTGTGGAAATGAAGATGGGTCTGGTTTCCTGCGTAACAAGTCCAGAGCGAGGGATGGACCCATCCGCAAGGTATACCTGGAGAATTTGGTTCTTGAGGACAAGAGGGATGTGTAGTCTGGTAGCGAGTGAGGCATCCAGAAAGCAGCTGCATGCTCCAGAATCAATTATGGCCGGCAGGCGGATTTCCTTTCCCATTAACTGTAAATAAACAAAGAGGGTGATGTAAGTTTGAGAAAAACCAGAGACTTGATAGTTCATAATAAACCGAGAAGAGGACTTACTGGGCCTTACAGGGCAGGTGCGGAGAAAATGTCCTGAACCCCCACAGTAAAGGCACAGGTTGGCCTGTCGCCTACGTAAGCGTTCTTCTGGGGTGAGGGGAGCCCGCACTAGTTCTAGTTGCATGGGCTCAGCCTCAGAAGTGGAGATAGGTGGAGCTGTGTATGAAGGATGGACGGGAACTGGTTTAGGCAACATCCAGCTGGGACGAGACGCCTGAAAGCGATCTGAATGGTGTTCTCGCATACGCCTGTCTAGTTTAGTGGCTGCTTGTATTAAGTCCTCCAAGGTGGCAGGAGTGTCCATCTGAGCCAGCTCGTCCTTGAGGGCTTCCGACAACCCCTGACGAAACTGGCATTTGAGGGCAGGTTCATTCCAGCCGGTATCAGCCGACCACTTTCGGAATTTCACGATATAATCTTTCACCAGCCTCCGCCCTTGGGACAGATTATGCAGGGTGGCTTCAGCCTTGGCCACCCTTTGGGGTCATCGTACAGTTGTGCCATACTTTCGAAAAAGGTATCCACAGAATTTAGTACAGGGTTCCTCTGTTCCATTAGACCATGGGCCCAGGCTTGTGGTTCTTCAGCCAAGAGAGAGATGATGAACCCTAATTTTACCGCCCGGAGGAGAAGGTTCTAGGCTGGAGAGTCAGGTACAGAGAGCAGGCATTATTAAAGGCTCTAAATTTTTTGCAGTCACCAGAAAGCTCTGGAGTAGGGACCCTGGGTTCTGGAGAGGCCATGATCACTGTAGGGCTGTAAGAGGCTGCGGAGAGGAGAACCCATTGGTGGAAGTGGAGGTTGTGGTAACTGGCGTGGAAGGCCCGGTAAGCTGCTGGAGGCAGCTGTCAATTTGAGCATAGCCTGCTTGCAGTTTCTGATCCGCATCCGTGAGAGCAGATACTTGTTGACAGAGGATTTCTAAAGGGGAACACGCTCTGTTGGCCTCTGACATGGCTGGTTTGTACTATCAGAGAAGTATTTACCGAGGCCGAGATGCCGAGAGCGGCTCACCCTTGCGACTAAGTGCAGTTCGCCGCCTGGAGGTGATACAGGGAGCAAATGGCACAGAGAGGCATAGGCAACCCAGGTGGCAGGGGCAGCCTTGCGTGAAGGTTTGGTAGAGATGGACACCTTTGTGTAGCTACTGGCTGGTAGCTGTAGAGGGTGGAACGCCCGGCTGGGGGTCAAACACTGATAGTCCTAGATAAAGGCACAGGCTCAGGTGAGGTGTCTTAGGGAGACACAAGCAAGTCCGTGGGTCAGGGCAGGAGACAAGAGGCAAGTCTGGATCACAGGCAGAGGGTCAAACAATGGAGAGAAGTGGAGTCTGTATAACAAGCCGAGGGTCAAGTCCAGGAGATAAGCTGCAGTGTCAAAGAACAATCCGAGTCACAACAGGTAATCAGATGCACAAACAGGTTTTCAGGTAACAGGAGCTGAAGACAAACCAGCAATTGATGTGTGTGCCAGAGCAGCTTTTATAGGCCACCAAGGGGATGCTAAACGTGCGGCAATGCGCACAGGCGTGCGCCAGTGCCTGTGTGCCGTTGCGCCGCATATGTGTGCAGGGACACGGCTAAAGCGACTGGATGGCCTGAACCCCTGACACGGGTTGGCAACCGAGATGCAGATGCCCTGTCAAGAAGGCCCCATGACTCCCAAGGCCCCTCAGAAGACTGGATTCAACTTACCCCGGAGGGAGTAAGAGCCCTCTGTGAAGGGACAAGCCAGCAAGGGAAAGGTGGGGCAAGAGCTGAATAAGTGGGAGTGACTTCAGTGGGGGATAGGGATGAGCCGAACACCCCCCCGGTTCGGTTCGCACCAGAACTTTCGAACGGACCC
>NW_027507789.1:142728992-142741492 GCF_037356315.1 Lithobates pipiens
TCGGCTAGACACCACTACCGAGACATCGTCCGCATAAGCCACCACCCTCACTGCCAAATCTGAGCCACTGCAAGGCTCCACCGGGACCCCCCTCAAACACCCGCAGTCAAGCCTCCTCACGAAGGGATCTACTGCAAAGACGTAGAGAAGGGGACTCAGCGGGCAACCCTGCCTGACACCAGAGTCCACAGGAAAGCAGGGACCCTTCCAACCATTGACAAGAGGGAAGCTCTCCGCCCCTCTGTACAAAACCTCGAGCCAATTAACAAATTGGTCAGGCAGGCCGTATTTTCTCAGAAGAAGCCAGAGATACTCATGGCTTACCCGATCAAAAGCCTTCACCTGGTCCAATGCCAGCAGGTACCGCCCGTCACCCGTTGCCCTGCACCTTTCCACAGCCTCCCGGACGCTCAGGACAGCACTAAATGTGCTACGGCCAGGAACTGCACAGTGCTGAGAGACTGACAGCAACTCGTCAGCAACAGCCGACATACGTGAAAACAATATCTTCGCCAATATCTTCCTATCCGTAGTGAGAAGGGCAATAGGACGCCAATTCTCAATGACGGACGAATCTTTCCCCTTTGACAGGAGGATCAGTGCTGACCTTCTCATTGAGGGAGGCAGCAGGCCATTGGCCAAACATTCACAGAACACCTCCCTCAAAAGAGGGGCCAAGAGACCCTTAAAGGTTTTATAGAACTCAGCCGTAAGACCATCAGGTCCAGGCGATTTCTTTGGTGACAAAGAGTCAATGGCCCGCTCAACCTCAGCAACTGAGATCTCAGCTGTCAAAGAGTCAGGGAGGTCAGGCCCCGCACGAAGCGGAGTCTCATCAAGGCAGTCCCTGACTTTCTCCATATCTAAAGGCTTCTTCTTCAGGAGGTCTGAAAAATGGTCCCTAATGACATCCAGGATCCCTGATTTGGACCGCACCAGTGATCCAGAGGAGTCCCTTAGGCCATGCACGACCTTCGAACTCACCGCCTCACCGCAGTTCTTGTAAGGATCCGGGGAGGAAAACTTCCCGTAATCCCTCTCAAGGACCAGGGAGGCGAGACGGTCGTACTGACACTCCCTCATCTGAAGCTTCAGATCGGATATCTGCTCCTGAGGGCCACCAAAGGAGATCAGGTCGTCAAGACGCCTGCGTAACCTCTGGTAAGCCAGGTACTTGGAACTTGCCCGGTACCTAGAGACCCTACGGAAAAAGCCTTCCGACCTTTTCTTCACCACTTCCCACCATTCCTGGTGGGAGCAGCCTCTCTCAAGGAGCGAGGCCTGTTCCGTAAGAAAGGTCTCATAGGCTTCCCTAACTTCAGAGTCCTCGAGCAGCGACCCATTCAGTCGCCACAACCCCTTCCCTTTCTGGGGGGTCTCGGCAACATTCAGAGTCACAGATACCATACAGTGATGGGAGAACTCCACCGCATGGAGCTCAGGAGCCGCAAAGGCAGAGTCCCCCTTCAAAAAAAACCTGTCTAATCTACTCTTACAACTACCTCTGGAATAGGTGAACCCCGTGTGATTGGGGAGGCGACAAACGTGCGCATCCACCAATCCGGCTTCCCTCACTACAGCATTCAGAAAAATACTGTCGTATCCCAGGGGGCCAGAGGCACCTGCCCGATCCTTTGATCTGGTGATCATGTTGAAATCACCGCCAAAGACCACCTGCTGGGACTTAAAAGGTAAGGCTTGACCGCCGTAAGGAGGCTCTTCCTGTCCCTCTTGGACTGGGGACCGTAGAAATTGATGAGCCTAAGGAATTGTCCCCTCACGACGGCGTCCACCACCAGACACCTACCAGTCTCCACTTCAATTACTCGCCGGCAAGCCACCGGACCAGTCTTAAAAAGGACCGCAACTCCACTGCAGGGCTCGGCCGCAAGAGACCAGAGGGAGGGCCCACATCTCCACTCCCTCTTTGCCAAATGCACCTCTGCCACCGATGCTAGCCAGGTCTCCTGCAAAAATAAAATGTCAGCCTCAATCTGGCTGAGAAAAGTGAAGGCCGCAAAACGAGCCGCCACAGAGCAAACACTCGCAACATTAATCGTCGCAAGGCGCATTGGAGAGGGTACTGCCATCATTAGTAATTGGATGGTTTACGTTCTCCTCTGTTACCCAACACCTTACAAATCATCACTTTCCTCCGAGTCGGAGAAGAACCAGTAGCGGTTGTAGAGAGAAAGAGGGGGATCCCCACCTCCCGCCACTGGAACCTTCCTCTTCTTCTTTTTTTTGACTTTTTCTTGGTCCACCCCACCTCCAGAAACTCCTCCCCACCACCATCCTCGGAGTGGCCACTTGAGGCCTCCTTCAACCTTTTATAAAGGCCCTTCCCAGGGCCTGAGGTGTCCATCTGGTCCTGATCGTCAGGACCCGGCACGGGACAAGTGGGACCAGGGGCAGGGGAAGGAACAACGGGGAGGGGAAGAGAGGGGGACAAGGGGGGGGGAAGCAGGGGGAACAGAGACAGACAAAGGAAGAGAGGGGGAGGGGGGTTTTCTAGGGGGCGGAACAGGGGAGGGCAAATGGGTAGGGGGAGGGACCCTGGGACCACTCTCCACAGATGGTTCTGGGGGACCCATGGGTTTTGGCTGGGCACCACTAGGATCCAGCTTACCCCCAGGACCCCTAGAGGCCCTAGGTGCTGGCACCGGGGGAGTTGGCCTACTGTCACTAGGCACAGCTGGGGCTGCAGCATCCCCCTGCCTGCGCCTGCTCGCCCTCTGCCTCTGCGGGCGGGGGTCAGATGGATTTGACCGAGCCCCAGAATCCGCAGGACCAGTGGCTGGCCCCGATCCCCCATTCCCCTGACCCCCAGCTTGACCAGGCCCACACTCTTCTGACCCATACCCACGGAAGGCCTTCGGGCACCGGCTGAAGGGGTGACCCAGTTCCCCACACAGATTGCAAACAATCAATCTGCAGGTGTCTGGCGAGTGCCCGAAGCCATTGCACCTCACGCAGCGAGGCATGGTACAATCTGCGCTGAGGTGCGCCGGGCTGCCGCACTTAAAACAGCGCCGAGGCTGGCCAGGGTAAAACACCAGGATCCTGTCCCTGCCAATAAAAGCACTGCCAGGGACATGCATGACGCTGGCGCCCTGCCTCTTCAGACGGATCCTGGCTGTCAACGCCCCGGTCCAAACCCCACGCTCGTCCAACACTTTCTTTAGTGGACTCTGCAGCTGCCCGTACCGCCCGAGACAGGTCATTATATCCTCGGGCGGCAATGACTCGTTTCTCACGAGTACTGTAAGGGTTTTCACCTCCTCTTGGCGGGACAGAGGGACCACCCTAATATTCTTCCAGGGGTCTGACTTCCTTAAAATCTCATAGATAGTAAGGAACATCTCCATCAATACTGCGGAAACGAAGCTGATGTCGAATTCCCTGGAGTTTGTCGGGTGAATGACAGCAAAAAGGTCCGAAACTTTGAACCCTGCTGCCAACACCCAATCAATAATCTGTCCCCTGGTGGGGCACTGCCCCGCCCCTTCCCATTTTAACTGGACCACATTTAGTCTCCTTCTCTCCGGACCCCCTGTACCCCTTGACCAGGCGCCGCCGCCCTGCGCCTGATCTGCCGGAGGGGCCCAAAAATTCTGAGCCCCGAACCGAGCATACAGGGGGGCCAGAGGGACACTGGCACCAGCCACCTGGGCGAAGGACCTCCCTTCCTTCAGGGCCATCAGAAGACCCGCCTCCTGTGGCTGGTCAAGCAAAACACTGGGGGCCGGGGGAGGACCTACCACTGGATCGCTATTCCCCATAGCCCCGCCCACCACCTCATCCGCAGCCCCCCGGGGCTGAGAACCCTCCTCCTCGCCACCGGGGGCGGAGGCGCCTCTGGGACACCCTCCAAGACGGCCGCCAGCTGGTCGTCCCGAAGACTGTCCCATTCTGCCGGGACAGAGACAGCAGCATCGTCCCCCACCTCCATACCCTCCTGACCCACAGCCGACTCCTGGGACCCCTCCAGCAGCCTGATAAAGTGGAGTGCCGGAGAATCCTCCCGCAGCACCCCCATCCTGCTCTCCCCCCAGTCGGCCGGTTGCTGACCTGCAGGCAGCCCTTCCACAGACCCATCCCCCGCACCTCCCCCCACCTCCTGACCCGGCGGCAACCCGGAAGTAGCGGGAGACACGGGCCGGAAGTGGTCCGAAACCACCTCCAGCGGTGCTTCCGGTAAGCCCGCCCCTCCCGGCCCCTCCCCCACCACGCGGGCGACGCCCGCTGCGGCTCCGGCGCCATTAGCCACTGGCGGGACACAGGGAGCCTGTGGATCATCTTCCCCTGCATCTTGCAGAGGAAGCGATCCGGTCTCGTCCACCGCACCATCCCCCTCCACCACCTCTACAGCTGGACCAGGAGACGCTACCACAGTCTTGACGGTAAGTCCATCCGCACATGTCTCCCCCTCCCCCATGGCATGTGTCTGTGCAGCGGCCGCCATCTTGGCGGGTCCGACCTGCACAACCGGGACACACACTGGGTTCCTCGGGGCGGCTCGGGGAATCACAGTCCCGGGTTTCACCGTTGCCAGGGTCACCTCACCGCCGATCTTCCGGGTCTTCGGGGTCACCTGGGAGCCGGTCGGCAGCGGCGATAGCACCACCACGGGCTTAAGTATCACCGCCCTGCCTCCACCAGCCGCTCCAGCCTCCCGCTGTACTGCTTCCTCGGGTTCCCTACCCAGCTCTACCTGTTCCCCAGCCTTAGACATAGACTGGGCTGACACAGGGAGCCGGGGACCCTCCACAGTCACACCAGCAGGGGCCGCGCCGGGCTGGGAAGCCTCCGCACTGCCACTGGTCTCCATTGCACATCCCTCCGCCACTTCCACCTCCGGTTCCACAGGATCTGCTGGATCCGGCTCCATCCTCTCTGCCTCCACCTGCGAGGCCTGCACGGAAGGCTGACTCCCACGTCTTGCGGCCTGGGTACCCTCCTGGCTGGCTCTCCGAATCTCCCGCCTCACCTCCAAACAAAAGCCTCGCTCACCGATGCCCCTCTCGCACAGGCCATCAATCAAGTCCCACTCTCGGGCGCACTGTGCCTTCAGGGACTCTATGGCCTCACGATACTCCTTCCTCCGGGAGCTATTCGCCCTATTCCGGCGGTTCCGGAGGTTGGACAGGACCACCATCTTCTTTCCGAAGGCCACGGATGCCTTCTGCAGCAGACCCTTCACTCTAGCCCTCCGCTTCCTTGTCTGCGACGGGTCTTCTCCTGGCTGGGCCCGGGTCCAGTCAGAAATGGAAAGCTGGGTTCCTAGGAAGAGCTTCTCTTCCCTGGACAGGTCTTTCAGTCCAGGGATGGTATGGTCATCTCCAGGCCGGGCCGGCTGCCTCGAGCCTGGGCTTGAGGAGGCCATCTCTCCCCCTCACTCCAGCACGGTTCTGGTTCTTCAGAGAGCTAGAGCAGCACAACCTTCTCCTTCGCTATTGGAGCTGGAAATTTTTTATTAAAATAAATCTGCTTCCAAATTTAAACTATAACAAAACGTTTCAACTTGCGTAGTAAAAGCAGAACAACACACCATTTTGGTCAAAGGATTAACTAAACAATACAATTCCACATGAGGGAAGACAACTTTTGCCCCGTACACACGAGAGGACTTATGTCCGACAGACTTCCGCCGGAGTTCCGCCGGAGTTCCGCCGGAGTTCTGACAGACTTTTCGGCCGAACGGACTTGGCCACACACGATCACACTAAACTCCGACGGATTCGAACGTGATGACGTACGACCTGACTCGAATAAGGAAGTTCATAGCCAGTAGCCAATAGCTGCCCTAGCGTCGGTTTTAGTCCGTCGGAGTAGCATACACACGAGCGGAGTTTTCGAAGGGGACCGGGTCCGGCGGAGTTCCTTCGGGAAAATTTGAAGCATGCTTCATTTCTAAAGTCCGTCAGACTTTGGCGAATCAAAAGTCCGTTGCAGCCCACACACGATCGGATAGTCTGACGGACTCGGTCCTTCGGACTTTGGATGTTGAAAAGTCCGCTCGTGTGTACGGGGCATAAGAAAACCCATCACAATCACATACCGGGGGAAGAGGGGTTACAGACAGGAACCTTCCTCACGTCCCCATGGTCATCTGGGTTAATTTAAATACTATAAACCTAAACCTACATACTAAACACAGCAAACCTACCTATCTTATTTTAGTATAGGCAGGAACATAGCAAAACTTTCAGTGCCTACCATGTTTTTAAAAGTGGTTTTCCAAAAAAACTAATCAGGGGTGACTGGATAGAAAGGCCCACCACCTGAGAGGAAGAAGGGGGAGGTCATTAAGGCGGCCGGAAGGAGAACCCCCTCCACAATTTGGCACACCTTTCGCTACCCATTCTTTCTCCCTCAAGATACCTCACCTTCTCCAACTCCCGAAGGATATCACCCACCACCTCATGCACGGGCAGATACTTATCCCTAGTGGATACTAAACACCGCGCGTGCCAAGTGTAATAGAGACATACTACACTAACTAAATAAAGTGATGACAACACAAAACCCCCACGGGCTCTGAAGTCGCCGTACACCCTCTCAGAGTAGGTAAGGGCCCGGAGACGGGGATAGCCGATGGCATCTCCCACCTCCCCCAGAACCTCTGAGTTGAAGGGACACTCGACCAAAAAGTGGTCCATGGTCTCTAGTACCCCCTCACACCCAGGGCGAGGACAGCCTCTGTCCTCTAGGTTCCGGTACTTCAAGTTCGATCTCACATAGAGGCGTCCGTGGAACGGACAGGCGTCCATGCAAGATCCCAGAACTTGGCAGGAATTCTCTTGGAATTCAGGAGAGCTAACCCCTCCTTGAGAACCCTGTCCGGGCAGTCCCTTAAGGCCAGAGGCTTCAGGACATCTGAGGCCATGACCCTCCGGTGCAGCTCACGCCGCCCCAAAGAGCCAACCTCCAACGCCGTCAGCCTCCACCGTCTTAGTACCTTTAGGGCGATTGGAACATAGGCAGGGAGGTATCCATGGGACCTCCGGAGGTCACCTGGACGACCACCCTCCTCCCACCCACTCAGGAAAGACAGAAACCAATCCTTGCACGACCGTTCCCACAGAGAGGGTTCGTCCACAAAAATGGATTGTAGGTTGAACTTTATGAACACCACGGTGAAAAAGACCGTGGGGTTCACCATGTCCAACCCACCCTGCTCTCTCCGTCGGTACGTGACTTCTCTTTTCACAAGGTTCAGTCTGTTTCCCCACAGAAGCAGGAAGAACAGACCGCAGACCCGTGCATAGAGAGACTCCGGCAAAAGACAAGCGTAGCTGACATAGAGAAACTCGGGAAGCAAATAGGTTTTGACCAAGCTCACCCTTTCCCTCAACGTCAGCTTCCAGCCTTTCCAGGCGTTAACTTTCTGGGTGGCACTTACCAGCCTGCGCTCCCAGTTTAGCTTGGGATAATCACCCGGGCCGAAATAAATGCCAAGAATTCGAACTTCTGGCCGGGGCGTGGGAAAAACGTCCGGGAGGGCGAACTGCTCACCCTCCCTACCCAGCCAGAGAGCTTCGCTCTTATCCCAGTTGACCAACGAACCGGACGCCTCGGAGTAGCCCCCAATCTGTGTTTCCACAAACTGGGCCTCCTCTCGGCTAGCCACCACCACCGAGACGTCGTCCGCGTAGGCCACTACCCTCACCGCCTTATCTGGGCCACTGCCGGGCTCCGTCAGGACCCCCCTCAAACGCCCGCAGTCTAGCCTCCTTACGAAGGGGTCGACCGCAAAAACGTAGAGAAGGGGACTCAACGGACAACCCTGCCTAACACCAGAGTCCACCGGGAAGGCAGGACCCACCCAACCATTGACCAGAGGGAAGCTCTCAGCCCCCCTGTACAAGATCTTAAGCCAATCAATGAATTGATCAGGCAGGCCATATCTTCCCAGAAGAAGCCAGAGGTACTCGTGGTCCACTCGATCGAAAGCTTTCGCTTGATCCAGTGCCAGCAGGTACCGCCCTTCACCCGTCGCCCTGCACCTTTCCACAGCCTCCCGGACGTTAAGGACCGCACTAAAGGTGCTGCGGCCGGGAACTGTGCAGTGCTGGGAGACTGACAGTAGCTTGTCTGCAACGGCAGACATACGCACAAACAACACTTTTGCCAGAATCTTTCTATCTGTAGAGAGAAGGGCGATGGGACGCCAATTCTCCACCACAGACGGATCCTTCCCTTTGGACAGAAGGATCAAGGCTGACCTTCTCATCGAAGGAGGGAGCAGGCCAGATGCCAAACACTCGTTAAAAACCTCCTTCAGACGAGGAGCCAAGAGACTCTTAAAGGTTTTGTAGAATTCTGCCGTGAACCCATCGGGCCCCGGCGACTTCTTTGGTGACAAAGAGTCTATGGCCTGTTCAATCTCAGCCACGGAGATCTCCTCTGTCAAAGAGTTCAGAGAGTCAGACCCCACTATAAGCGGAGTCTCGTCAAGGAACTGTTTGGTTTTTCCCAGATCCAACGGCTTCTTCCGAAGGATGTCCGAAAAATGGGCTCTGATGATCCCCAAGATGCCCGGTTTGGACCTTACCAGGGAACCCGAGGGATCTTTCAGTCCGTGTATGACCTTCCCACTCACCGCGTCCCCGCAGCTTTTGTAGGGATCCGGGTTAGTGAACTTCCCGTAATCCCTCTCCAGCTTCAGGGAGGCGAGACGGTCATACTGACACTCCTTCATCTGACGCTTCAGATCTGAGATCTGGTCCTGAGGGCCACCATCAGAAACCAGGCGGTCCAGCCGCCTGCGCAACCTCTGGTAGGCCTGGTACTGGGATGCTGCCAGGCGGCCCGAGACTTCACGGAAGAAGCCCTCCGACCTCTTCTTCACTACTTCCCACCATTCCTGGCGGGAGCAGCCGCTCTCAAGGAGCGAGGCTTGTTCCAAGAAGAAGTCCTCATAGGCCGACCTAATTTCAGGGTCCTCAAGTAGTGACCCATTTAGTCGCCACAGGCCCCTACCCTTCTGAGGGGTGTCCGCCACATTCAGAGTGACCGACACCATACAGTGGTCGGAGAACTCGACTGCATGCAGCTCAGGAGCCGCAAAGGACGAGTCCCCCTTCAAAAAAAACCTGTCTATTCTACTCTTACTGCTACCTCTGGAGTATGTGAAACCCGTGAGGTTGGGGAGGTGACGAACGTGCACATCCACCAACCCGGCTTCCCTCACTATGCTATTCAAAAAAATACTATAGTATCCCAGAGGGCCTGAGGTGCCTGCCCGGTCCTTTGACCTGGTGACCATGTTAAAGTCACCACCAAAGACCACCTGCTGGGATGTAAACAGGTAAGGTTTCAGCAGCGTGAGAAGTTCCTTCCTCCCTCTCATGGACTGAGGCCCATAAAAGTTAATGAGGCGAAGGGATTCCCCTCTCACGACTGCGTCCACAATCAAGCACCTACCGATTTCTAATTCAATCACTCGTCGACAAGCCACCGAACCGGTCTTAAAAAGGACCGCAACACCACTGCAGGGCTCAGCCGCAAGAGACCAGAGGGAGGGCCCATGTCTCCACTCCCTCTTTGCTAGGTGCATCTCTGCCACAGATGCCAGCCAGGTCTCTTGCAAAAATAAAACGTCGGCTTCAACCCGGCCGAGAAAATCGAAGGCTGGGATTTCTCGGACCTGTCCGGTTCCTCAACCGGGCAGTCCGCTCCCACTTCTTCAGGCGCCGAGCTAGGAGGGTCCTTAGGACCCTCTGAATGTCCTTCTGTAGTGGCCTCCCCTTTTTGCTCGCGCCTGGGGGGCCTGACCCTCTGAGGGAGGGGGGGGCCCTCCCTCTGTGGCCCTGGGGGGTCGGGGCCCCCACTTTGTCTAGAGGCTCCTTCTCCCTCCGGGCCCGGAGCAGACCCCTCAGCCTGATGCCCTGGAAAGCCTTGGGGCAGCGACTGAAGGGGTGCCCCGTTTCCCCGCAGAGGTTGCAGACAATAAGTCTGCAACCTTCAGGTGAATGGCCGAAGCCATTACACCTCACGCACCGAGGCATGGTGCAGTCCGCACTCAAGTGAGCGGGACTGCCACACTTGAAGCACCTGCGGGGCTGGCCAGGGTAGAACACCAGGATCCGGTCTCTCCCAATAAAGGCGCTGCCTGGGACATGGGTCATGGAATTTCCCTGGCGCTTGATCCGGATCCTGGCTAACCACGCACCTGTCCAGACCCCGCGCTCGTCCAAGCTCTTCCTCAGCCCCGACTGGAGCTGTCCATACCTCGCCAGCCAGGTGGCGATGTCCTCAGGCGGGAGGGACTCGTTCCGGACCAGAACGGTGACATTCTTTATTTCCTCCTGCCTCGAGAGAGGCACCACCCGGAAGCTTTTCCATGGGTCTGACCTTTTCACGATCTCATACAAGGTCAGGAAAAGCTCCATGGAGACCACGGAGACGAAGCTTACGTCGAACTCCTTCGTGTTCGCCGGATGTATCACCACGAACAGGTCCGAAACTTTGAAGCGCAGCCCCAACAGGTGGTCGATCACCTGACCTCTGCTGGGGCATGCGGACACCCCTTCCCACCTGAGTTGCACCACGTTTCGGCGCCTCTCCGGGCCCCCTGTACCCCTGGACCAGGTGTTCGCCCCCTGGAATTGCTCCTCAGGGGGGGCCCTAAATTTCTGGGCGCCAAACTGGCCGTACAGAGGTCCCAGAGGGACAGACGAACCTGCCACCTGGGCAAATGAACGTCCAGTCTTTAGGGCACTCAAGAGGTTGGCCTCTTCCTGCGTGCCCAAGATGACATTGGGGGCTGCGGGGGGAGGGACAGGCCCCCCTGGTCCACCCCGGAAGCCCCAGGCGGGGCCAGTACCTGATCCTTATTACCCTTCCCGCTGCTCCCTACATCTACCACACGGGCTTTCCTCCTTAGGGTTTCCCCCGAAGGGGGCAGGGTACTAACCCCTGCAGCAGATGGAGTGGTTTCCATCGCCTGCAATTCCCCCTCCTCCTGATGGAAATCCTCCACCCTTCCCTGTGAACCCTCCAGCTCCCTTATAAAATTAAGGGCTGGGCATTCCCCACCCAGTTCACCCATTGGGGATTCCCCCCAGCTCCCCTGTCTGACCGGGAGCTCCGACCCCGAGGATGTTACCTGCCCCAGTGGGACGGGCTCTGAGAGGACCCCGAAGTTACCTCCTCCCCCATTTGTCCTTCCACAAGAACACAGTCCCCGTCATGCTGTGACACCTCGGGTGTTGGAGCCGCCGAAACGCCCTCCGGGGACACTTCCGGCCCTACTTCCGGTCCATCACCGTCACTTCCGGTCACGGGCGCCGGCGCCGGAAGTGACGCCGTAACACCCGCGCCAGACTCCACCATAGTGTCCGCAATGGTGGCAGGAGAGATCTTCTTGCCACATGTTTGTTTCTTTGTAGGAACCGCCACCCCCTCACCACACGCGGCCACGGCGGGGGCCGCCATTACGGCCGGCATCCCTCGCACCGCTGTTGGAACTGCCTGATCGCCGGGGATCACAGGGGGGGACTGCACCACTCTTTCCGCCGCCAGTCTCTGGCCTCCGACCGGCCCTGGTCCCGCCGGATGGCCTCGGGTGAGCACCACCACTAATTTCTTCCCAACCTTGCTTGTTTCCTCCCCGGAGCCTCCCTGCACGTCACTGGGTGCCCTACCCAGGTCTACCCGCGCCCTAACCTCCAGCTGGGGGGGTGGACCTGCAGGGACCCGGGGACCCTCTGTGCTTACCGCTCCTGGGGGTGCATCTTCCTCTCTTGGCTCCTCTGGCCTCTTTCCTGTTCCAACTTGAGGACCTCCCACGGCTGCCTCGGGTGCTGCTTTCTGTGAGCTGCTCCTCCTGGCGACTTGGGAGCCCTCCTGGCTGGCTCTCAGTAATTCCCTTTTCACCTCCAGGAGAAAACCTCTCTCCCCGAGTCCTCTTTCGCAGAGACCGCCTAGCAATTGCCAGAGGTCTCTGCATTCTGCCTTGAGGCTTTCGATGGCCTCCCGAAACTCTGTTCTCCGATTACTTGCTAGGCAGTCCCTGTGATTCCTCAGGGAGCTCAGCCTTTCCGTTCTCTGAATGTATCCCACCACTGCCTTATGGATCAAGGCCTTCACTTTGATCCTCCTCCTTTAGAAGCTTTGTGCTTTCTTCCCCGGGCTGGGCCCGGGTCCAATCGGCCAGTTCATACTGCGTATGAAGAAATAACTTTTCCTCCCTGGAGAGGTCTTCATTACCTCCAGGGGGATGAGCTGGAGACCCAGGCCGGGAAGAGGGCCCCGGACCTGGGCTGGCTGACACCATAGCTCCCGGTCTCGTCTGGTTCTCTTGCAGAGCTTCGCCGTGCACCTCCTCACACCACGAGTTACCGCGGCTGTCTGGCACCAGACTTGCCCTCCAATAGATCCTCGTTAAAGGATTTAAAGTGTACTCATTCCAATTACAGGGCCTCGAAAGAGTCCTGTATTGTTATTTTTCGTCACTACCTCCCCGAGTCGGGAGTGGGTAATTTGCGCGCCTG
>NW_027507789.1:142746492-142768992 GCF_037356315.1 Lithobates pipiens
CCTTAAAGGTTTTATAGAACTCAGCCGTAAGACCATCAGGTCCAGGCGATTTCTTTGGTGACAAAGAGTCAATGGCCCGCTCAACCTCAGCGACTGAGATCTCAGCTGTCAAAGAGTCAGGGAGGTCAGGCCCCGCACGAAGCGGAGTCTCATCAAGGAAGTCCCTGACTTTCTCCATATCTAAAGGCTTCTTCTTCAAGAGGTCTGAAAAATGGTCCCTAATGACACCCAGGATCCCTGATTTGGACCGCACCAGTGATCCAGAGGCGTCCCTCAGGCCATGTACGACCTTCGAACTCACCGCCTCACCGCAGTTCTTGTAAGGATCCGGGGAGGAAAACTTCCCGTAATCCCTCTCAAGGACCAGGGAGGCGAGACGGTCGTACTGACACTCTCTCATCTGAAGCTTCAGATCGGATATCTGCTCCTGAGGGCCACCAAAGGAGATCAGGTCGTCAAGACGCCTGCGCAACCTCTGGTAGGCCAGGTACTTGGAACTTGCCCGGTACCTAGAGACCCTACGGAAAAAGCCTTCCGACCTTTTCTTCACCACTTCCCACCATTCCTGGCGGGAGCAGCCGCTCTCAAGGAGCGAGGCCTGTTCCATAAGAAAGGTCTCATAGGCTTCCCTAACTTCAGAGTCCTCGAGCAGCGACCCATTCAGTCGCCACAACCCCTTCCCTTTCTGGGGGGTCTCGGCAATATTCAGAGTCACAGAAACCATACAGTGATCGGAGAACTCCACCGCATGCAGCACAGGAGCCGCAAAGGCAGAGTCCCCCTTCAAAAAAACCTGTCTAATCTACTCTTACAACTACCTCTGGAATAGGTGAACCCCGTGTGATTGGGGAGGCGACAAACGTGCGTATCCACCAATCCGGCTTCCCTCACTATAGTATTCAGAAAAATACTATCGTATCCCAGGGGGCCAGAGGCACCTGCCCGATCCTTTTGATCTGGTGATCATGTTGAAATCACCGCCAAAGACCACTTGCTGGGACGTAAAAAGGTAAGGCTTGACCGCCGTAAGGAGGCTCTTCCTGTCCCTCTTGGACTGGGGACCGTAAAAATTGATGAGCCTAAGGAACTGCCCCCTCACGACGGCGTCCACCACCAGACACCTACCAGTCTCCACTTCAATTACTCGTCGGCAAGCCACCGGACCAGTCTTAAAAAGGACCGCAACTCCACTGCAGGGCTCGGCCGCAAGAGACCAGAGGGAGGGCCCACATCTCCACTCCCTCTTTGCCAAATGCACCTCTGCCACCGATGCTAGCCAGGTCTCCTGCAAAAACAAAATGTCAGCCTCAATCTGGCTGAGAAAAGTGAAGGCCGCAAAACGAGCCGCCACAGAACGAACACTTGCGACATTAATCGTCGCAAGGCGTATTGGAGAGGGTACTGCCATCATTAGTAATTGGATGGTTTACGTTCACCTCTGTTACCCAACACCTTACAAATCATCACTTAAGTCTGAATCAGAGAAGAACCAGTAGCGGTTGTAAAGGGAGAGGGGGGGATCCCCACCTCCCGCTACTGGAATCTTCCTCTTCTTTTTCTTTTTTGATTTCTTTTTGGTCCACCCCACCTCCGCAAACTCTTCCCCACCACCATCCTCAGAGTGGCCACTTGAGGCCTCCTTTAACCTCTTGTAAAGGCCCTTCCCAGGGCCCGAGGTGTCCATCTGGTCCTGGTCATCAGGACCTGGCACGGGACAAGAGGGACCAGGGGTAGGGGAAGGAGCAACAGGAAGGGGAAGAGGGGGGGACAAGGGGGGGGAGACAGGGGGAACGGGGACAGACAAGGGAAGAGAGGGGGGGGGAGGTTTCCTAGGGGGCGGAACAGGGGAGGACAAATGGGTAGGGGGAGGGACCCCGGGACCACTCCCCACAGATGGCTTTGGGGGACCCGTGGGATGGGCACCACTTGGGACCGACTTGCCCCCAGGACCCTTAGAGGCCCTAGGTGTTGGCACCGGGGGAGTCGGCACACCGTCACCAGGCGCAGCCTGGGCAGCAGCATCCCCCTGCCTGCGCCTACTCGCCCTCTGCCTCTGCGGGCGGGGGTCAGATGGATTCGACCGAGCCCCAGGGTCCGCAGGACCAGTGGCCGGCCCCGACCCCCCATTCCCCTGGCCCCCAGCTTGACCAGGCGCACATTCTTCTGACCCATACCCTCGGAAGGCCTTCGGGCACCGGCTGAAGGGGTGACCCAGTTCCCCACACAGGTTGCAAACAATCAACCTGCAGGTGTCTGGCGAGTGCCCGAAGCCATTGCACCTCACGCAGCGAGGCATGGTGCAATCTGCGCTGAGGTGCGCCGGGCTGCCGCACTTAAAACAGCGCCGAGGCGGGGCGTGGCTAGCTGGCGGAGCGGATGGACGCTCAGTGAAGAGCTCCGTTAAGCTACGGGCCAAAAGGGGGTATTCCTACAGCTTACAAGCCTCGTTTTTCGGCGCAATCTTTACCAAGAGGTGCGGGCAAACCATAGGATGCCTCACCGAAAAAGAAAAAGCGGGGGCAAACCGAACAGGCTTCCTGACTATTTCTTCACTCAGCGGCAGTCCCCTGGGCAAGATGGCGGCGGCACACGTGGCGGAGGAGAACAGGGAGGACGTGAGAAGTCTGGCAAGCAACAGCCTGTCTCCCACTCCACCGCACCTCCACACCGCTCTATGTGGAAGACTTCCAGCACTCCTCCACCTTCGGGAGAGAACAGCCCTGCATACAGCAAGCCCAGACTGGACAGCACGGACAAAGAGGAAGCTGAGGTAAGCCTAGATTCCTCACTGGAGGACACTAGAGAACTACAGGACTCCCTCTCAGAGTTTCCCACTACTAATACCCCTATCCTGGATACCACTTTAAAAGACATGCTAGTGTCCCTAAGATCCACAATTCACTCTGATATCCAGGCGCTCACCAGAAACTACAAGTCAGAAATAGCATCAGTTTCTAATAGAGTGACCCATGTGGAGACCAAAATGGGGGAGTTTGCTATGACTTTCAATGACTTAGTGGATGCCCATAATGACAGGGAGGAAGAGATGATGCTTATGAAGCTTAAACTGGCAAATTTGGAAGACAGATCTAGGAGGAATAACGTCAAAATCAGGGGTATCCCGGAGTCAGTTAAACCTCCTGATCTGAAGCAGCATTTCATGCATATTATGCAAACAGCCCTGCCTGACGCACCGCTGGAAGATCTTGTAATAGACCGCATCCACAGGCTTCCCAAACATGTGGCTGCTCATCTCCCCAGGGACACTATTGTTCGCATCCATTTCTACCACATTAAAGATCAATTCATGGCAGCAACTAGGCGCAGAGAATCATTACCAGATGAGCTTCAAGACCTGGCATTCTTTGCTGATCTCTCGGCGTTCACAATGCAACAGCGCAGGCAGCTATCCACAATCACCAAAGTGCTACATAACCACCGCATTACGTATCGGTGGATATACCCTGCGAGACTGCAAATAGTTAGAGAAGATGCCACACATCTCATCTCCACTTTGAAGGATGGTTTGCGACTTCTGCAAGATTGGAAACTTTTGAACCCAGAGCCTGAAGATGATTCAGATCAAGGATGACTTCAAGCCACCCCATAGGTGACAACAATGAACACGAGCAAGTTTAACACAAGGGGATAACACCCCTGTTACCCCCCCCCTTGAGTGCCCGGCCGCTATGTAGCCGTTTACAGTTTTGACAACGTTCATAGACTTCTACGGTCTTTTTTCTTCTCTCCTCCCGAGTAGAGCGGTGAAATCACCGCACAGGTCATAAGGCGATTCGTTGGTTGCGATAACGAATTGTCTCTACTGACCGATTTGAGCCGATCGTTCATTACGGTTCTGTTATAATCAAACTTACGTTCGCATTTGACTCTTATAAGTGGGTCTGTGGTTTATCAGTTTGTACGTCCTTCTTTACTGCTGATTTCAGGTTAAAGTATCGAGCACACCTCTCTTTTTAGGGATAACGTTCGGATTATACACGTCTGTTTCTTCCACCGAGCTAATTTTTAAGTGCCCAGTGTTAATAGAGTATTCCTTTTATACCCATATTTCAGTAGTAATCGGTACTGCCTTTCTCATCTGACGTGAATACCAGAAGTTCCCATCTATCATGCCTTTCCGTATATCCTCTCTGAATGTAAAGGGCCTTAATAGCCCTTTCAAGCGGCAACTTGCTTGGAAGGAAGCCAAACGCCTCCGAAGTGATATAATATGTTTCCAAGAAACTCACTTTGCAGCCCAGAAAACTCCAGTGTTCCAAAACAAGCTATTCCCCCATGTGTATTTGGCTAGTTTTGTATCTAAAAAGAGAGGTGTGGCTATAGCCATTAAGAATACGGTGCAATTTAAGTGCATAGAAACAATTTCAGATGTTCAGGGTCGCTATATTATTCTGATAGGTGATATTAATAATGTAAGATTTACCCTGATTAATGTGTATGCTCCCAACACCAAACAACTATCTTTTCTCAACAAGTTGAGGAAAAAAGTATCTAAAGTGCAACAAGGTTGAGTATTGTGGTGTGGTGATTTTAATGCAATTGCGGGGGGGGGCACTGGATGTCTCTAGACACGGTAGGCCACAGTCCAGCAGGGTGTCCTTGGGGAGGTTCCTTGCCCAATCTGAATTGTTTGATGTGTGGCGCTGCCAACATGCTTCAGAAGCAGATTTTACATTCTATTCAAACGTGCACCAGAGCTACTCTCGCATAGATCTGTTCTTAGCGGATAAGTTTACTCTACAGCAAGTCTCCAGGTCGGAGATCCACTGCATATCATGGTCAGACCATGCCCCAATTTCGATTGATGTAGTGGATCGTCGCCTGGAGACGAGAGCTAACAGATGGCGGAATGATATTTACACTATGTCGCAGCCCTGCCACAAACAATTTATAGAAACTGAGCTTGCAGATTATTTTACCCGAAATGCCCCCTCTGTGTCAGATCCATTTATCTTGTGGAATTCCCACAAAGCCTTTATTAGGGGCTTACTTATACAGCTGAGCAGCAAACTCAAGAAACAAAGGACAGAGAGATTGAATGGCTTGTTAGATAAGATACAGCGCTTGGAAACTGAGAATAAGAGGCAGCCTTCTCGGTTACTAATAGAAACCTTGTTCACGACTAGGCAGGAATTGCGACTGTTATTGCTAGCTCAACACGACAAACAATACAGAGCTCTGAAGGCTTGAACATATAGGTACGGCAATAAGGCGGGTAAACTATTGGTGGATCAGGTCAGAGACAGAACTATCCAGCAAAAATTGCCCTTTCTCATAGACCCTAGAACTAAAAAGAAACATACTAACCCCAAGGAAATTGCAGACATTTTCAGTGATTTTTATGAGTCACTGTATAACCTACATGCAGATGCTTCCACGCCTCAGCCCACAGAGTCCTCTATTTACAAATTTTTAGCCTCAATTGACCTACCCAAGATCTCCACCGAGGATCTCACCTTATTGAATGCGCCCTTTACGGTACAAGAAATTTCCAGGGCTGTCTCCTCCCTCCCGCGAAATAAAGCTCCAGGCCCTGATGGCTTTTCATCAGAATACTATCAACTGTTTGATAAGATTTTAGCTCCGCACTTATCGCAAGTGTTTGATGCGGCGACCAAGGCAGCATCATTCCCTCCAGAAATGCTTATAGCGACGATTATTACCCTACCTAAGCCAGGGAAGGAGCCCAATGCCCCGCAAAATTTTCGGCCCATTTCACTTCTCAATGTGGACGTGAAACTCCATGCCAAATTAATAGCAAACAGATTGAAAACAATTCTCCCTAAACTGATTAATTATGACCAGGTAGGGTTTGTTCTGGGTCGACACACAACAGACGCTACCAGGCGATTGATCAATTTGCTCTCCCTGACCGAACACAAAAAGGAGCCTTCTCTGCTTCTTTCGTTAGACGCAGAGAAGGCTTTTGATCGGATTCATTGGGGTTATCTAAAGGGGGTACTTACTAAATTCGGAATTAGCGGAGTGATTCGTGATGCAATTCTAGCCCTATACTCACACCCGTCAGCGCATGTGTATACGGAGGGCCTGTATTCGAAACCCTTTAATATCACAAATGGGACTAGGCAAGGTTGCCCTCTTTCCCCTATTATTTTTGCCCTTGTAATGGAACCGCTAGCGGAAACATTGAGGAAGGATCGCCTTATTGAAGGCATCCAAGCAGGTGATAAGCAGTACAAAATTTCATTATTCGCAGATGACGTTATACTGTCCCTCTCTAATCCTACAATCTCGTTACCAGCAGCTCATTCAGTGTTAACAGAGTTTAGTAACGTCTCATATTATAAAATTAATACGTCCAAGTCACTCATTCTAGGTATGAACATTAAACCGTCGGTAGAACTATATCTTAAGCAAGCATTCCCTTATCCCTGGACCAATGTCTACATAAAATATCTGGGGGTGAATCTCACGTTTCCTACAAACTTACTTTATAAAGAGAATTACGCACCTCTACTAAACATCTTCCAACAAGATATTAACAGACTACAAAAATTTCACATTTCCTGGTCAGGCCGTATAGCGGCATACAAGATGTTTGTACTTTCCTAAACTGACTTATTATTTTCGAGCCTTACCCATCCCTTTACTGAAATCATTTTTCGTTCGACTACAAAAACAGTTGTCGAATTTTGTTTGGGAGGGGAAAAAATCTAGATGCTCCCGGCATATGCAACACAGACATAAATCCACAGGGGGTATGGGAATCCCGGTCTTAAAAGACTACTACACTGCATTTATATTAGATCAACTGAGGAGCTGGTTCGCGGAGGGGGAGGTTAAGCCATGGTGTAAGCTGGAGCGGCTTTGGCTGCGCGACACATCTCCATACGCCCTTTTCATTGCAGCATGCATTGATAAACGTACAGAGATCCCTAACCACCCTACCATCCAGGCTTCAGTGGAGGCCTGGAAGGAAATAGCTACTAAAGGCAATGAATTCTACCCATCAAAATCTATTCCTATTCCCCTAGAAGTTACGAAATGGATAATACCACATATTAGATTAACAAACTGGCTCTCCCGTAAACTGGTAAATTGGTCGGACATAACCTCACAGGGCAAACTTATCCCCTTCCATGTTTTACAACAGACCTGCAATCTCCCCGACTCCGAATTTTTGACATACACACAACTAGCTTCATACTTCCATACGCTTAAAGTACTGAGTACTCCAGTTCTGGAAAAGTTCTGGCTCCGCCTACATTCAACCTCTCCAAGACCAAGGGGTATCTCGGTACTTTATAACGCCTTAGACGCCAAGGATGCTTTTACGAAATCTTCATATTCCATTAACTGGGAAAAGGAACTAGGCAAAGTCTTCACAGATCTTCAATGGAAAACGGCCATAAAACACACCCATATGTACTCCAAATGTTCGAATTACAACGAATTAATGCAGAAAATTATGGTGCGGTGGTACTACACTCCGTATATTGTGGCTACATTTTCTAAAAACTCCTCTAATCTATGTTGGCGGGGATGTGGGATAGTTGGGAGTTTAGTACATATGTTGTGGGCCTGCCCACATATACAACCCTTCTGGTTAGAGGTATTTTCATTGCTATCGAAAATCTTGGGTAGACAGGTAATTCCTAAGACAGAATTGGCCCTCCTACATATAGACCTGAATGCATTCCCACCCCAACTTAGATCCGTAACCATGCATATTCTACTAGCGGCCAAATCCCTGATACTGAACAACTGGAAAACACCAGATCCTCCATCCAGTACACATCTAGTGGCGAGAGTGAACACAGTGAGGGAATATGAACAGATTCTGGCATATAAAGATGGGAATGCTGAGAAATTTAATGTCTCCTGGTCCCCGTGGACTGCGTTTACAGGGATGGTATAGTACAGCTGCAAGCTTTTATTCGGTTTTATAAATGGTACAGTAAAGCAATAAGACACTTTACTTGTAGGTCCTAGTTGTTAATATGATTTATAACTGGATTATACTTATTCACATGACCGATGGTCAAAATCAATGGAAGATGTAGTTACACTTGAGTATAGAAGGATTGACTGTTTAGTTTATGGATAATTGAGTGATGGAATATTCTGAATCTGAGATCGTGATCATTAATATACAAATTCTGTATGTAATATATGACGAACCGTGATTTAGGTGGTAAATTGGTTTATTTTCTTATGTTAATCTCATTTCAAGATGATGTAAAATATTTGTTTGAAGTGATGGATAACTTTATTTTTCAAAATCAATAAAAACGAGTTAAACAAAAACAGCGCCGAGGCTGACCAGGGTAGAAAACCAGGATCCTGTCCCTGTCAATGAAAGCACTGCCAGGGACATGCATAACGCTGGCGCCCTGCCTCTTCAGGCGGATCCTGGCCGTCCACGCCCCGGTCCATACCCCACGCTCGTCCAACACTTTCCTCAGTGGACTCTGCAGCTGCCCGTACCGCCCGAGCCAGGTCATTATGTCCTCGGGCGGCAGTGACTCGTTTCTCACGAGTACTGTTAGGGTCTTCACCTCCTCTTGGCGGGACAGAGGGACAACCCTAATACTCTTCCAGGGATCTGATTTCCTCAAAATCTCATAGATAGTGAGGAACATCTCCATCAATACCACAGAAACGAAACTGATGTCGAATTCCCTGGAGTTTGTTGGGTGAATAACAGCAAAGAGATCCAAAACTTTGAATCCCGCTGCCAACACCCAATCAATGATCTGTCCTCTGGTGGGGCACTGCCCCGCCCCTTCCCATTTTAGCTGCACCACATTTCGTCTCCTTCTCTCTGGACCCCCTGTACCCCTTGACCAGGCGCCACCGTCCTGCGCCTGATCTGCCGGAGGGGCCCGAAAATTCTGAGCCCCGAACCGTGCATACAGGGGGGCCAGAGGGACACTGGCACCAGCCACTTGGGCAAAGGACCTCCCTTCCTTCAGGGCCGTCAGAAGCCCCGCCTCCTGTGGCTGGTCAAGCAAAACCCTTGGGGCTGGGGGAGGACCCACCACTGGATCACCGATCCCCTTGGCCCCGCCCACTACATCCTCCGCAGCATCCCGGGGCTGAGGACCTACCACCTGCCTTGCCATCCTCCTCCTTGCCACCGGGGGCGGAGGTGCCTCTGGGACACCCCCCAAGATGGCCGCCAGCTGACTGTCTTGGAAATTGTCCCATTCCGCCGGGACAGGGACAGCAGCTGCATCATCCCCCACCTCCATACCCTCCTGACCCCCAACAGATTCCTGGGACCCCTCCAGGAGCCTGATAAAATGGAGAGCTGGAGAGTCATCCCGCAGCACCCCCATCCTGCTCTCCCCCCAGTCAGCAGGTTGCTGCCCTGCCGGGAGCCCCTCCACAGACCCATCCCCCGCACCTCCCCCCACCTCCTGACCTGGCGGCAACCCGGAAACAGCGGGTGACACAGGCCGGAAGTGGTCCGAAACCAACTCCCGCGGCACTTCCGGTTGACCCGCCCCTCCCCTTCCACCTCGCGGGCGACGCCCGCTGCGGCTCCGGCGCCATTAGCCCCTGACGGGACGCTAGGAGCCTGTGGGTCATCTTCCCCTGCATCTTGCAGAGGAAGTGATCCGGTTTTGTCTGCTGCACCGTCCTCTTCCACCACCACCACCTTTACAGCTGGACCAGAAGACATAGCCGAAGTCCTGACAGTAAGTCCGTCCTCTGCACGTGTCTTCCCCTCCCCCATGGCGTGTGTCTGTGCAGCGGCCGCCATCTTGGCGGGTCTGCCCTGCACGATCGGGACACACACAGGGTTCCTCGGGGCCGCACGGGGAATCACAGTCCCGGGTTTTACTGTTGTTGGGGTCACCTCACCGCCACTCTTCCTGGTCTTCGGGGTCACCTGGGAGCCGATCGGCAGCGGCGATAGCACCACCACGGGTTTTAGCGTCACCGCCCTGCCTCCATCAGCCGCACCAGCCTCCCGCTGTGCTGTTTCCCTGGGTTCCCTACCCGGCTCTGCCTGTTCCCCAGCCTTAAGCATAGACTGGGCTGACACAGGGAGCCGGGGACCCTCCACAGCTACATCAGCAGGGGCCGCGCCGGGCTGGGAAGCCTCCGCGCCGCCACTGGCCTCCGTTGCACCCCCTTCCTCCACTTCCACCTCCGGTTCCATAGGTTCTGCTGGATCCGGCACCTTCCCTCCTGCCTCCTCCTCCTGCGAGGCCTGCATGGAAGGCTGACCCCCGCGTCTTGCGGCCTGGGTTCCCTCCTGGCTGGCTCTCCGTATTTCCCTCCTCACCTCCAAGCAAAAGCCACGTTCGCCGATGCCCCTCTCGCATAGACTGTCGATCAGGTCCCATTCTCGGGCGCACTGCGCTTTTAGAGACTCAATGGCCTCACGATATTCCTTCCTCCGGGAGCTGTTCGCCCTGTCCCGGCGGTTCCGAAGGCTGGACAAGACCACCATCTTTTTCCCAAAGGCCGTGGATGCCTTCTGGAGCAGGCCTTTCACTCTGGACCTACGCTTCCTAGTCTGGGACGGGTCCTCCCCTGGCTGGGCCCGGGTCCAATCCGAAATGGCAAACTGTGTACCAAGGAAAAGCTTTTCCTCCCTGGACAGATCTTTAAGTCCAGGGATGGTATGATCATCTCAAGGCCGGGCCGACTGCCCCGAGCCTGGGCTTGAGGAGGCCATCACTCCCCCTCGCTTCAGCACTTTCTGGTACCTCCAGGAGCTTCCAGCAGACACGTCCTTCTCCTTCAAAGTTGGAGCTGGAAGTTTTTTATTCCAGAAAACTGCTACCATTCAAACAATAAAACTTTACATATTACAAACAAACTTTACAATTCACATAACATATAATAAACAAAAACTACAACTTAATTACTTAGCATTACTTGCTTTACAAAGAGGGGATACAATAAGTTCCCGTACTTGATCATCAGACATCTCACTAAAGAACTTTTCCCACTCAACATTTTCCTTCCTTTTCTTTTTCTTTTTGGTAAGACTTTTACTACTAGCCCTAGGATCAGGACTATCCCCATTACCTGTACCTTCTTTTACCACTTGGACTGCTACAACAGTCCCATCCATTACCTCATTATTACCCTGCTCATCACCAGACATTGACGAGCCTGAAGACTCAACCCCTTTGCCCTGAAGGCGACATGGAGAAGGAGAAACCGAACCGGGAGATCTAAGTGGGCTCCTGCTCCGAGAGGAGCTCACCCGTTCCGGCTTCTGTCTCCCTGACCCTTTCCTTACCACTCTACCTCTCTTCTCCTCCGCTGGGCTTAGCCCACGACGCGACATTCTACCACTTGGAGCGCCCCCAGCACGAGGAGAAACAAGAGGAAGACTTTCCACACCAGATTTACCTGAAGGACTTTCATCACTAGGAGAAACCACTCCCTCCATTGGTGTTTCACTAACATGCGCCCTGTTGACATTCGGTGTCTCTTCAACATTAGTCCTTCTAGAAGGAGCACTCTTTGCTTTCCCTGTCGTACTTTGGTTTTCCTCTGAATTTCCCCCCGTGGGCCTGGGAGAAGGTCCATCACCCCCAGGCCGACCATCAGAGGGCGGCCCAGGAGGAGGTCCACCCCCCCCAGGTTGTCCACCAGGTGGAACATCACCCCTGTAGGCCTTAGGGCACCTACTAAAAGGGTGGCCCATCTGACCACACAGATTGCAACAAATGAGTAGTGATGGCCGAACGGTTCGCCCGGCGGTCGTTTCGCGGCGAATTTCCGACTTTCGCCGTCCGCGGGTTCGAACGCCTTTTTCCGTCGTTCGCCCCGGCGGACTTACGTGTTTAATGTATACAAGAACTTTAACCTTTCGTGACACGTTTATCATGTGTTACAGGACAACCAATTGAGACATGACAGCTCATGGACACTTGGACATTCCCCCTAACCTATAAATACACCCGATCCGGTGGCCATTTTACATTCTTTCTTCTGTCACTGTAGGGAAAGGATCCTGTGTGGAGTAGGGACAGAGAAAACGCTAGCTATTTGGTACACAAAAGTTCTTTTCAGGACTGGTATAGGTGTTAGGTCAGCAGCCTGAGTTTCTTTTGTCAGTTTAGATAAAGGGACAGAGCGCTGTATGCTGCTATTTTAGGGACAGCTCAGCCAGATTAGTCTTTCTTCATCATCATCATCATCATCATCATTAGCTGTTACTATCAGGTCCACAAAAGAGCTGTTCCAGCTAATCGTTCCAGCCTACTCTTTTTTGCCAATTTGTATAGGGACAGGCAGGAAGCAGTGTGTCAGGCAGTGAGGATAATTTTAAAGACTTGCTGTTACTATTAGTTCCACAAAGGTTCTTTTCAGGACTGGTATCAGTGGTACGGTAATAGGCTTGTACACGTATAATATTCTTTCTTCCAAATATAGAAAGAATATTATACTTGACTGCTGCCCTTCTGCTGCAGTCTGCTAATCATTCACAACTCACTTGTTCCACAAAGCTCTTTATCAGGACTGGTAACTTGGTCTGTCTAGGGTGCTACGGTACATAGGCTTGGGTGCGGTACAGTCTGCTGTTCTGTAAGGACCGCTATCGGTCCACAATACATAGGGTTGCCGTGCACTACTGCTGACCGCTGCCCTATACTGCAGCAGTCCTTCATTGGTATAGGGACTGACGTACAGTCTGCTAATCACTAACACACAACCTGCTTGGTCCACAAAAGTTCTTATAAGGACTGGTAACTTGGTATAGGGTGCTACGGTACATAGGCCTGAGTGCGTTACAGTCTGCTGTTCTGTAAGGACCGCTATCGGTCCACAATACATAGGGTTGCCGTGCACTACTGCTGACCGCTGCCCTATACTGCAGCAGTCCTTCAGCGGTATAGGGACTGACGCACAGTCTGCTAAACACTAACACACAACCTGCTTGGTCCACAAAAGTTTTTATAAGGACTGGTAACTTGGTATAGGGTGCTACGGTACATAGGCCTGAGTGCAGTACAGTCTGCTGTTCTGTAAGGACCGCTATCGGTCCACAATACATAGGGTTGCCGTGCACTACTGCTGACCGCTGCCCTATACTGCAGCAGTCCTTCATTGGTATAGGGACTGACGTACAGTCTGCTAATCACTAACACACAACCTGCTTGGTCCACAAAAGTTCTTATAAGGACTGGTAACTTGGTATAGGGTGCTACGGTACATAGGCCTGAGTGCGTTACAGTCTGCTGTTCTGTAAGGACCGCTATCGGTCCACAATACATAGGGTTGACGTGCACCACTGCTGACCGCTGCCCTATACTGCAGCAGTCCTTCATTGGTATAGGGACTGACGTACAGTCTGCTAATCACTAACACACAACCTGCTTGGTCCACAAAAGTTCTTATAAGGACTGGTAACTTGGTATAGGGTGCTACGGTACATAGGCCTGAGTGCGTTACAGTCTGCTGTTCTGTAAGGACCGCTATCGGTCCACAATACATAGGGTTGCCGTGCACTACTGCTGACCGCTGCCCTATACTGCAGCAGTCCTTCAGCGGTATAGGGACTGACGCACAGTCTGCTAAACACTAACACACAACCTGCTTGGTCCACAAAAGTTCTTATAAGGACTGGTAACTTGGTATAGGGTGCTACGGTACATAGGCCTGAGTGCAGTACAGTCTGCTGTTCTGTAAGGACCGCTATCGGTCCACAATACATAGGGTTGCCGTGCACTACTGCTGACCGCTGCCCTATACTGCAGCAGTCCTTCATTGGTATAGGGACTGACGTACAGTCTGCTAATCACTAACACACAACCTGCTTGTTCCACAAAAGTTCTTATAAGGACTGGTAACTTGGTATAGGGTGCTACGGTACATAGGCTTGAGTGCGGTACAGTCTGCTGTTCTGTAAGGACCGCTATCGGTCCACAATAGATAGGGTTGACGTGCACCACTGCTGACCGCTGCCCTATACTGCAGCAGTCCTTCAGCGGTATAGGGACTGACGTACAGTCTGCTAAACACTAATACACAACCTGCTTGGTCCACAAAAGTTCTTATAAGGACTGGTAACTTGGTATAGGGTGCTACGGTACATAGGCTTGAGTGCGGTACAGTCTGCTGTTCTGTAAGGACCGCTATCGGTCCACAATAGATAGGGTTGACGTGCACCACTGCTGACCGCTGCCCTATACTGCAGCAGTCCTTCAGCGGTATAGGGACTGACGTACAGTCTGCTAAACACTAATACACAACCTGCTTGGTCCACAAAAGTTCTTATAAGGACTGGTAACTTGGTATAGGGTGCTACGGTACATAGGCTTGAGTGCGGTACAGTCTGCTGTTCTGTAAGGACCGCTATAGGTCCACAATAGATAGGGTTGACGTGCACCACTGCTGACCGCTCACCTATACTGCAGCAGTCCTTCAGCGGTATAGGGACTAAGAGTTTTGTCACAGGGTCATTTAAAAAATGACATGCAGAGGAAGAGGCAGGCCCTTCCGCAGGGGTGGTAGGGGTAGGGCAGGAGCAACAGGCTTGAGCCAAAGTGGGAAGTTGCAGAAGGTGCGTTCAATTACTTTAAAGGATGCACCAGACTTGGTTGAGTGGCTCGCTCAGCCTTACTCTTCTGCACCCTCCTCATCCTCTCGATCTGCACCCTCTTCTTCACTCTCTGCTATGTGCACCCCCAAAGACACTACCACCAACAACACGACCACCACCACCACCACCACATACCTTCCGCTTGAGTCACTGGAATTATTTTCCGATCCATATCAAGAGGACATTTCTGATGCGCAGCCACTCTTGGTATTGGATCAGGAAGAGGAGGTAGCAACAAGCGCTACTCAGCAGTCTGACGCCAGTACCCAGATCAGCCCAAGGAGGAGGTTGGTCCCCGGTGTTGCTGCCTACTCTACTTATAGCGGTGGGGAAGGTGACGTTGATGATGACGTGTCTAGTGATGTCACGTGGGTGCCCACAAGAGAGGAAGAGGAGGGGAGTTCAGAGGGAGATATGGACCAGCAGATAGGGAGGAGAAGCAGCAATGACTTACATTGCACAGCAGGGACAAAGCAGACTGCAAATGTATCAGGAGCGAGTCATCGACCATGTACGGTCACATCTGGCGCTCCCAGGACACCGGCACATGGCTCCGCAGTGTGGGCTTTTTTTAACGTGTCCGCTGCTGACAATAGCGTTGCCATCTGCAATCTTTGCAGTCAACGCGTTAGTCGCGGTAAGCCCAATACTCACCTAGGGACGACCGCCTTAAGAAGGCACATGAGCAGCCATCACCGAGCCCAGTGGGAGCAACGGAACACACAAAGCCACACTGCAGGCTCTCACCGTCCAGCCTCGTCTTCTACTTCTCCTTCTCCTCTCTCCTCACAATTGTCCTCCACTCCACCTTCCATCACGCCAAGCTCACATTTTTCTGCAAAAAGGCAGGCTTCCGTGGGCCTAATGTTTGAGCGTAAAAAAATGATGACGCCGGATAACCCTCTTGCCCAACGGTTGGCGGCTGGCTTGTCAGAACTCATAGCCCGCCAACTACTGCCATATAAACTGGTGGACTCGGAGGCCTTTCGCAAATTTGTGGCCATTGGAACACCACAATGGAAGGTCCCAGGAAGGAAGTATTTCTCAGAGAAGGGCATCCCAGAGCTATATGGCCATGTTCAGCGGCAAGTGAATGTATCTCTGGCACACAGTGTCGGTGCCAAGATACATCTGACCACAGACACGTGGTCTAGCAAACACGGGCAGGGAAGGTATATCAGTTTTACTGCCCACTGGGTGAACCTTCTGACGGCCGTCAAGCATGTAACCCGTGGCACCCGTGTAGATTTGGTTTTACCGCCACGGATTGCATGCAGGCCTGACTCTTCTTCTCCTCCTCCTACTCCATCCTCCTCCCTCTCCTCCTCAGCTGCCTCCTCCTTTTCCGCTGCTAGCGTCTCTTCCACTGCACCGCCCAAGCTCCCCAGAACCTATTCCACATGCCAGGTGAGACGTTGCCATGCCGTGCTGCGTCTGTTGTGCCTGGAAGCAAAGAGCCACACTGGCCCGGCACTCCTTTCAGCTTTGCGT
The DNA here is from genome assembly GCF_037356315.1 of Lithobates pipiens. Classification (NCBI taxonomy): domain Eukaryota; kingdom Metazoa; phylum Chordata; class Amphibia; order Anura; family Ranidae; genus Lithobates; species Lithobates pipiens. The sequence continues at coordinate 142,762,544 of NW_027507789.1, forward strand.
TCACAGGCAGATGAGTGGCTAACACCGCTCAATTTGACAGTTGGTAAAGTGGTGTGTGACAACGGTGCCAATCTGCTTAGCGCATTGAAACAGGGCAAAATCACGCACGTGCCGTGCATGGCACACGTCTTAAACTTGGTCGTGCAGCGATTCCTTGTCAAATACCCTGGGGTCCAGGACATCTTGCGGCAGGCAAGGAAAATCTCGGCCCATTTCAGAAGATCTTACACGGCCATGGCTCGCCTTGCTGACATTCAGCGGCGACACCATCTGCCGGTCAGACGTCTTATTTGCGATTGCCCGACGCGATGGAACTCAACCTTCTATATGCTTGATAGGCTGCTCCAGCAGAAACGTGCAGTTAACGTCTACCTGTATGAACTCTGCGAAAGAAACGGTTCTGGGGAGCTGGGTTTTTTTTCACCGCGCCAGTGGCTGCTCATGCGCGACACATGCAGACTTCTGCGGCCATTTGAGGAGATCACCAAACTGGTCAGTCGCAGCCATGGCGCCATCAGTGACATGGTACCTTATGCCTTCTTTCTGGAGCGTGCATTGCGTCGTGTCATTGATCAGGCTGTGGAGGAGCAGGAGCGGGAAGATGAGGAAGTCGCAATGCTGGATGAATTCCCAGGGGGGGCTACTCTATCTGAGACAAGTCAACAACAGGAGTCTGATGAGGAGTCAGAGGAGGATGGTGCCGGGGCGGATGAGCAGGAGCAAGAAGAGCATGCTTTAAACCTTTCTGGGATCCCTGTTGTGCGAGGATGGGGAGAGGAGAATGAAGAGGACGACATTATCCTGGATGATGAGCAGGAGCCAGGCCACCACACCGCTTCCACTTTAGTGCAAATGGGGGCCTTCATGCTCCAGTGTTTTAATAGGGACCCCCGTATAAAAAGCATGAGGGTCAAGGACCAGTACTGGGTGGCAACGTACTTAGACCCCCGGTACAAACACAAAATGGCGGAAATGTTACCGCCGTCGCAGAGGGCTGTCAGAATGCAGCACTTCCAGGCCTTGCTTCGAGAAATGCTGCATTCTGCTTTTGCGTGCGCTGGCAGAGGAGCAATTCCCACTCCCAGAGAAGGATTTGCGGGTACCAATCCAACAGCGCCTGCAAGAAGAGGCCGGTTTGAAGATGTGTTGGTGACTTCGGATATGAGGTCATTCTTTCAGCCGACCCATCGACAGGTGTCATCCGGATCCAGCATCAGGGAACGCCTAGACCGTCAGGTGTCCGACTACATTGGGTTAACGGCCGATGTGGACGCTCTGAGGAGTGATGAACCCCTAGACTACTGGGTGGGCAGGCTTGACCTCTGGCCAGAGCTTGCCCAATTTGCAATCGAACTGTTGGCTTGCCCCTCATCCAGTGTCCTGTCCGAAAGGACGTTCAGCGCAGCAGGGGGGATTGTGACCGATAAGCGTACTCGCCTAGCTCACCACAGTGTTAACTACCTCACATTTCTAAAAATGAATGAGGCATGGATCTCGGAGGAATTCAACACATGTGATCAGTAGACCATGTATATGTCTATAAACAATTTTTGGAATCAAGCACACAGACCTTCTTAATTCATTTGGCTCACTTCCCTGACCCAAAAAAGCACACCGTACTATATGCCCCTACCCTCCTCTTTGAAGAGGTTGAGCGGTGTCATATTTCTACTGGGGCTGCTTATTATGAGGGGTTCCCACCATCCCTGTGCTGTGCTGACTTCCTCCTGGGTGTTCTTATTATGAGGGGCTCCCACCATCCCTGTGCTGTGCTGACTTCCTCCTGGGGGTTCTTATTATGAGGGGATCACACCATCCCTGTGCTGTGCTGACTTCCTCCTGGGGCTGCTTACGGTGCTGCTGTCAGCGCTGTATGTCACGGAGCTGCTGTCAGCGCTGTATGTCACGGAGCTGCTGTCAGCGCTGTATGTCACGGAGCTGCTGTCAGCGCTGTATGTCACGGAGCTGCTGTCAGCGCTGTATGTCACGGAGCTGCTGTCAGCGCTGTATGTCACGGAGCTGCTGTCAGCGCTGTATGTCACGGAGCTGCTGTCAGCGCTGTATGTCACGGAGCTGCTGTCAGCGCTGTATGTCACGGAGCTGCTGTCAGCGCTGTATGTCACGGAGCTGCTGTCAGCGCTGTATGTCACGGAGCTGCTGTCAGCGCTGTATGTCACGGAGCTGCTGTCAGCGCTGTATGTCACGGAGCTGCTGTCAGCGCTGTATGTCACGGAGCTGCTGTCAGCGCTGTATGTCACGGAGCTGCTGTCAGCGCTGTATGTCACGGTGCTGCTGTCAGCGCTGTATGTCACGGAGCTGCTGTCAGCGCTGTATGTCACGGAGCTGCTGTCAGTGCTGTATGTCACGGAGCTGCTGTCAGCGCTGTATGTCACGGAGCTGCTGTCAGCGCTGTATGTCACGGAGCTGCTGTCAGCGCTGTATGTCACGGTGCTGCTGTCAGCGCTGTATGTCACGGAGCTGCTGTCAGCGCTGTATGTCACGGAGCTGCTGTCAGCGCTGTATGTCACGGAGCTGCTGTCAGCGCTGTATGTCACGGAGCTGCTGTCAGCGCTGTATGTCACGGAGCTGCTGTCAGCGCTGTATGTCACGGTGCTGATGTCAGCGCTGTATGTCACGGAGCTGCTGTCAGCGCTGTATGTCACGGAGCTGCTGTCAGCGCTGTATGTCACGGAGCTGCTGTCAGCGCTGTATGTCACGGAGCTGCTGTCAGCGCTGTATGTCACGGAGCTGCTGTCAGCGCTGTATGTCACGGAGCTGCTGTCAGCGCTGTATGTCACGGAGCTGCTGTCAGCGCTGTATGTCACGGAGCTGCTGTCAGCGCTGTATGTCACGGAGCTGCTGTCAGCGCTGTATGTCACGGAGCTGCTGTCAGCGCTGTATGTCACGGAGCTGCTGTCAGCGCTGTATGTCACGGAGCTGCTGTCAGCGCTGTATGTCACGGAGCTGCTGTCAGCGCTGTATGTCACGGTGCTGCTGTCAGCGCTGTATGTCACGGAGCTGCTGTCAGCGCTGTATGTCACGGAGCTGCTGTCAGTGCTGTATGTCACGGAGCTGCTGTCAGCGCTGTATGTCACGGAGCTGCTGTCAGCGCTGTATGTCACGGAGCTGCTGTCAGCGCTGTATGTCACGGTGCTGCTGTCAGCGCTGTATGTCACGGAGCTGCTGTCAGCGCTGTATGTCACGGAGCTGCTGTCAGCGCTGTATGTCACGGAGCTGCTGTCAGCGCTGTATGTCACGGAGCTGCTGTCAGCGCTGTATGTCACGGAGCTGCTGTCAGCGCTGTATGTCACGGTGCTGATGTCAGCGCTGTATGTCACGGAGCTGCTGTCAGCGCTGTATGTCACGGAGCTGCTGTCAGCGCTGTATGTCACGGAGCTGCTGTCAGCGCTGTATGTCACGGAGCTGCTGTCAGCGCTGTATGTCACGGAGCTGCTGTCAGCGCTGTATGTCACGGAGCTGCTGTCAGCGCTGTATGTCACGGAGCTGCTGTCAGCGCTGTATGTCACGGTGCTGCTGTCAGCGCTGTATGTCACGGAGCTGCTGTCAGCGCTGTATGTCACGGAGCTGCTGTCAGCGCTGTATGTCACGGAGCTGCTGTCAGCGCTGTATGTCACGGAGCTGCTGTCAGCGCTGTATGTCACGGAGCTGCTGTCAGCGCTGTATGTCACGGAGCTGCTGTCAGCGCTGTATGTCACGGAGCTGCTGTCAGCGCTGTATGTCACGGTGCTGCTGTCAGCGCTGTATGTCACGGAGCTGCTGTCAGCGCTGTATGTCACGGAGCTGCTGTCAGTGCTGTATGTCACGGAGCTGCTGTCAGCGCTGTATGTCACGGAGCTGCTGTCAGCGCTGTATGTCACGGAGCTGCTGTCAGCGCTGTATGTCACGGTGCTGCTGTCAGCGCTGTATGTCACGGAGCTGCTGTCAGCGCTGTATGTCACGGAGCTGCTGTCAGCGCTGTATGTCACGGAGCTGCTGTCAGCGCTGTATGTCACGGAGCTGCTGTCAGCGCTGTATGTCACGGAGCTGCTGTCAGCGCTGTATGTCACGGTGCTGCTGTCAGCGCTGTATGTCACGGAGCTGCTGTCAGCGCTGTATGTCACGGAGCTGCTGTCAGTGCTGTATGTCACGGAGCTGCTGTCAGCGCTGTATGTCACGGAGCTGCTGTCAGCGCTGTATGTCACGGAGCTGCTGTCAGCGCTGTATGTCACGGTGCTGCTGTCAGCGCTGTATGTCACGGAGCTGCTGTCAGCGCTGTATGTCACGGAGCTGCTGTCAGCGCTGTATGTCACGGAGCTGCTGTCAGCGCTGTATGTCACGGAGCTGCTGTCAGCGCTGTATGTCACGGAGCTGCTGTCAGCGCTGTATGTCACGGTGCTGATGTCAGTGCTCTGTATTACGGTGCTGCTGTCAGTGCTCTGTATCTCCTGCACCCTCTTGTTTGCCTACCCTGGTCCCTGACCTTCCCTCTCCTCCATTGCCTTCATTAGCTCCATAGTCCTGAATTGTCAGAACAATTTCCCAAATAAAAAAAAAATGCTTGTAGTTATCGATCCCAAATTCACCTCATACATGTATTATGCTATTGTCCAGGTGGTGGGACTACGTGCTACCCCCTAATAATTACCCCGTGGCCGCAAATTCGACCTAAAGGTTTGCGAAATTCGCCTCCCATTGAAGTCAATGGAGCCCGCGGCGAACGGTCGTTTTCGCGAACGTTTGTGTCCGTTCGCGTTTCGCGTTCGCGAAACGTCCCGTCGGAAGTTCGTCCATCACTACAAATGAGGCCACAGGCCTCACTTGAGTGCCCAAACCTGTTGCACTTTATGCATTTTACAACCGTGCAATCCGCACTTAAGTGGGTAGGACACCCACATTTGAAACACCTCCGAGGTTGTCCTGGATAGAACACCAGGATTCGGTCTCTTCCAATGAACGCACTTCCGGGGACATGTGCTACCGTGTTACCGGCTCTCCGCAACCGAATCCTGGTGTTCCAAGCCCCAGTCCAAACCCCCCTCTCATCCAAGCATTTACTTAATGGACATTGTAGTTGGCCATGCCTACTCAACCAGGTTGAAATATCTTCTGGGGGCAGGCTCTCATTCCTTACCAAAATTGTAAGATTTTTCACATCCTCTTGTCGGCTCAAGGGAATGATCCGAAACCCCTTCCAGGGATCAGTTCCCTTGATCAAACCAAAAGAGGTAATGAAAATTTCCATTACCACCAAATTAGTGAAACTTAAATCAAAATCTGGAGATCCTGCAGGATGTATAACCGCAAAAATCTCACAGACCTTAATACCTAAAGACAAAACCATATCCACCACTTTACCCCTGCTGGGGCATTCACCCTCCCCCTCCCACCTCAACTGCACCACATTGCGGCGCTTGCGCTCTGGGCCACCCGTGCCCCGAGACCACGAATTAGCCCCAGAAGACTGACCAGCCGGGGGAACCCGAAAATTCCCGGCTCCGAACTGGTCATACAGGTGGCCCAGAGACACATTTGCACCTGCAACATTTGCATAAGAACGCCTTTCGCCTAAAGCGTTCAGGAGCCTGGCCTCCGGTGAGCCCCTCAGTATAGATCCAGGGGTAGAACCCCCCTCTTTAGGACTCTGATGGGCCACCTCGGCTCTCAAGCCCTGCCCATCCCCCTCCGATACCACCCCCTCCTGCTGGACCACCGTGATACCCTCCACTGGACCACTTGATGGCTGGTCATCAAGGAGGGCACCCAGGCTATCCGACTCACCTATAACTTCGTGAGCCCCGCAGGAGTCCACCCGTAACTTTTGTGAACCTTCCAGATTTTTAATGTAAACTACAGCTGGGTTATCGGTCTCATCTAAATCCCCCATAGGGCAATCACCCCATGCTGACACCTGCCTGGGGGGTAAGTTGTCAGAAATTTCCATATGCTCGTTTTCACCTCCCACTTCCTCCCGCTGGGATACTACACCGGAAGCTGCCGACCGGAAGTTCCTCACGCGGCCGACTTCCGCTTCCGGTCCTGGCGTCACTTCCGGCGCGACCGCAGCCTTCCTTCCCGCACAAACCCCGCCAAATTTTCCCGCCAAACATTTGTTTGTGTCAGCATGGGAAGACGGCGTCCCTCTATGCTGTCCCGCCATTGCTTCACTGCTGGACACCGCTGTGCTTTCAACAGAGGTAGCCAAGCTGACCTGAGTCTTTTGTCCACCTTTACCCTGGAGTTCCTTCCCCTTACCCTGCGACCGGGTTGCAGCAGCGGCAGCCGACAACTCAGCTGACGGCGTGCCCTGCCCGCAAACACCGGCTGGGTTCACCGGGGTTCCACAAGGTAAGTCCACAGTTTTTCTCTCTTCAAGCTTTCTCAACTGTACCACTAGACTTTGTTTCCCCTTTAGACATTGGCCCGGTACCGCATCACGGGAGCCCTTGGCT
>NW_027507789.1:142773992-142778992 GCF_037356315.1 Lithobates pipiens
CACCACCGAGACATCGTCCGCATAGGCCACCACCCTCACTGCCATAACTGAGCCACTGCAGGGCTCCACTGGAACCCCACCCAAACGTCCGCAGTCAAGCCTTCGCACGAAAGGATCTACCGCTAAGACATAAAGCAGGGGACTCAGCGGGCAACCCTGCCTGACACCAGAGTCCACAGAAAAAGAGGGACCCACCCAACCATTGACAAGAGGGAAGCTCACCGCCCCCCTGTACAAAACTTTCAACCAATCGATAAACCGACCAGGCAAACCATATCTATCCAGAAGAAGCCAGAGGTACTCATGGCTTACCCGATCAAAAGCCTTCGCCTGATCCAATGCCAGCAGATACCGCCGGTCCCCCATTGCCCTGCACCGCTCCACAGCCTCCCGGACGCTCAGGACAGCACTAAAGGTGCTACGGCCAGGAACCGCGCAGTGCTGAGAAGCCGATAGTAACTTGTCTGCTACTGCAGACAAACGTTGAAAAAGAATCTTGGCCAGGATCTTCCTATCCGTGGAAAGAAGGGCGATCAGGCGCCAGTTCTCCACTTTGGACGGATCCTTACCCTTTGACAGCAGGATCAGGGCCGACCTTCTCATTGAGGGAGGAAGCAGGCCACCCGCCAAACTCTCTGTAAAAACCTCCCTCAAAAGAGGAGCCAAAAGGCTCTTAAAGGCTTTATAGAATTCTGCCGTCAGCCCATCAGGCCCAGGCGACTTCTTTGGAGCCAAAGAGTCTATGGCCTGCTCGATTTCGGCTATTGAGATCTCTGCCGTCAAAGAATCCGGGAGATCCACCCCACCCGGAAGCGGGGTCCCATCAAGGAAACTCTTGGTTTTCTCCAGGTCCAAATGCCTCTTCTTCAGGATGCCTGAAAAGTGGTCCCTGACGATCCCCAGTATCCCCGGTCTGGACCGCACCAGGGACCCCGAGGAGTCAGTCAGGCCAAGCACCACCTTCTCACTCACCGCATCACCACAGTTCTTGCAAGGATCCGGGGAGATAAACTTCCCGTAATCCCTCTCAAGGACCAGGGAGGCGAGACGGTCGTACTGGCACTCCTTCATCCGAAGCTTCAGACCTGAAATCTCCTCTTGGGAGCCACCAGAGGAGATCAAGCGGTCCAACTGCCTTCGCAGCCTCTGGTAGGCCAGATACCGAGAGGACGCCCTCTGCTTTGAGATCCTGCGAAAAAAGCCCTCCGACCTCTTCTTCACTACTTCCCACCATTCCTGGCAGTAGCAGCCGCTCCCAAGGAGCGTGGCTTGATCCGACAAAAAGATCTCAAAAGCCTCCCTAACCTCAGGGTCCTCGAGTAGCGAGCTATTCAGACGCCACAAACCCGGACCTCTCTGAGGGGTGTCAGCCACATTCAGGGCCACCGTCACCATACAGTGGTCCGAGAATTCTACCCCCTGCACAACCGGGGCCGTGCAGGAGGCAGACCTCTTTAAAAAAAACCTATCTAACCTACTCTTGCAATTACCTCGGGCATACGTGAAACCTGTGTGACTGGGAAGGTGGCGAATGTGCACGTCCTCCAGTCCGGCTTCCCTCATTATGCTATTCAAAAAAATGCTATCATATCCCAGGGGGCCTGAGGTGCCTGCCCGGTCCTTTGACCTGGTGACCATGTTAAAGTCACCACCAAAGACCACCTGCTGGGACGTGAACAGGTAAGGTTTCAGTTTCGTGAGGAGCTCCTTCCTCGCCCTTTTGGACTGGGGTCCGTAAAAATTGATTAGGCGGAGGAATTCACCCCTCAAGATAACATCCACCACTAGGCATCTACCAACTTCAACTTCAATCACTCGTCGGCTAACCACCGATCCGGTCTTAAAAAGGACCGCTACTCAACTGCACGGTTCGGCCGCAAGAGACCAGAGGGAGGGCCCATGCCTCCACTCCCTCTTGGCAAGGTGCATCTCTGCCACAGATGCCAGCCAGGTCTCCTGCAAAAACAAAACATCAGCTTCAACGCGGCTGAAAAAATCAAAGGCCATGAAACGAGCCGCAGCAGATCGCAGACTTGCGACATTAATGGTCGCAAGGCGAATTGGAGAGGGCGTCGCCATCCTTAGTGATTGGTTTTGCGTTCTCCTCTGCTTACAAACCTACTGGTCTCCACTGTCGTCAGAGTCAGAAGACCGTATCTATTTTGGGTAACAATGGTTGGCCGACCCACCCCATCAGGGAGAGATTCCCGGCCAGCCACTACTCCACCTATCTTCCGTTTTTTCTCTTTTTGTTTTTCTTTTTTTCCCACTTACCACTAGCAGGCCCCTCCCCACCATCCTCCTCAGAGTACCCACTAGGTGCCTTTGGGCGTTTTTTAGTGAATTCGGATGTATCCATCAACTCCTGCCCGGCAACCGCTGCCGGATCAGCAGGGGGATGGGAGGGGGGAAAAGGGGGGACAGGGGAAGGAGAGGGGGGAGGAAGGGAAGGAAGGGGACGGAGCAAGGAAGAACGGGGTTTAGGAATGGGCTTGGGGATGGGTGGTTTGGGAACAGGGGGGGCTCGTTAAGAGACCCTTTTTGTTTACCTGGAACCTTCCCCCGCCCTGATGTTCCAACCGGCAGTTCCACCTTGCCAGTCTTTGCACCAGAAGCGGGCTCCGGCCCTTTGGGAGCCGCCCCTGGAGTCGCTTGGCCCACACTCATAGTATCTGCCCCAACCTGCCCACGCCTTCCTGATCTAGTCCTCTGGGGAAGTGGGGCCTCAGATGTGCCCCCTGTCCCCTCCTCTCCCACCCCAGACTCTGGCCCGGGATCCCCAGGTGGATCATGGGGGCGGCCAGCCCCCCCCTCCGGCGGGAAGCCCCTGAAAGCCTTGGGGCACCGGCTGAACGGGTGGCCCAGCTCACCACACAGGTTGCAGACGATCAACCTGCAGGTCTCCTGCGGGTGGCCGAACCCGTTGCACCTGACGCACCGCGGGGTGGTGCAGTCAGCGCTCAGGTGCGCCGGGCTCCCACACTTAAAACAGCGGCGGGGCTGACCGGGGTAGAACACCAGGATCCTGTCCCGGCCGATGAAAGCGCTCCCGGGAATATGGGCCATCGTATTCCCTTGCCGTTTGAGACGGATCCTGGCGAGCCACGCACCGGTCCACACCCCGCGCTCATCCAGGGACTTCCGCAGAGGGCCCTGAAGCTGACCGTATCTCCCGAGCCAGGTCATGATGTCCTCCGGTGGGAGGGACTCATTCCTGACTAAGATCGTTAGGTTTTTAACCTCCTCCTGCCGGGATAAAGGGAAGACTTTAAAATCCCTCCAGGGCTCGGATCGCCGGAGCAGCTCAAACATTGTGAGAAACCTCTCCATCAAAATGACGGAGAGGAAACTCACGTCAAACTCCGGCGATCCTGTGGGGTGGATCACAGCAAAAAGGTCAGCGACCCTAAAGCCCGCTGCCAGGACCCACCCCACTACCTGACCCCTAGAGGGACACTCCCCCTCCCCAACCCACTTTAGCTGGACTACGTTCCGCCTACGCCTTTCAGGCCCACCCGTGCCCCTGGACCACGCGTTGGGACCCTCAAAATGGGCAGATGGCGGGGCCCTAAAATTTTGTGCCCCAAGCTGGCCATATAATGGTCCCAGGGGGACACTTGAGCCCGCCACCTGTGCAAATGACCTTCCCGCCTTAAGGGCCCCTAATAAGGCAGCCTCCTCCTCCACCCCCAACAGCCTAGCTGGCGTACTGCCAGACTCACCACCCTCTGCCCCCACAACAGGAACCGGGTCCTTCCCTGGGGCCTCTACTACCACGCCCTCACAGCTCTCACCCTCTTGGGGGGTTGGGGGGACCTGCACCATCACTGCCTTCCGGGCTCTGAGGGGGATCTACCGGCGGGACTTTCCCGAGAAAGGCATCAAGTTGGCCTCCCAGGAGAGAATCCCAGTCCACACCGGAATCTTCCATTTCAGTCTGTGCCCCGCCAGGGTCCATAGGGACTTCCTCCTCCGCTTGGGAGCCTTCTAGCTGTCTAATAAAGCTTAAGGCTGGACAGTCCCTTTTAAGTATACCCATTGGGCTCTCACCCCATTCCGCGTGTCCAACGTCCTTACAGGCCTGTCCCATAGCGATACCAGCTCCATCCGAGTTCTCCAGCCCAGCCGATGACGCCACTTCCTGTCCGGGCGGCAAACCGGAAGTGCCAGGAATGCCAGACGCCGCGGACCGGAAGCCGTGGCCGGAAGTGACGTCCTTCCCGGCCTCGATCTCCACTAATCCCTGAGAAACATATGACGGCCCAGGGCGGGCCAGGGAGTGTGGCGCTTCCTCCCCTCCTCCCTCCTGGGAAGGTGGAGGCTCGGAGGACGCCATTACCACGAGGTCTATGCGGTCATCAGCGGGTTTGCTGTCGGTACTCACTGCAGGCTCTGGACTACTACCCAACGGCACCAGAACTAATCCTGGGCTCCCTGGGGGATTATCCACATCCAATAAGGACACCACTGGTAAGCTCCTTTCCTTTCCTCTTCCACCCTGCACTGCCTCCACGCTCCCAACACCAGCATCACAGGGTGCCTTACCCACTGCCGCAACTCGCCTTCTCAGTGGCGTAGGTACAGCGGACATGTGGGGACCCTCAGCTGGGCCAGAAATGGCGGGGACCGGGCCGCGCACGGGGGTATTACCTGGCTAGGATCATCAGATCTTTGGCTTGCAGGACTCTGCGCCGGCCTCTCTGGTGTCTTCCCTGGGTTAGATGCACCCTTCAGGCGGCGGGCTGCTTGTCTCCCTTCCTCGTTAGCACGCAAGGTCTCCCGCTTGATCCCTCGCAGGAAGATCTCCTCGCTGGGCCCACGGTCACAGAGGCCGCTCAGGAGGTCAAACAGCTCGGCGTTCTGACCCTTAAGGGCGTCAATGGCGGTGCGAAATTCAGATCTTTTGTTGCTACTCGCCTTATCTCTTCTATTCCTCAAGGTTGTTAGGCATGCCATCCTGGAAACATAGGCCTGTGCTGCCTTCTGGATCAGGCCTTTGA
>NW_027507789.1:142783992-142786492 GCF_037356315.1 Lithobates pipiens
CCCCGACCAGGAAGTGCACAGTGCTGGGAGTCAGAAAGTAACTTGTCCGCAACAGCCGACATACGTAGAAATAAGATCTTTGCCAAAATCTTCCCATCAGTGGTGAGAAGGGCAATAGGGCGCCAATTCTCCACCCTGGACGGATCCTTCCCCTTTGACAGAAGGATTAAGGCAGACCTTCTCATTGAGGGAGGGAGCAGGCCAGATGCCAAACACTCGCGAAACACATCCCTCAAATGAGGAGCCAACAGGCTCTTGAAGGTTTTATAAAACTCGGCCGTAAGCCCATCGGGCCCAGGCGACTTTTTCGATGACAAAGAGTCTATTGCCTGCTCTACCTCTGCCAAAGAAATATCCTCTGTCAAAGAGCCTGGGAGATCAGACACCACCTCAAGTGGTGTCTCGTCAAGGAAAACCTGGGCTCTTCCTAGATCCAAAGACTTCTTTTTCAGGATGCCGGAAAAATGGGCTCCGATGACCCCCAGGATCCCCCGCCTGGACCGAACCAGGGATCCCGAGGAGTCTACCAGGCCGTGTACAATCTTCTCACTCACCGCGTCACCACAGCTCTTGTAAGGGTCAGGGGAGACAAACTTCCCATAGTCCCTCTCAAGAACCAGGGAGGCGAGACGATCGTACTGGCACTCCTTTAACTGAAGCTTCAGATCCAAGATCTGCTCCCGAGTGCCACCGGAAGAGACGAGGCGATCAAGCTGCCTCCGCAACCTCTGGTAGGCCAGGTATTTTGAGAAAGCCCGACGCCTCGAGACCTCCCGGAAGAAGCCCTCAGACCTCTTCTTCACCACTTCCCACCATTCCTGATGGGAGCAGCCGCCCTCAAGGAGTGTGACTTGTTCCAGGAAGAAAGTCTCAAAGGCTTCTCTGACCTCAGGATCCTCGAGTAGCGACCCATTCAGGCGCCACAAGCCCCGACCCTTCTGAGGGGTGTCGGCCACATTCAGGGTCACGGATACCATACAGTGGTCGGAGAACTCGACCGCACACAGCACAGGGGCCGTGAAGGAAGAGTCCCCCTTCAAAAAAAACCTGTCTAACCTACTCTGACTACTACCTCTGGCATAAGTGAAACCCGTGTGGTTGGGGAGGTGTCGAACGTGCACGTCCACCAACCCGGCCTCCCTTACTACACTATTCAAAAAGATACTGTCATATCCCAGGGGGCCCGAGGCTCCTGCCCGGTCCTTTGACCTGGTGACCATGTTGAAGTCACCGCCAAAGACCACCTGCTGGGATGTAAACAGGTAAGGTTTCACTGCCGTAAGAAGATCCTTCCTCCCCCTCTTAGATTGAGGGCCATAAAAATTAATTAAACAAAGGAATTCACCCCTCACGACAGCATTAACCACTAGACACCTACCGACTTCTACCTCAATCACTCGTCGGCAGGCCACCGAACCAGTCTTAAAAAGGACTGCTACACCACTGCAGGGCTCAGCCGCAAGAGACCAGAGAGAGGGCCCACATCTCCACTCTCTCTTTGCTAGCTGCATCTCTGCCACAGATGTCAGCCAGGTCTCCTGCAAAAATAAAATATCAGCTTCAACCCGGCTGAAAAAAATCAAAGGCTGCATAACGAGCCGCCACAGATCGCACACTTGCAACATTAATCGTCGCAAGGCGAATTGGTGCGGGTACCGCCATCCTTAGTGATTGGCTTACATTCCCTTCTGTTTAACAGACTACTTTAAGAGATCCTCACCCTCCGAATCGGAGAGAAGGACCCCATACCTATTACTGGCCAAGTCCTGAGGATGACCCTTGCCCCTACCCGTAGCAGAACCAGAGGGCACAGGCGGGCCAGACCCAGAACCTGGCACTTTCCGCTTCTTTTTCCTGATCGCCTTTTTCCTAACTCTTTCCCATCCTCCTGCTGCAATGGGATCGCCGGCTTCCTCCTCCGAGTGCCCACTGGAGGCAAGGCGCTTCAGGGGAGCTTTAGCCGAGCATTGGGTCTCCATTGCTTCCTGTCCGGCTACCGCTGCCGGTTCAACAGGACGGCAAGAAGATGAGGGTGAAGGTAAGGAGGGAATGGGGGTGGAGGAGGGGGGAAGAGGGGGGGAGGGGAAGGAGGGGGGGGGAAGGGATTTCCGAGGGGCAGGGATGGGGGCTGGGGAGGGTGGGGTCTCAGAATGTTTTTTGGGGGAAGAGCCTGAAAGGGCCCTGGCCCCCGTAGAACCTGTTCTTGGAGGTACCATTGGGGCTTGGGATGTTTTTACCCCAGCCCCTACTTCGTTTAGCTGCCGGGCAGAAGTTCTTCTACCGGGAACGGGAATCCCAGAAGACTTTGGGATTGCACCTGTCTTTGACGTACCACCTCCCGACTCTTCTCTAGGCTCAGTCTGCCTCCTTCTAGTTGACTTTACCCTCTGGGGCAGTGGGCCCCCGGCTCCGCCCGTCCCCCTGCCTCGGAGTCCCTCGCCGCCGATGACGCTGGCTCGGTGCCCCCAGATGGATCCTGGGGCTGGCCAGCCTCACCCCC
>NW_027507789.1:142793992-142803992 GCF_037356315.1 Lithobates pipiens
TCCGTAGTGAGAAGGGCAATAGGACGCCAATTCTCAATGACGGACGAATCTTTCCCCTTTGACAGGAGGATCAGTGCTGACCTTCTCATTGAGGGAGGCAGCAGGCCATTGGCCAAACATTCACAGAACACCTCCCTCAAAAGAGGGGCCAAGAGACCCTTAAAGGTTTTATAGAACTCAGCCGTAAGACCATCAGGTCCAGGCGATTTCTTTGGTAACAAAGAGTCAATAGCCCGCTCAACCTCAGCAACTGAGATCTCGGCTGTCAAAGAGTCAGGGAGGTCAGGCCCCGCACGAAGCGGAGTCTCATCAAGGAAGTCCCTGACTTTCTCCATATCTAAAGGCTTCTTCTTCAAGAGGTCTGAAAAATGGTCCCTGATGACACCCAGGATCCCTGATTTGGACCGGACCAGCGATCCAGAGGAGTCCCTCAGGCCATGTACGACCTTCGAACTCACCGCCTCACCACAGTTCTTGTAAGGATCCGGGGAGCAGAACTTCCCGTAATCCCTCTCAAGGACCAGGGAGGCGAGACGGTCGTACTGACACTCCCGCATCTGAAGCTTCAGATCGGATATCTGCTCCCGAGAGCCACCAAAGGAGATCAGGTCGTCAAGACGCCTACGTAACCTCTGATAGGCCAGGTACTTGGAACTTGCCCGGTACCTAGAGACCCTACGGAAAAAGCCCTCCGACCTTTTCTTCACCACTTCCCACCATTCCTGGCGGGAGCAGCCGCTCTCAAGGAGCGAGGCCTGTTCCGTAAGAAAGGTCTCATAGGCTTCCCTAACATCAGAGTCCTTGAGCAGCGACCCATTTAGTCGCCACAACCCTTTCCCCTTCTGGGGGGTCTCGGCAACATTCAGAGTCACAGAAACCATACAGTGATCGGAGAACTCCACCGCATGCAGCACAGGAGCCGCAAAGGCAGAGTCCCCCTTCAAAAAAAACCTGTCTAATCTACTCTTACAATTACCTCTGGAATAGGTGAACCCCGTGTGATTGGGGAGGCGACAAACGTGCGCATCCACCAATCCGGCTTCCCTCACTATCGTATTTAGAAAAATACTATCATATCCCAAGGGGCCAGAGGCACCTGCCCGATCCTTTGATCTGGTGATCATGTTGAAATCACCGCCAAAGACCACCTGTTGGGACGTAAAAAGGTAAGGCTTGACCGCCGTAAGGAGGCTCTTCCTGTCCCTCTTGGACTGGGGACCATAGAAATTGATGAGTCTAAGGAATTGCCCCCTCACGACGGCGTCCACCACCAGACACCTACCAGTCTCCACTTCAATTACTCGTCGGCAAGCCACCGGACCAGTCTTAAAAAGGACCGCAACTCCACTGCAGGGCTCGGCCGCAAGAGACCAGAGGGAGGGCCCGCATCTCCACTCCCTCTTTGCCAAATGCACCTCTGCCACCGATGCTAGCCAGGTCTCCTGCAAAAATAAAATGTCAGCCTCAATCTGGCTGAGAAAAGTGAAGGCCGCAAAACGAGCCGCCACAGAATGAACACTCGCGACATTAATCGTCGCAAGGCGTAATGGAGAGGGTACTGCCATCATTAGTAATTGGATGGTTTACGTTCACCTCTGGAACCCAACACCTTACAAATCATTGCTTAAATCAGAATCCGAGAAGAACTAGTAGCGGTTATGAAGAGAGAGGGGGGGATCCCCACCTCCCGCTACCGGAACCCTCCTCTTCTTCTTCTTCTTCAACTTCTTTTTTGTCCACCCCACCTCCACAAACTCTTCCCCACCACCATCCTCAGAATGGCCACTTGAGGCCTCCTTTAACCTCTTGTAAAGGCCCTTCCCAGGGCCCGAGGTGTCCATCAGGTCCTGGTCATCAACCGGACCCGGCACGGGACAAGAGGGACCAGGAGTAGGGGAAGGAACAACAGGAAGGGAAAGAGGGGGGGACAAGGGGGGGGGGCAGGGGGAACGGGAACAGACAAGGGAAGAGAGAGGGGGGGAAGCTTCCTAGGGGGCGGAACAGGAGAGGACAAATGGGTAGGGGGAAGGACCCCGGGACCACTCCCCTCAGATGACTTTGGGGGACCCGAGGGATGGGCAATACTCGAGACCGACTTACCCCCAGGACCCTTAGAGGCCCTAGGTGTTGGCACCGGGGGAGTCGGACCACCGTCACCAGGCGTGGCCTGGGCAGCAGCATCTCCCTGCCTGCGTCTGCTCGCCCTCTGCCTCTGCGGGCGGGGGTCAGATGAATTCGACCGAGCCCCCGGGTCCGCAGGACCAGTGGCCGGCCCCGACCCCCCATTCCCCTGCCCCCCAGCTTGACCGGGCGCACAACCTTCTGACCCATACCCTCGGAAGGCCTTCGGGCACCGGCTGAAGGGGTGACCCAGCTCCCCACACAGGTTGCAAACAATCAACCTGCAGGTGTCTGGCGAGTGCCCGAAGCCATTGCACCTCACGCAGCGTGGCATAGTACAATCTGCGCTGAGGTGCGCCGGGCTGCCGCACTTAAAGCAGCGCCAAGGCTGGCCAGGGTAGAAGACCAGGATCCTGTCCCTGCCAATGAACGCACTGCCAGGGACATGCATAACACTCGTGCCCTGCCTCTTCAGGCGGATCCTGGCCGTCCACGCCCCGGTCCAAACCCCACGCTCGTCCAATACTTTCTTCAATGGACATTGCAGCTGCCCGTACCGCCCGAGCCAGGTCATTATATCCTCGGGCGGCAAAGACTCGTTTCTCACGAGTACTGTTTTTACCTCCTCTTGGCGGGACAGAGGGACTACCCTAATACTCTTCCAGGGTTCTGACTTCCTTAAGATCTCATAGATGGTAAGGAACATCTCCATCAGTACCACAGAAACGAAACTGATGTCGAATTCCCTGGAGTTTGGGTGTATGACAGCAAAGAGATCCGACACTTTGAACCCCGCCGCCAACACCCAATCAATGATCTGTCCTCTGGTGGGGCACTGCCCCGCCCCTTCCCAATTTAGCTGCACCACATTACGTCTCCTTCTCTCTGGACCCCCTGTACCCCTTGACCAGGCGCCGCCATCCTGCGCCTGATCCGCCGGAGGGGCCCGAAAATTCTGCGCCCCAAACCGAGCATACAGGGGGGCCAGAGGGACACTGGCACCAGCCACTTGGGCAAAGGACCTCCCTTCCTTCAGGGCCGTCAGAAGACCCGCCTCCTGTGGCTGGTCAAGCAAGACACCTGGAGCCGGGGGAGGACCCACCTCTGGGTCACTGCTCCCCTTGGCCCCGCCCACCACCACCTCCGCAGCATCCTGAGGCTGAGGTCCAACCACCTGCCTCGCCATCCTCCTCCTTGCCACCGGGGGAGGAGGTGTCTCCGGGACGCCCCCCAAGACGGCCGCCAGCTGGCTATCCTGGAGATTGTCCCACTCCGCAGGGACAGAGACAGCAGCTGCCTCGCCCCCCACCTCCATACCCTCCTGACCCTCAATAGATTCCTGGGACCCCTCCAGGAGCCTGATGAACCGGAGAGCTGGAGAGTCATCCCGCAGCACTCCCATCCTGCTCTCCCCCAGTCAGCGGGCTGCTGTCCTGCTGGGAGCCCTTCCAGAGACCCATCCCCCGTACCATCCCCCACCTCCTGACCTGGCGGCAACCCGGAAACAGCGGGTGACACAGGCCAGAAGTGGTCCGGAACCACCTCCCGCGACACTTCCGGCGGGCCCGCCCCCTCCGGCCCCTCCCCCACCTCGCGGGCGACGCCCGCTGCTGCTCCGGCGCCATTAGCCCCTGACGGGACGCTAGGAGCCTGTGGGTCATCTTCCCCTGCATCTTGCAGAGGAAGCGACCCAGTTACAACTGCTGTATCAACCTTTCCCTCCACCACCACCTCTACAACTGGACCTGAAGACGTAGCTGGAGTCCCAACCGTAAGTCCATCTCTTTCCACTCCACGTGTCTTCCCCTCCCCCATGGCGTGTGTCTGTGCAGCGGGCGCCATCTTGGCAGGTCCGCTCTGCACGGACGGAACACACGCAGGTTTCCTCGGGGCCGCACGGGGGATCACAGTCCCAGTCTTTGGGGTCACTTCACCACCACTCTTCCTGGTCTTCGGGGTCGGTAGCGGCGACAGCACGACCACGGGCTTTAGCGCCTTCACCGCCCTGCCCCCATCAGCCGCACTAGCCTCCCGCTGCGCTGTTTCACTGGGTTCCCTACCCGGCTCTACCTGCTCCCCAGCCCTAGACATAGACTGGGCTGACGCAGGGAGCCGGGGACCCTCCACAGCTACTACAGCAGGGGCTGCGCCGGGCCGGGAAGCCTCCGCGCCGCCACTGGTCTCCACTGCACCCCCTTCCTCCACATCCACCTCCGGTTCCATGGGATCCTCTGGATCCGGTACCTCTTTCCTTCCTGCCACCTCCTCCTCCTGCGAGGCCTGCACGGAAGGCTGACCCCCGCGCCTTGCGGCCTGGGTTCCCTCCTGGCTGGCTCGCCGTATCTCTCTCCTCACCACCAGGCAAAAACCACGCTCGCCGATCCCTCTCTCACAAAGACCGTCGATTAGGTCCCAATCCCGGGCGCACTGCTCTTTCAGGGATTCGATTGCCTCCCGATACTCCTTCCTACGGGCGCTGTTTGCCCTATCCCTTCGGTTCCGCAGGCTGGATAAAACCACCATTTTCTTCCCGAAAGCTGTGGAAGCCTTCTGGAGCAGGCCTTTCACACGGTTCCTTCGTTTCCTGGTCTGGGACGGGTCCTCCCCTGGCTGGGCCCGGGTCCAGTCCGCGATGGTAAACTGCGTACCTAGAAAAAGTTTTTCCTCCCTGGACAGTTCTTTAAGCCCAGGGATGGTATGGTCCTCACCAGGCCGGGCCGACTGCCCCGAGCCTGGGCTTGAGGAGGCCATCACTCCCCCTCGCAACAGCACTATCTGGATCCTCCAGGAGCTACCAGCAGATGCAACCTTCTCCTACAGAGTTGGAGCTGGAGATTTTTTATTGATGATACTGCTACCATATTAAGAAATAACAGAGAACATAAACATAAATGATCTTCAGTCCGAAGTAAAAAAACAAAGGAACTAGACTCTGAGTAATATAAACGTAACTTTAAAATTTCCACACTGAGAAGTCATCACTGGTCCGTCTCGACAATAGGAGAGAAGGGTCATCAAATAACCAGCCTCCTACTACTTGATCATACGGACTTAAGTTTTCCTATAACACCCTAACATCCTAAACACACTATATTTACATCAAACTACGCTAAACTTATGCACACTTTTACCTAAATGTAGGCAGGAATGCAAACAAAATTTTCGGTGCATACCATGCTTGTAAAATTGAGTTGCCCAAAAGCTAAGGGGAGTGAAAGGACAGAAAGGCCCACCACCCGGGGAAGAGAAGAGGAGGTCATCAAGGCGGCCGGAAGGAGAAACCCCTCCACAACCTGGCACACCTCTCACTACCTATTCGCTTCCCCTCGAGACACCTCACCTTCACCAACTCCCGAACAATATCGCCCGCCACCTCATGCATGGGCAGGAACTTGCCCCTAGTGGACACTAAGCACCGAGCGTGCCAGGTGTAGTAAAGACAAACTGTACTGTCTGAAGTCGCCGTACACCCTCTCAGGATAGGTCAAGGCCTGGAGACGGGGATAGCCGATGGCATCTCCCACCTCCTCCAGAACCCCCGAGTTAAAAGGGCACTCGACCAAAAAATGGTCCATGGTCTCTAGTACCCCTCCACACTCGGGACGGGGACAGCCCCTGTCCCCCAGGTTCCGGTATTTCAAGTTCGATCTCACATAGAGGCGTCCATGGAACGCTCTCCATGCGAGATCCCAGAACTTGGCAGGAATTCTCTTAGAATTCAGGAGAGCTAACCCCTCCCTGAGAACCCTGTCCGGACAGTCCCTCAAGGCTAATGGCCTCAAAACGTCCGAGGCCATGACCCTCTGGTGCAGCTCACGCCGCCCCAGGGAGCCTACCTCTAAGGCCGTTATCCTCCATCGCCTCAGTACCTTCAGGGCGGTTGGAACGTAGGCAGGGAGGTACCCGTGGGATCTCCGAAGATAACCCGGGCGACCACCCCCCTCCCACCCGCTCAGGAAAGCCAGAAACCAGTCCTTGCACGAACGCTCCCACAGAGAGGGCTCGTCCACAAAAATGGATTGTAGGTTGAACTTTAGAAACACCACGGTAAAGAAAACCGTGGGGTTTACCATGCCCAACCCACCTTGCTCCCTCCGTCGGTACGTGACTTCCCTCTTGATCAGGTTCAGTCTGTTTCCCCACAAGAGTAGGAAGAACAGACCGCAGACCCGTGCATAGAGAGATTCCGGCAAAAGACAAGCCTAGCTGACGTGGAGGAATTCCGGGAGCAAATAGGTTTTGACCAGGCTCACCCTTTCCCTCAGTGACAGCTTCCAACCTTTCCAGGCGTTGACCTTCTGGGCGGCACTTACCAACCTGCGTTCCCAATTTCGCTTGGGGTAATCACCCTGGCCGAAATAAATGCCTAAGATCCAAATTTCTGGCCGGGGCGTGGGAAAAACGTCCGGGAGGGAGAACTGGTCTCCCTCCCTACCCAGCCAGAGAGCTTCACTCTTGTCCCAATTGACCCGCGAACCAGATGCCTCGGAGTAGCCCCCAATCTGTGTCTCCACAAACTGGGCCTCCTCTCGGCTAGCCACTACCACCGAGACATCGTCCGCGTAGGCCACTACTCTCACCGCTTCGTCTGGGCCACTGCCTGGCCCCGTCGGGACCCCCCTCAAACGCCCGCAGTCTAGCCTCCTTACGAAGGGGTCGACCGCGAAAACGTAGAGCAGGGGACTCAACGGACAGCCCTGCCTAACACCAGAGTCCACCGAGAAGGCAGGACCCACCCAGCCATTGACCAGAGGGAAGCTCTCAGCCCCTCTGTATAAGACTTTAAGCCAATCGACAAATTGATCAGGCAGGCCGTATCTACCCAGGAGAAGCCAGAGGTACTCATGGTCCACCCGATCAAAAGCCTTTGCTTGATCTAACGCCAACAGATACCGTCCGTCCCCCGTTGCCCTGCACCTTTCCACAGGCTCCCGGACGTTGAGGACCGCACTAAAGGTGCTTCGGCCGGGAACTGTGCAGTGCTGGGAGACCGACAGAAGCTTGCCTGCAACAGCAGACATACGCACAAACAATACCTTTGCCAGAATCTTTCTATCCGTGGTGAGAAGGGCAATAGGGCGCCAATTCTCTACCACGGACGGATCCTTCCCTTTGGACAGAAGGATCAAAGCCGACCTTCTCATCGAAGGAGGGAGGAGGCCAGATGCCAAACATTCGCTAAACACCTCCTTCAGACAAGGAGCCAAAAGGCTCTTAAAGGTTCTATAAAACTCCGCCGTGAGCCCATCAGGCCCCGGCGACTTTTTTAGTGACAAAGAGTCAATGGCCTGTTCAATTTCGGCCACTGAGATCTCTTCCGTCAAAAGGTCCAGGGAGTCAGGCCCCGCTTCCAGCGGGGTCTCGTCAATAAACTGTTTAGCCTTTCTCAGATCCAACGGCTTTTTCCGAAGGATGTCTGAAAAGTGGGCTCTGATGATCCCCAGGATGCCTGGTTTGGACCTCACCAGGGAACCCGAGGGATCTCACAGTCCGTGTATGACCTTCCCACTCACCGCGTCCCCGCAGCTTTTGTAGGGATCCGGGTTGGTAAACTTCCCGTAATCCCTCTCCAGCTTTAGGGAGGCGAGACGGTCATACTGACATTCCTTCATCTGAAGCTTCAGATCCGAGATCTGGTCCTGAGGGCCCCCATCGGAAACCAAGCGGTCCAACCGCCTGCGCAACCTTTGGTAGGCCTGGTACCGGGAAGCTGCCCGGCGGCCTGAGACTTCTCGGAAAAAGCCCTCCGACCTTTTCTTCACTGCTTCCCACCATTCCTGGCGGGAGCAGCCGCTCTCAAGGAGCGAGGCTTGTTCCATAAAGAAGTCTTCATAAGCCGACCTGACTTCAGGGTCCTCAAGTAGCGACCCATTCAGTCGCCACAGACCTCTACCTTTCTGAGGGGTGTCAGCCACATTCAGAGTGACCGACACCATACAGTGGTCGGAGAACTCGACCGCATGCAGCACAGGCGCCGCAAAGGACGAGGTCCCCTTAAAAAAAAACCTATCTAACCTACTCTTGCTGCTACCTCTGGAGTAGGTGAAACCCGTGAGGTTGGGGAAGTGGTGAACGTGCACATCCACCAACCCAGCCTCCCTCACTACGCTATTTAAAAAAATACTGTCATATCCCAGAGGGCCTGAGGCGCCTGCCCGGTCCTTTGACCTGGTGACCATTTTAAAGTCACCTCCAAAGACCACCTGCTGGGATGTAAACAGGTATGGCTTCAGCTGGGTGAGGAGGTCCTTCCTTCCCCTCTTGGACTGAGGTCCATAGAAATTAATGAGGCGAAGGGATTCCCCCCTCACTACAGCATCCACAATCAGACACCTACCGATTTTCTAATTCAATCACCCGTCGACAGGCCACCGAACCGGTCTTAAAAAGGACCGCGACACCACTGCAGGGCTCAGCCGCAAGAGACCAGAGGGAGGGCCCATGTCTCCACTCCCTCTTTGCTAGATGCATCTCTGCCACAGATGCCAGCCAGGTCTCTTGCAAAAACAAAATGTCAGCTTCAACTCGGCCGAGAAAATCAAAGGCTGCAAACCTAGCCGCCGCAGAACGCACACTTGCAACATTAATGGTCGCAAGGCGTATTGGTGCGGGTACCGTCATCATTGGTGATTAAAGTTTTGCATTCCTCTCTACTTACAGACCTAATTTAGTCGCCCTCTGAGTCAGAGGACAACACCCCAAACCGACCCCAAAGGGAAAGGGTGGGAGTCCCACTGGCCGCCACACTGGTACCGGGCCGGGGGTCCCCTCCATCATCCTTCCCCGGGACCTTCCTCTTTCGTTTTTTCTTGGTTTTCCTTACCCAGTCTGCCTGGGGTGGTTCCCTCCCACTTTCCCCGTCAGACCTCCCGGAGGACACCTCCTTGGGGCGCTTATTTGCCCCCCTGCCGGCTTCGGAGACATCCATCGGGTTCACGACCTCAGGTTGGGCTCGCCTGGCGCTCACCACTACCGGAGAGGCGGGTGGCGGCATCAGGAGGGCCGCTAGATCTTGGGATGAAAGGGACCCACCCTGGGGTGAGGTCCGGACCTGTACGGAAGGGGATGAAGGGAGGGGAGTAGCAGGGAGGGGGGAGACAGGAGAGGAGGGAGGGGAAGGGGGGCGGGGGGGGTGGGGGGGAAGGACGGGAGGGGGGTGGGGGAGGGGGACAAGAAGGGGGTGAGGGACGACTCTTGGTGGAAGATTTTTTTGGTTTAACCGACTCATCTGCCCAGTTCCCTGCCGATGCCCCCTCAGGCGCAGGCCCAGGCGGGGACGAGGAGCCTGCTGCTGGACCAACCGTGCCCGCGCCTGGGGGGTCTGACCCTCTGAGGAAGGGGGGCACCCTCCCTTTGTGACCCCGAGGGCTCCGGCTCCCCACTTTGTCTAGGGGTCGGGTCGCCCTCCGGGCCTGGGGCATTCCCCTCAGCCCGGCCCCTAAAGGCCTTGGGGCAACGACTGAAGGGGTGCCCCATTTCCCCGCAGAGGTTGCAGACTATAAGTCTGCAACCCTCAGGTGAATGGCCGAAGCCATTACACCTCACGCAGCGAGGCATCGTGCAGTCCGCACTGAGGTGTGCTGGACTGCCACACTTAAAACACCTGCGGGGCTGGCCGGGGTAGAAGACCAGGATCCGGTCTCTACCGATGAAAGCGCTGCCAGGGACATGGGCTACGGTATTTCCCTGGCGCTTGAGCCGGATCCTGGCCAACCACGCGCCCGTCCAGATCCCACGCTCGTCCAAGTTCTTCCTCAGCCCCGACTGGAGGTGCCCATACCGCGCCAGCCAGGTGGCGATGTCCTCAGGCGGGAGGGATTCATTCCTGACTAGCACGGTGATGTTCTTTATATCCTCCTGCCTGGAAAGAGGCACTACC
>NW_027507789.1:142811492-142821492 GCF_037356315.1 Lithobates pipiens
CTCCGGATGCCCAACCGAGCCATCTTACTCGGATGGGAGTTCTTAAAAGCACGGATGAGTCTTTTAGCGTGAATATTAGATTCTGGCTCCCAAGAATTCTCCTCCGGGCCGTACCCCTTCCACTTGACCAGAAATTGAGTCTGGTTTCGCCTTTTCCTGCAATCCAGTATGGATTCGATCTCAAATTCAATTTCTCCATTGATCATCACGGGTTCTGGAGGGCCGGTCATCCTGTCAACGAAGGGGTCCGGGACTGCGGGTTTGAGTAGTGACACGTGAAAGACTGGATGGATCCGGAAGGACTCGGGAAGCTTAAGTTCGAAAGCCACGTTATTCAGTTTCCTTTTGATCGGAAAGGGGCCCACAAATTTCAGACCCAACTTCTTAGAGGGGCAGGACAATCTGAGGTTCAAGGTAGACAACCAGACCTGGTCCCCAATCTTGAGATCCAGCTCCCCCCTCCTTTTCCTGTCAAAAACTTCTTTGTTGTGCTCTTGGGACTTGGTCAGGGTCTCTTGTAGAAGCTTGTTGTTTGATTCAAGGAAGTTAAGACGATCCTGTACTGCTGGTACCGAACACTGGGTGGAAGCCGAAGTTCGCGTAGAAGGGGGACTGTTTGGTGGCAGAGTGGACCGTGTTGTTGTAGGCGAATTCGGCCATAGGCAGGAGAGAGGCCCAGTCGTCCTGGGAGAAGGAGGAGAAACAACGGAGGTACTGCTCCAGGGTCTGGTTCGTCCTCTCAGTCTGGCTGTTGGTCTGTGGATGGTAGGCTGAGGACAGACAAAGATCGATCTTTAAGGCTCCGCAGAGCGCTCTCCAAAATCTCGAGGTGAATTGCACCCCCCTGTCTGATGTGATGTTAACGGGAATGCCGTGGAGTCTTACGATTTCTTTGATAAAGGTGTTGGCTGTCTCTGTAGCTGAGGGGGTGCCCTTCATGGGCAGGAAGTGAGCCATTTTGGTAAGTCTATCGACTATAACGAAAATCGTAGAATAGTTCTCTGACGGGGGGAGTTCAACGATGAAATCCATGGAGATCATCCTCCATGGTCTATCAGGAACAGGCAGTGGTCTTAGCAGGCCCCAGGCTCTTGACTTGCTGCCTTTGCTTCGGGTGCAGATGACACAGGTTTCCACGTACCTCTTACAGTCGTCCTTCATGCGAGGCCACCAGAATGTGCGTTGGAGTAGTTCCAGAGTCTTGAATACCCCAAAGTGGCCGGCCAGTGGGTGATCGTGACAGGCGGCCAGGACTGGGGTCCGAACTTCTTGGGGAACAAAGATCTGATTCCCATGCCACAAAAGGTCATCGCTGGAGGACAACGGGATACCGGGTGGAGGTGTTAGGCCTACGGAAGCCTGCTTAATTTGGGATAGCACATCCCCCTGGAGCAGAAGGAAGTTCCCCGTAGAGAGGATAGTATCTGTGGATGGCGAGCTCTCCGATTGGTTGTACATGCGGGAGAGAGCATCTGGTTTGGTATTCTTGGATCCGGGACGGTAGGTAATGTGAAATGAAAATCTGGAGAAGAAGAGTGCCCACCTGGCTTGACGGGGCCTCAATCTCTTTGCGGTTTTCAGGTACTCCAAATTTTTGTGGTCCGTATAGACCAGGATCGGGTGGGTGGCTCCCTCCAGCAGGTAGCGCCACTCTTCGAGTGCGGATTTTATCGCCAGTAACTCACGATCCCCGACGTCGTAGTTTCTCTCCGCCTCCGACAACTTACGGGAAAAAAAGGCAACTGGGTGGAGTAAGGATTTGGCCCCCTGCCTCTGGGAAAGTATCGCTCCTACTGCAATCTCCGAAGCGTCGACCTCGAGGATGTATGGTAGAGCAGGATTGGGATGTTTCAGGACAGAAGCGGATATAAACAAATCTTTTAAGGTTTTGAAGGCCTCTTGTGCTTCGGGAGTCCAATGAAACTTCCGAGACTGCTTCGTTAGTCCGGTGATGGGGGCGATAATTGCAGAGAAGCCCTTAATGAACTTGCGGTAGAAGTTCGCAAACCCCACAAATCGCTGAACTCCTTTCTTATCGGAAGGGGCAGGCCAGTCCTGAATTGCGGAGATCTTCTGGGGATCCATCTCAATTCCCTTTACCGAGATAATCAGGCCGAGGAACTGGATGCTCGATTGTTCAAAAACACATTTCTCGGGCTTAGCGTATAGACCGTGAAGACGGAGACGGGTCAGGACCTTTTTAACGTGTACCCGGTGATCTGTTAGAGAGGGGGAGAAAATCAGAATGTCATCAAGGTAGACAATTACAAACAGGTCAAGGTAATCTCTAAAAATGTCATTGACAAAGTGCTGGAACGTGGCAGGAGCGTTACACAGCCCGAACGGCATCACTCGGTATTCAAAGTGCCCGAAACGGGTACGAAAGGCAGTCTTCCACTCGTCCCCTTTCCTAATGCGGACGAGGTTGTAAGCCCCCCGAAGATCCAGCTTAGAGAATATTTTAGCGGAACCTAGTCTCTGAAAAAGTTCGGGAACCAATGGCAAAGGGTAGCGGTTCTTGATCGTGATTTTGTTCAACGCCCGATAGTCCACGCATGGGCGTAGAGAGTGGTCTTTTTTTTCCACAAAGAAAATCCCCGCACCAGCTGGGGAAGTAGAGGGTCGGATAAATCCCTTTTCAAGATTTTCATCCAAGTAGGTTTTCAGGGTGCTAAGTTCAGATTCAGACAGAGGGAAAATTCTTCCAAAGGGAATCTCGGCCCCCGGGAGTAGTTCGATAGGGCAGTCATAGGTCCTATGAGGTGGTAGGGTTTCAGCCCCTTTTTTACTGAACACGTCTAGGAAGTCGTGGTATTCTCTAGGCACAGCTTGCCGGGTGTCATCATCTGCTTCCAAACAGAGGAGGGCCGGAGAGTCCCCGTTAATTGCTGGATAGCAATGCTGGAGGCAGTAGTCCGAAGGGAATTCAATTTTTCCGGTGGCCCAGTTGATACGTGGATTATGTGCCTTCAACCAAGGCATGCCTAGAATGATGGGGAACAGGGGAGATTTGATGACGTCTAGGCACAGGAATTCTTGGTGAGTCCCGGCGATGACAGCAGAGAGGGGACTAGTCTCCTGAGTCACCGGTCCTGATTCTAGAGCGGACCCATCGGCCAGGTATACCGAGAGTCCCTTCTCTCTCGGTCTAAGGGGAATCTTGTTCTTCAGGGCAAAGGATACGTCTATAAACCCACTGCATGCCCCCGAATCAATAACTGCGTGGGTTGAAATAGTCCTTCCTGGAAGCTGCAAAAGAACAGGAACAGCCAGGTGAGAGGAGTTTTCAGACAGCACTGACGAAGGAACAGGTGGAACAGGTAGGCACTTACGTAACTTGGCTGGGCAGGAGCGAACAACGTGTCCTGATTCTCCACAGTACATACAGAGGTTGTTGACCCGGCGTCGTTGGCGTTCCTCTGGGGTCAGTGATGGACGGAGTAGCCCTAACTGCATCGGTTCTGGAGGATCCAGCGTGGCTGTGGCAGGAACTGAAGGAGCTGGGTGAGCGGAACTAGGTACCCGTGGCAACATCCAGACAGGGCGTGCGGCTGAAGAGGAACGTTCTTGGCGGCGTTCCCTCAAGCGCCTATCAATTTGAACGGAAATGTCTATCAGGGCCTCCAGGGTTTCGGGGATGCCAACACGTGCCAACTCATCCTTCAAAGGCTCGGACAGGCCCATGCGGAACTGATATCGCAGGGCGGCGTTATTCCAGTCCGTGTCAGCGCTCCATCGACGGAACTCCGACACGTAGTCCTCCACAGGCCTGCGACCTTGCTGCAGAACGTGCAGGGCTGCTTCTGCAGTTGCTGCAAGTTGGGGATCCTCATAGAGTCTGGACATTGCCATAAAAAAGGTGTCTAAGGTGTCTAAGGATGGATCCTTGCGTTCCAGTAGGCGATGTGCCCAGGCTTGGGGTTCGCTCGTTAGGAGGGAGATAACGAACCCCACCTTGGTCGCCTCGAGGGAGAAGGTCCTCGGTTGCAGGGCGAAGTAGAGCTCACAAGAGTTACGGAAGGCTCTAAACTTGTTCCGGTCACCAGTGAACCGCTCTGGGGTTGGTACTCTGGGCTCAGGTGGCATCATCACCACTGAAGGCGGGGTGTGGCCCCCTGGAACAACGGGCGGAGAAGCAGATAGTGCTTGGACTTGCTCTTCCAGTCTGCCGTAGCCTTCCTGTAGGCTCTTTACTGCCTGGGTAAGGCCGGCCAAATGGCGGCACAGTTCGTCCATGGGGGAGGCTCCCTGCGCAGGCTCGGACATGGCTGACCAGTACTGTCACGTACCTAGTAGGCGAGCCCGGAATGCAGGAAGCGGCCCCTCGTAGCCCCTGGCTAAAGAACCCCTGGAGATGGTAACAGAAGCTCAAAAGTTCAGGGGGCACAAGTGCCTGGCGGGTAGATGCTGGTCCGGATGGGCAGCAGGACACCAACAGCGAGCAGATGAAGCTGAAGACAAGAGACTGGTGTAGGCAGGCACAAGTGGTAGACTGGCTGGCAGACGGACGTCAGCGGGTACAGCAGTCACAGGACATCCAACCAGGTAGGTAGGAACAGCAGAGTCGGGTACAGGCCGGGTCAGCAGGTAGCGGTCAACGTGGTACAAGAGGGACGAGGCAGAGGCGTAGTCAGACAAGCAGGAGGTCGTAGGCAGGCAGCAACGGATCAGGGTCAAGGTCAAGCCGGGTAACAGGAACTAAGGTAGCAGATACAGGTATAGGGTAGTAGGATCTCCGAACGCGCTGTAGACTGGTCAGCACGAGTGGAAGGGAGCAAGTGCCTTAAGAAGACTGTAGGGCGCCAAACGGTCGCACGACGAGTCAGCGTGCGCGAGTGGACGTGCGCCCGTTCGTGCCCCCACGTGCACGCGTGCATTCGTTCAAGCCGACGCGAGTGCGTCCGATCGCTCTAGCGCGCGTTAACGGAGCACGACGGGTCCTTGACAACAAACTTCTGTGGGTAAGTCTCTCGTGCGCAAACGAGACGCCAGGACGATCGTGACAGCACCTTTCCACAGCCTCCCGGACGTTCAGGACAGCACTAAAGGTGCCACGACCAGGAACTGCACAGTGCTGGGAGACGGAAAGTAACTTGTCCGCAACAGCCGACATACGTAAAAATAAGATCTTCGCCAGAATCTTCCTATCAGTGGTGAGAAGGGCAATAGGGCGCCAATTCTCCACCCTGGACAGATCTTTCCCCTTTGACAAGAGGATCAAGGCAGACCTTCTCATTGAGGGAGGGAGCAGGCCAGATGCCAAACACTCTTGAAAAACATCCCTCAAATGAGGAGCCAACAGGCTCTTGAAGGTTTTATAAAACTCGGCCATGAGCCCATCGGGCCCAGGCGACTTTTTAGATGACAAAGAGTCTATCGCCTGCTCTACTTCTGCCAACGAAATATCCTCAGTCAAAGAGCTCGGGAGGTCAGACACCACTTCCAGCGGTGTCCCGTCAAGAAAACCCTGAGCCCTTCCCAGGTCTAAAGACTTCCTTTTCAGGATGCCGGAAAAGTGGGCTCCGATGACTCCCAGGATCCCCCGCTTGGACCGAACCAGGGACCCCGAGGAGTCAATCAGGCCATGTACAATCTTCTCACTCACCGCGTCGCCACAGCTCCTGTAAGGGTCAGGGGAGACGAACTTCCCATAATCCCTCTCAAGAACCAGGGAGGCGAGACGATCGTACTGGCACTCCCTCAACTGAAGCTTCAGATCCGAGATCTGCTCCCGAGTGCCACCAGAGGAGACGAGGCAGTCCAGCTGCCTCCGCAACCTCTGGTAGACCAGGTACTTCGAGAAAGCCCGATGTTTTGAGACCCCCCGAAAGAAGCCTTCAGACCTCTTCTTCACTGCTTCCCACCATTCCTGGCGGGAGCAGCCGCCCTCAAGGAGCGTGGCTTGCTCCAGGAAAAAGGCCTCAAAAGCTTCTCTGACCTCAGGATCCTCGAGTAGCGACCCATTCAGTCGCCACAGGCCACGACCCTTCTGAGGGGTGTCAGCCACATTCAGGGTCACAGATACCATACAGTGATCAGAGAACTCAACCTCACACAGCACAGGAGCCGTGAAGGAAGAGTCCCCCTTCAAAAAAAACCTATCTAACCTACTCTTACTACTACCTCTGGTATAAGTGAAACCCGTGAGGTTGGGGAGGTGTCGAACGTGCACGTCCACCAACCCGGCTTCCCTCACTACACTATTCAAAAAGATACTGTCATATCCCAGGGGGCCTGAGGCTCCTGCCCGGTCCTTTGACCTGGTGACCATGTTAAAGTCACCGCCAAAGACCACCTGCTGGGATGTAAACAGGTAAGGTTTCACTGCCGTAAGAAGCTCCTTCCTCCCCCTCTTAGACTGAGGGCCGTAAAAATTTATTAAACGGAGGAATTCACCCCTCACGACAGCATCCACCACTAGACACCTACCAACTTCCACCTCAATCACTCGTCGGCAAGCCACCGACCCAGTCTTAAAAAGGACTGCTACACCACTGCAGGGCTCAGCCGCAAGAGACCAGAGAGAGGGCCCACATCTCCACTCTCTCTTTGCTAGATGCATCTCTGCCACAGATGCCAGCCAGGTCTCCTGCAAAAATAAAATGTCAGCTTCAACACGGCTGAGAAAATCAAAGGCTGCAAAACGAGCCGCCGCAGATCGCAGACTTGCAACATTAATCGTCGCAAGGCGAATTGGTGCGGGTACCGCCATACTTAGTGATTGGTTTACATTCCTTTCCGTTTACATTACCCTATTTCAGGAGGTCCTCCCCATCAGAATCAGAGAGGACCCCGTATCTATTTCCTACCAGAACCACGGGCCCGCTTGCGCCACCTTTTGCAGCGGAAACTGAGGCCACAGCTTGGCCAACCCCTGGATCTGGCGCTTTGTGCTTCTTTTTTCTTATAGCCTTTTTTTTTACTCTTTCCCATCTACTGGGTTCAGGACGGTCACCTCCCTCCTCCTCGGACTGCCCACTAGAAGCCAGTCGCTTCTGGGGGTTTTTGCCCGAGGCAGCTTGAACCTCCATCGCCTCCTGCCCGGCAACCGCTGCCGGTTCAACAAGGAGGCGAGGGGAAGATGGTAGGGGTATGAGGGGATGAGAAGAAGGGGGAGGGGGGGAACGAGGGGAAGGGGAAGGGGGGGAGGCAAGGGGAAGGAAGAGAGGGGGAAGGAGCGGGGGAAGGGGGGGACCGGGAAGGGACAGATGGACCCGCAGGGACCTTGGCCCCAGCAGGACCCGCCTTGGGCAGGTTGTGACGCTCCAGGGCCTTCTTGTTGTTTAATAGGACTTTTCCCTTTCTTACCAGGAGCAGCACTCTTAGATGTACTTTTGGGAATTGCCCCAGAAGAGGCACATGCTCCTCCATCCCCACCCGCACCACGTTCCTCGGCTGGAATTACCGGTCTCCTCCTCCCAGATCTATCCCTCTGGGGCAGGGGCCCACCAGGCTCCGTATGTCCCCCTGCCTCGGAGCCCCTCGCCGCCGATGACTCTGGCCCAGGATCCCCAGATGGAGCAGGGGGCTGGCCAGATTCGCCCCCCTCCGCCCGGGAGTCCCTGAATGCTTTGGGGCACCTGCTGAAAGGGTGCCCCAGCTCCCCACAGAGATTGCAGACTATCAGCCTGCAAGTCTCCTGTGGGTGCCTGAACCCGTTGCACCTGACGCATCGGGGCGTCACGCAGTCCGCACTCAGGTGCGCCGGGCTGCCGCATTTAAAGCAGCGACGGGGCTGGCCCGGGTAGAAGACCAGGATCCGGTCCCGGCCAATAAAGGCGCTGCCAGGAACATGGGCCACTGAGTTGCCCTGGCGCTTGAGCCGGATCCTGGCCTGCCAAGCCCCGGTCCAGACCCCGCGCTCATCAAGGGACTTCCGGAGCGGAGTCTGCAGCTGGCCAAACCTCCCGAGCCAGGTCATGATATCCTCTGGCGGGAGGGACTCATTCCTCACCAAGATGGTGAGGTTCTTAACCTCCTCCTGGCGAGACAGGGGGATCACACGGAAACCCCTCCAGGGGTCTGAACCCCTCAAGATATTATAGACAGTCAGAAACCTCTCCATCGAGACGACGGAGAGGAAACTGACGTCAAATTCTTTGGACCCGGTCGGATGGATAACGGCAAATAGATCCGCCACCTTGAAACCGGCGCCCAGTACCCACCCTACAACTTGTCCCCTGGAGGGGCAGGCCCCCTCACCCTCCCACTTTAACTGGATGACATTTCTACGTTTCCTCTCTGGACCCCCTGTACCTCTGGACCAGGCGCTCGGCCCATCAAACTGGGCCGACGGGGGCGCCCTGAAATTTTGGGCGCCAAATTGTCCATACAGGGGGCCCAGAGGGACGCTAGACCCTGCCACTTGGGCGAAGGAGCGGTCCGCCTTCAGCGCCCCTAAAAGTACCGCCTCATCCTCTGCCCCCAGGAGCCTTTCCGGGGTTCCCGGAACTGATGTTACAGGAGGCACCCCTGGGACAGTAGGATTCCCTGGATCGGGTAGCTGACCAACTCCCTCACCCGACACCCCCTCGCCCCCCGCGGGGCCCGAGGCCACATCCGGCACTGCACTGAGGGACTGGGGGATCTCCTCTTGGCCACACCCAAAGAAAGCATCAAGCTGGCTCCCAAGGAGACCCACCCAGTCCATCCCAGACTCTTCCCCCACCTCCTCATGAGCAGCGCAGGAGTCCACCATTACCTCCGCACTGCTCTGAGTACCCTCCAGCTGGCGGATGAATGCCAAAGCCGGACACTCAGTATCTAAATTCCCCATAGGGGACTCACCCCAGCTGGAGCGTATACTATTCCCGCCATCACCGGAAACCGCCGCCACCGAAACACCGCCCACTTCCTGCCCCGGCGGCAGACCGGAAGTGGCGTCACTCGCGACCCGGAAGTTCCGGCTCGCGGCAGTTCCGGCCAGCCCCAACTCACTTCCGGCTACCCCTGTTTGGCTTGCTAAATTTGGCGCCAAACCGGCCAGGGAGCATGGAGCCGCCATTACCTCCTCCTCCATCTTGGGATCCTGTGTATCCCCACCATTACCACCACCCACCACAGCAAGTGTCTTCATCACCGGACTTCGACCAGAGGTCTCCTCTAAACGGATCGCCGGTAACGGGACTGCAGCCATCGGGGGATTGTCTTCGTCTAGTAACAACCTGGGACCGCCAACCGGCGGCTTCCCTAGAGGTAAGCCCAGTTTAATCAGGCACTGATCCACCTCCTTCAAGAGGCTGCCACCCTTCCCCGCACTCCCTGTAGACGTACCACCATCATTAGATACCCTACCCAGGTCAGCCGCAGCTACAGCCCGGGGGCCGGCAGGGACCTGGGGATCCTCCGGTAGCACGCCTTGGGGGGGGGTTCACTGCAGTCTTCTCTTGCTTATCAGTCTTTGTCACAACTTTCCTAGAACTAGACGATACTCCTCCACCACTCTCCTCTGCTTGGCCACCGGGGGTTCCACACCGCGGGGAATACCTCTCTTGGGACCCCTCCTGTGGGGTTTGGCTCCCTTTCATGCGACGCGCAGTTTGTCTTCCCTCCTCCATGGCTCTTAGCAGTTCACATCTTACCGGGCCCAGGAACTCCTCCTCTCCTGGGCCGCGATCGCACAGGTTCTTCAGCAACACAAAAAGCTCTGCGTTAGGCCTTCAATTGCCACTCTAAACTCTGCTCTTCTGACACTACTGGCCCGGTCCCTACGGTTGCGAAGGGAGGTCAGGCAGGCCATTCTTCCGCAATAGGCTTGAATTGCCTTCTTTACCAAGCTCTTAACATGCTCTACCCGGGAGAGGAGCTTCACTGAATCTTCGCCCGGCTGGGCCCGAGTCCAGCTAAGGAGCCCGGACTGGGTCTCCAAGAAAAGTTTTTCCTCCCTGGTCAGATCCACGATCCCAGGGAGGCTCACCGACGGCCCAGGCCGGGAAGACGGCCCCAAACCTGGGCTTGAGGAGGCCATTTCCCCCTCTTGAACGGCGCTCTGGTTCACAGG
>NW_027507789.1:142826492-142831492 GCF_037356315.1 Lithobates pipiens
AACACTCGTTGAACACCTCCTTCAGACGAGGAGCCAAAAGACTCTTAAAGGTTTTATAGAACTCCGCCGTGAACCCATCGGGCCCCGGCGATTTCTTTGGAGACAAAGAGTCTATGGCCTGTTCAATCTCACCCACAGAGATCTCTTCCGCCAAAGAGTCCAGAGAGTCAGACCCCACCCCAAGCGGAGTCTCGTCAAGGAACTGCTTGGCTTTCCTCAGATCCAACGGCTTCTTCCGAAGGATGTCTGAAAAATGGGCTCTGATGATCCCCAAGATGCCTGGCTTGGACCTCACCAGGGAACCCGAGGGATCCTTCAGTCCGCGTACAACCTTCCCACTCACCGCGTCCCCGCAGCTTTTGTAGGGATCCGGGTTAGTGAACCTCCCGTAATCCCTTTCCAGCTTCAGGGAGGCGAGACGGTCATACTGACACTCCTTCATCTGACGCTTCAGATCTGAGATCTGGTCCTGAGGGCCACCATCGGAAACCAGGCGGTCTAGCCGCCTGCGCAACCTCTGATAGGCCTGGTACCGGGATGCTGCCCGGCGGCCTGAGACTTCTCGGAAGAAACCCTCCGACCTCTTCTTCACTACTTCCCACCATTCCTGGCGGGAGCAGCCGCTCTCAAGGAGCGAGGCTTGTTCCAAGAAGAAGTCCTCATAGGTCGACCTAATTTCAGGGTCCTCAAGCAGCGATCCGTTTAGACGCCACAGACCCTTGCCCTTCTGAGGGGTGTCCGCCACATTCAGAGTGACCGACACCATACAGTGGTCAGAGAACTCGACCGCATGCAGCGCAGGAGCCGCAAAGGACGAGTCCCCTTTCAAAAAAAACCTGTCTATTCTACTCTTACTGCTACCTCTGGAGTATGTGAAACCAGTGAGGTTGGGGAAGTGGCGAACGTGCACATCCACCAACCCGGCCTCCCTCACTATGCTATTCATAAAAATACTATCATATCCCAGAGGGCCTGAGGTGCCTGCCCGGTCCTTTGACCTGGTGACCATGTTAAAGTCACCACCAAAGACCACCTGCTGGGATGTAAACAGGTAAGGTTTCAGCAGCGTAAGGAGGTCCTTCCTCCCCCTCTTGGACTGAGGACCATAGAAATTTATGAGGCGGAGGAATTCCCCCCTCACGACTGCATCCACAATCAAGCATCTACCCATCTCTAATTCGATCACTCGTCGACAAGCCACCGAACCAGTCTTAAAAAGGACCGCAACTCCACTGCAGGGCTCAGCCGCAAGAGACCAGAGGGAGGGCCCATGTCTCCACTCCCTCTTTGCTAGATGCATCTCTGCCACAGATGCCAGCCAGGTCTCTTGCAAAAACAAAATGTCGGCCTCAACCCGGCCGAGAAAATCAAAGGCTGCAAACCTAGCCGCCGCAGAACGCACACTTGCAACATTAATGGTCGCAAGGCGCATTGGAGAGGGCGCCGTCATCCTTAGTGATTAAAGTCTACATTCCTCTCTATATACTTACAGCATTAATCCTCCTCGGAGTCCGAGGAGAGGACCCCAAACCGGTTCCAGAGGGCAAGCGAGGGACCCCCACCCGCCCCCGAACTGGTTTCAGGCTGAGGACCCCCGCCACCCTCCTTCCCCGGGCTCCTTCTCTTCTTTTTCTTTGTTTTCTTTTTTTCCCACTCAATATGTAGGGGCTCCCTCCCACTCTCTCCGTCCGATCTACCACTTGATAGGTCCTTGGGCCGTTTATTTGCCCCTTTCCCAGGACCAGTAGTGTCCATAGGGGTCTCTGAAGGATTTTCTGCTGCCAGGTAAGTTTGGCATTTGGCACCCACCCCAGAAGAATCCGGGGGGGGCATAGGGTTAGCAGCCAGGCCTAGGCCTGGGGGGGTTGTATCCAAGGACACAGGGGATGGGGGATGGGAAGGAGGGGGAGGAAGCTTAGTACGAGGGGGAGGGATGGGCCGGGGGGGGGCAGAGGAGGGAAGGGGGAGGAGCCGGGAGCACGGGGAGCTGGGGGAGGAGGGGAAGGGAGGGGGGGGGGGGTCTGAGGCTTTTTAATGGATGACTTATTGCCTTTTACCGGCTTATCAGCCGGTCTACCTGTCACTACTCCGTCCCTCCTTGACCCAGGCTGGGCCGGGGGGTCTACTGGGCAACCACCTATTGGATCTTCAACCACCCTACCCGCCCCCTGCTCGCGCCTGGGGGGCCTAACCCTTTGAGGGAGGGGGGGATCCTCCCTCTGTGGCTCTGGGGGATTGGGGGCTCCACTTTGTCTAGGGTCACCATCACCCCCTGGGCCTGGGGCAGCCCCATCCGCCTGATGCCCCCGGAAAGCCTTGGGGCAACGGCTGAAGGGGTGCCCCATTACCCCGCAGAGGTTGCAGACTATCAGTCTGCAACCATCAGATGAATGGCCGAAGCCATTACATCTCACGCACAGAGGCATTGTGCAGTCTGCACTGAGGTGTGCAGGACTGCCGCACTTGAAACACCTACGGGGCTGGCCGGGGTAGAAGACCAGGATCCGGTCTCGCCCGAAAAACGCGCTACCGGGAACGTGCGCCACGGTGTTTCCCTGGCGCTTGAGCCGGATCCTGACCTGCCACGCACCCGTCCAGACCCCGCGTTCGTCAAGGCTCTTCCTCAGCCCTGACTGGAGCTGTCCGTACCGCGCCAGCCAGGTGGCGATGTCCTCAGGCGGGAGAGACTCGTTCCTGACCAGCACAGTGATGTTTTTAATTTCCTCCTGCCTCGAGAGAGGCACTACCCGGAAACTTTTCCATGGTTCAGACCTCCCGACAATCTCGTAGAGGGTCAGAAAAAGCTCCATGGAGACCACGGAGACGAAGCTAATATCGAACTCTTTCGAGTTCGCAGGATGTATCACTGCGAACAGGTCTGAAACCTTAAACCGAAGCTCCAACAGGTAATCAATCACTTGACCCCTGCTGGGACAAGCGGTCGCTCCCTCCCACCTGAGCTGCACCACGTTGCGCCTGCGTCTTTCGGGACCCCCTGTACCCCTGGACCAGGCATTCGCCCCTTGGAATTGCTCCTCGGGGGGGGGGGCCCTGAAGTTCTGGGCACCAAACTGGCCGTACAGGGGCCTTAGGGGCACAGACGCACCTGCCACCTGGGCAAACGAACGTCCAGTTTTCAGGGCACTCAGGAGGTTTGCCTCGGCTTGCGTGCCCAAGATGACATTGGGGCCTGCGGGGGAAGGGTCAGGCTCCCCGTGAACCAGGCCGGAAGGCCCAGGCTGAGCTGATGTTGTTTTCCCACCCTCTGGCCCACCCTCCGGCCCACCTGTGACACCTACTTTCCTCCTCACCACCCTTTCCATGGGGGGCGGGGCACTAGCCACCTCTACTGCAGGACCCTGGGGGGAGGCAACTTCCATCACCTCCTCCCGCTGGGATCCCTCTAGCTCCCTTATAAATTTTAGTGCGGGGCATTCAGCACCCAACTCTCCCATAGGGGATTCACCCCAGCTCCCCTGCCTGGCCGGGAGATCCACATCGGGGGATTCCCCCTGCCCCTCCGAGATAGTACCCAGTGGGTCTCCCAAACCCTCGTCCATTCCTTCCGCCCCGACCGAGAGGCCGTGGGCAGTATCATGTGGTGACTCCACAGTCTTTTCGGACATTTCCTGCACTTCCGGGGACGCGTTGTTAGTCACTTCCGGTCCGCGGGAGCCACTTCCGGACGCGGCCCTCGGCGCCGGAAATGACGCGGATCTTCCCGCGACATGTCCCGCTATGGTGTCCGCAGCGGAAGAAGATCTCCTTTCCACACACGTTTTCACAGACGCCACAGACGCCATTGGCGCCACAGACTTCATCCCCTCACCACGTGCGGCCGCGGCGGGGGCCGCCATTATGGCCGGCAACCCTCGCACCGCATGGGGGACCGACGGATCACCCTGGATCACTGGGGGGGCCTGTGCTGCGCCATCAGCCGCGGACTTGCTGACAACAGATTGTACTGGCCCTTCCAGATGGCTCCGGGTGAGGACTACTACCAGTTTTTTCCCTTGGTACTCCACACTTTCCACACTTCCCTCTCCCCTGGAGCCTCCCAACACTTCACCGGGTACCCTACCCGGGTCAACCCTTGCCCCAATCTCGGACTGGGCAGGCGGACTTACATGGACCCGGGGCCCCTTCGTGCTTACCGCTCCAGGGGGGGCACCGTCCTCACTGATGTCTGTACCAGGATGCTGGCTTCTCTCTTCCTCCACACTTGCCGAAGGGTCTTCCACAGCCGGTTCGGGTAAGCTCTTCTGCGTTCCCCTCCTTACTGCTTGGGAGCCCTCCTGGCTCATTCTCAGGAGTTCCCGTTTTATTTCAAGCAGGAACCCTCTCTCTCCTACTCCTCTCTCACAGAGACCGCCCAGGAGCTGCCAGAGGTCTCTGCATTCAGCTTTGAGATCTTCTATGGCTTCTCTGTACTCTGCTCTTTTCTTGCTTCCTGAACGGTCTCTGGAGTTCCTGAGAGCCGTCAGCTTTTCCATCTTCTTGCCGTATACCTCTACTGCCTTCTGGATCAGGGTTTTCACCCTGACCCTGCGCCTTTGCAGCTTCAAGCCATCTTCACCCGGCTGTGCCCGGGTCCAGTCGCTTAACTCCACTTGGGTGGATAAAAACAATCGTTCCTCCCTGGAGAGGCCTTCCTTTCCACCAGGGGGATGAGCTGTAGCCCCAGGCCGGGAAGAGGGCCCCGAGCCTGGGCTGGCTGACGCCATGGACCCGCTGGTCTTGTTGCTGTCTGGAGCTTCTGCAGGAGCAGATCTGAACACAACCTTACACCGCGGGTGCTGGCACCAGACTTGCCCTCCAATAGATCCTCGTTAAAGGATTTAAAGTGTACTCATTACAATTACAGGGCCTCGAAAGAGTCCTGTATTGTTATTTTTCGTCACTACCTCCCCGAGTCGGGAGTGGGTAATTTGCGCGCCTGCTGCCTTCCTTGGATGTGGTAGCCGTTTCTCAGGCTCCCTCTCCGGAATCGAACCCTGATT
>NW_027507789.1:142836492-142846492 GCF_037356315.1 Lithobates pipiens
CTGTCAAAGAGTCAGGGAGGTCAGGCCCCGCACGGAGCGGAGTCTCATCAAGGAAGTCCCTGACTTTCTCCATATCTAAAGGCTTCTTCTTCAAGAGGTCTGAAAAATGGTCCCTGATGACACCCAGGATCCCTGATTTGGACCGCACCAGTGATCCGGAGGAGTCCCTCAGTCCATGTACGACCTTCGAACTCACCGCCTCACCACAGTTCTTGTAAGGATCCGGGGAGGAAAACTTCCCGTAATCCCTCTCAAGGACCAGGGAGGCGAGACGGTCGTACTGACACTCTCTCATCTGAAGCTTCAGATCGGATATCTGCTCCTGAGGGCCACCAAAGGAGATCAGGTCGTCCAGACGCATGCGCAACCTCTGGTAGGCCAGGTACTTAGAACTTGCCCGGTACCTAGAGACCCTACGGAAAAAGCCTTCCGACCTTTTCTTCACTACTTCCCACCATTCCTGGCGGGAGCAGCCGCTCTCAAGGAGCGAGGCCTGTTCCCTAAGAAAGGTCTCATAGGCTTCCCTAACTTCAGAGTCCTCGAGCAGCGACCCATTCAGTCGCCACAACCCTTTCCCTTTCTGGGGGGTCTCGGCAACATTCAGAGTCACAGATACCATACAGTGATCAGAGAACTCCACCGCATGCAGCACAGGAGCCGCAAAGGCAGAGTCCCCCTTCAAAAAAAACCTGTCTAATCTACTCTTACAACTACCTCTGGAATAGGTGAACCCCGTGTGATTGGGGAGGCGACAAACGTGCGCATCCACCAATCCGGCTTCCCTCACTATGGTATTCAGAAAAATACTATCATATCCCAAGGGGCCAGAGGCACCTGCCCGATCCTTTGATCTGGTGACCATGTTGAAGTCACCGCCAAAGACCACCTGTTGGGATGTAAAAAGGTAAAGCTTGACCGCCGTAAGGAGGCTCTTCCTGTCCCTCTTGGACTGGGGACCATAGAAATTGATGAGTCTAAGGAATTGCCCCCTCACGACGGCGTCCACCACCAGACACCTACCAGTCTCCACCTCAATTACTCGTCGGCAAGCCACCGGACCAGTCTTAAAAAGAACCGCAACTCCACTGCAGGGCTCGGCCGCAAGAGACCAGAGGGAGGGCCCACATCTCCACTCCCTCTTTGCCAAATGCACCTCTGCCACCGATGCTAGCCAGGTCTCCTGCAAAAACAAAATGTCAGCCTCAATCTGGCTGAGAAAAGTGAAGGCCGCAAAACGAGCCGCCACAGAACGAACACTTGCAACATTAATCGTCGCAAGGCGTATTGGAGAGGGTACTGCCATCTTTAGTAATTGGATGGTTTACGTTCACCTCTGTTACCCAACACCTTACAAGTCGTCACTCAAATCCGAATCGGAGAAGAACCAGTAGCGGTTGTAAAGGGGGAGGGGAGCATCCCCCCCTCCCGCTACCGGAACCCTCCTCTTCTTTTTCTTTTTGGACTTTTTTTTGGTCCACTCCACCTCCACAAAACCTTCCCCACGACCATCCTCGGAAAGGCCACTAGAGGCCTCCTTTAGCCTCTTAAAAAGACCCTTCCCAGGGCCTGAGGTGTCCATCTGGTCCTGGTCATCAGGACCAGGCACTAGGCAAGAGGGACCGGGGGTAGGGGACGGCACAACAGGAAGGGGAAGAGGGGGAGACGAGGGGGGGGGGCAGGGGGAACGGGGGCAGACAGGGGAAGAGGAGGGGGGGGAGCTTCCTAGGGGGCGGGACAGGGGAGGACAAATGGGTAGAGGGAGGGACACCGGGACCACCCCCCACAGATGACTTTGGGGGACCCTCGGGATGGGCACCACCTGGGACCGACTTACCCCCAGGACCTTTAGAGGCCCTAGGTGTTGGGACCGGGGGAGCCGGCCCCCCATCACCAGGCGCAGCCTGGGCAGCAGCATCCCCCTGCCTGCGCCTACTCGTCCTCTGCCTCTGCGGGCGAGGGTCAGATGATTTTGACCCCGCCCCAGGGTCCGCAGGACCAGCAGTAGGACCTGACTCCCCATTCCCCTGACCCCCAGCTTGACCAGGCGCACAGCCTTCTGACCCATACCCACGGAAGGCCTTCGGGCACCGGCTGAAGGGGTGACCCAGTTCCCCACACAGGTTGCAAACAATCAACCTGCAGGTGTCTGGCGAGTGCCCGAAGCCATTGCACCTCACGCAGCGTGGCATAGTACAATCTGCGCTGAGGTGCGCCGGGCTGCCGCACTTAAAGCAGCGCCGAGGCTGGCCAGGGTAGAAGACCAGGATCCTGTCCCTGCCAATG
Source organism: Lithobates pipiens (assembly GCF_037356315.1). Lineage (NCBI taxonomy): Eukaryota > Metazoa > Chordata > Amphibia > Anura > Ranidae > Lithobates > Lithobates pipiens. The sequence continues at coordinate 142,838,776 of NW_027507789.1, forward strand.
AACGCACTGCCAGGGACATGTGTAACACTGGCGCCCAGCCTCTTCAGGCGGATCCTGGCCGTCCACGACCCAGTCCAAACCCCACGCTCGTCCAATACTTTCTTTAAAGGACACTGCAGCTGCCCGTACCGCCCGAGCCAGGTCATTATATCCTCGGGCGGCAAAGACTCGTTTCTCACGAGTACTGTTAGGGTCTTCACCTCCTCTTGGCGGGACAGAGGGATGACCCTAATACTCTTCCAGGGGTCGGACTTCCTTAAGATCTCGTAGATGGTAAGGAACATCTCCATCAGTACCACAGAAACGAAACTGACATCGAATTCCCTGGAGTTTGTTGGGTGAATGACGGCAAAAAGGTCCGAGACTTTGAACCCTGCCGCCAACACCCAATCAATTATCTGTCCTCTGGTGGGGCACTGCCCCGCCCCTTCCCATTTTAGCTGTACCACGTTACGTCTCCTTCTCTCCGGACCCCCTGCACCCCTTGACCAGGTGCCGCCATCCTGCGCCTGGTCCGCCGGAGGGGCCCGAAAATTTTGCGCCCCAAACCGGGCATACAGGGGGCCAGAGGGACACTGGCACCAGCCACTTGGGCAAAGGACCTCCCTTCCTTCAGGGCCGTCAGAAGACCCGCCTCCTGTGGCTGGTCAAGCAAGACCCCCGGAGCTGGGGGAGGACCCACCACTGGGTCGCCGCTCCCCTTGGCCCCGCCCACAATCACCTCCGTAGCCTCCCGAGGCTGAGGCCCAACCACCTGCCTCCTCAACCTCCTCCTTGCCACTGGGGGAGGAGGTGTCTCCGGGACGCCCCCCAAGACGGCCGCCAGCTGGCTATCCTGGAGATTGTCCCACTCCACGGAGGCAACAACTGCCTCGCCCCCCACCTCCATACCCTCCTGACCCTCAACAGGCTCCTGGGACCCCTTCAGGAGCCTGATGAATCGGAGAGCCGGAGAGTCATCCCGTAACACGCCCATCCTGCTCTCCCCCCAGTCAGCAGACTGCTGACCCGCTGGGAGCCCTTCCAAAGACCCGCCCCCCGTACCATCCCCCACTTCCTGCCCTGGCGGCAACCCGGAAACGGCGGGTGACACAGGCCGGAAGTGGTCCGGATCCACCTCCCGCGACACTTCCGGCGACACTTCCGGCAAGCCCGCCCCTTCCGGCCCCTCCCCCACCACGCGGGTGACGCCCGCCGCGGCTCCGGCGCCATTAGCCCCTGATGGGAGGCTAGGAGCCTGTGGGTCATCTTCCCCTGCATCTCGCAGAGGAAGTGACCTGGTAGTAACTGCCGCCTCAACCTTTCCCTCCGCCATCACAACAACCGGACCTGAAGACAAAGCCAAAGTCTCAACAGTAAGTCCTTCACTTTTTCCTCCACATGTCTTCCCCTCCCCCATGGCGTGTGTCTGTGCAGCGGGCGCCATCTTGGCGGGTCCGCTCTGCACGGACGGAACACACGCTGGGTTCCTCGGGGCCGCACGGGGGGGCACAGTCCCAGATTTTGGGGTCACGTCGTCATCACTCTTCCCGGTCTTCGGGGTCACCTGGGGGCCAACCGGTAGCGGCGACAGTACAACAACGGGCTTCAGCACCCTCACCGCCCTGCCCCCATCAGCCGCACTAGCCTCCCGCCGCGCTGTTTCACCGGGTACCCTACCTGGCTCTACCTGCTCCCCAGCCATGAGCACAGACTGGGCTGACGCAGGGAGCCGGGGACCCTCCACAGCTACTGCAGCAGGGGCTGCGCCGGGCCGGGAAGCCTCCTCATCGCTACCGGTCTCCGCTGCACCCCCCTCCTCTTCCACCTCCACCTCCGGTTCCTCTGGATCCGGTACCACTTTCCTTCCTTCCACCTCCACCTCCTGTGAGGCCTGCATGGAGAGCTGACCCCCGCGCCTTGCAGCCTGGGTTCCCTCCTGGTTGGCCCGCCGTATCTCCCTTCTTACCGACAGGCAGAAACCGTGCTCCCCGATCCCTCTTTCGCAGAGACCGTCAATTAGATCCCAATCTCGGGCGCACTGCTCCTTCAAGGACTCGATCGCCACTCGGTATTCTTTCCTGCGGGCGCTGTTCGCCTTATCCCTACGGTTCCGTAGGCCGGACAAAACTTCCATTTTTTTCCCGAAGGCCGTGGAAGCCTTCTGGAGCAGGCCCTTCACCCGGTTCCTCCGCTTCCGGGTCTGGGACGGGTCCTCCCCTGGCTGGGCCCGGGTCCAGTCCGCGATAGTAACTTGCGTTCCCAAAAAGAGTCTTTCCTCCCTGGACAAGTCCTTAAGCCCAGGGATAGTATGGACCTCACCAGGCCGGGCCGACTGCCCCGGGCCTGGGCTTGAGGAGGCCATCACTCCCCCTCACAGCAAACACTCTGGATCTTCAGGAGCTCCTAACAGACGTGACCTACTCCAACAGCGTTGGAGCTGGAGGTTTTTATTGGATACTGCTACCAATATGTACAAAAGAAACCATACATAACAAAATACAAGCTCCAGTAAAGAAAATAAGCGAAAACTACTCCACTCGAGTACATAACTCAGAAGACTAAAAAAAAGCTTTCAATCTAACCCCCATTTATATTAAGTCCATCCCACCGAAGAGGGGGAAGAAAGGTCCACCAAACAGCAGCCAATCTTCCCTACGGATCATCTGGACTCTCATAATACACAGAAATTATAAGCCCATCCTATCATACTTATCTAACAAAACCACACTACCTATCTATACACAGCAAACTATAAGAGCAGGCAGGAATGCAACGAAATCGTCAGTGCCTACCATGCTTTTAAAATTGTTTAAACCCAAAAAGCTAGAAAAAAAGTGATAGGATAGCACCCACCACCCAGGAAAAGGGAGGGGCGGGTCATCTAAGGCGGCCGGAAGGAGAAACCCCTCCACAACCTGGCACGCCTCTCTCCGCCCATCCTTTCTCCTTCAAGAAACCTCACCTTCTCCAACTCCCGAAGTATATCACCCGCCACCTCATGCACGGACAGGAACTTGCCCCTAGTGGACACAAGACACCGAGCGTGCCAGGTGTAATAAAGACAGATAGTACTAACTAGATAAAGTGAGGACAACTCAAAACCCCTCCGGGCTCTGAAGTCGCCGTACACCCTCTCAGGGTAGGTCAGGGCCCGGAGGCCAGGATAGCCAACAGCATCCCCCACCTCCCTCAAAACCTCCGAGTTGAAAGGGCACTCGACCAAAAAGTGGTCCATGGTCTCTAGCGCCCCACCACACTCCGGACGAGGACAACCCCTGTCCGCTAGGTTCCGATATTTCAAGTTTGATCTCACATAGAGCCGTCCATGGAACGCTCTCCATGCGAGATCCCAGAACTTGAGGGGAATTCTTTTAGAATTCAGGAGAGCTAGTCCCTCCCTAAGGACCCTGTCCGGGCAGTCCCTCAAGGCCAGTGGCCTCAAAACGTCCGAGGCCATGACTCTCTGGTGCAGCTCCCGCCGCCCCAAAGAGCCTACCTCTAAGGCCGTTGTCCGCCACCGCCTCAGTACCTTCAGGGTGGTTGGAACATACGAGGGGAGGTACCCATGGGATCTCCGAAGATCACCCGGGCGACCCCCCTCCTCCCACCCGCTCAGGAAGCTCAGAAACCAGTCCTTACACGAACGCCCCCACAGAGGGGGCTCGCCCATAAAGATGGGTTGCAGGTTGAACTTAACAAACACCACGGAAAAAAAAAAGACCGTGGGGTTCACCATGTCCAACCCACCCTGCCCCCTCCGCCGGTACGTGACTTCCCTTTTGATCAAATTCAGCCTGTTCCCCCACAAGAGCAGGAAAAACAGACCGCAGATCCGTGCATAGAGCGACTCGGGTAAAAGACAAACGTAACTGACATAGAGAAACTCAGGAAGCAAATAGGTTTTGACCAAGCTCACCCTTTCCCTCAGCGACAGCTTCCAGCCTTTCCAGGCGTTAACCTTCTGGGCGGCACCTACCAGCCTGCGCTCCCAATTTAGTTTGGGATAGTCACCCGGGCCGAAATAGATGCCTAGAATCTTCACTTCAGGTTGGGGCGTGGGAAAAACGTCCGGAAGGGCAAACTGCTCACCCTCCCTACCCAACCAGAGAGCTTCACTCTTATCCCAGTTGACCAACGAACCAGATGCCTCGGAGTAGCCCCCAATCTGTGTCTCCACAAACTGGGCCTCCTCTCGGCTAGCCACCACCACCGAGACATCGTCCGCGTAGGCCACTACTCTCACTGTCTCGTCCGGGCCACTGCAGGGCCCCGTCGGGACCCCACCCAGGCGCCCGCAGTCTAGCCTCCTCACGAAGGGGTCGACCGCAAAGACGTAGAGCAGGGGGCTCAACGGGCAGCCCTGCCTAACACCAGAGTCCACCGGGAAAGTAGGACCCACCCAACCATTGACCAGGGGGAAGCTCTCCGCCCCCCTATACAATACCCTGAGCCAATTGATGAATTGATCAGGCAGGCCGTATCTACCCAGGAGAAGCCAGAGGTACTCATGGTCCACCCGGTCAAAAGCTTTCGCTTGATCTAGTGCCAGTAGGTACCGTCCATCACCCGTCGCCCTGCACCTTTCCACAGCCTCCCGGACGTTAAGGACAGCACTAAAGGTGCTACGGCCAGGAACTGCGCAGTGCTGGGAGACCGACAGCAACTTGTCTGCTACAGCAGACATACGTGAAAACAAAATCTTTGCCAGAATCTTTCTATCCGTGGAGAGAAGGGCGATGGGACGCCAATTCTCCACCACAGACGGATCCTTCCCCTTGGACAGAGGGATCAGGGCCGACCTTCTCATCGAGGGAGGAAGCAGGCCGGATGCCAAACATTCGCTGAACACCTCCCTCAGACAAGGAGCCAAAAGGCTCTTAAAGGTTTTATAAAACTCCGCCGTGAAACCGTCAGGCCCCGGCGATTTCTTTAGCGACAAAGAGTCAATAGCCTGCTCGACTTCGGCCACTGTGATCTCTTCTGTCAAAGGGTCTAGGGAGTCAGGCCCCGCCCCAAGCGGAGTCTCGTCAAGGAAACTTTTGGCCTTTTCCAGATCCAACGGTCTCTTCCGAAGGATGTCCGAAAAATGGGCTCTGATGATCCCCAGGATGCCCGGTTTGGACCTTACCAGGGAACCCGAGGGATCTCTCAGTCCGTGTATGACCTTCCCACTCACCGCGTCCCCGCAGCTTTTGTAGGGATCTGGGTTGGTAAACTTCCCATAATCCCTCTCCAGCAACAGGGAGGCGAGATGGTCATACTGACACTCCTTCATCTGGAGCTTCAGATCTGAAATCTGGTCCTGAGGGCCACCATCAGACACCAGGCGATCCAGCTGCCTACGTAACTTCTGGTAGACCTGGTACTGGGATGCTGCCCGGCGACCTGAGACTTCCCGAAAGAAGCCCTCCGACCTCTTCTTCACTACTTCCCACCATTCCTGGCGGGAGCAGCCGCTCTCAAGGAGCGAGGCTTGTTCCTGAAAGAAGTCCTCATAGGCCGACCTAACTTCAGGATCCTCAAGCAGCGACCCATTTAGTCGCCACAGGCCCCTCCCTTTTCTGAGGGGTGTCCGCCACATTCAGAGTGACCGACACCATACAGTGGTCAGAGAACTCGACCGCATGCAGCTCAGGGGCTGCAAAGGACGAGTCCCCCTTCAAAAAAAACCTGTCTAATCTACTCCTACAGCTACCTCTAGAGTATGTGAACCCCGTGAGGTTGGGGAAGTGACGAACGTGCACATCCACCAACCCGGCCTCTCTCACTATACTATTTAGAAAAATACTATCGTATCCCAGGGGGCCTGGGGTGCCCGCCCGGTCCTTTGACCTGGTGACCATGTTAAAGTCACCTCCCCAGACCACCTGCTGGGATGTAAACAGGTATGGTTTCAGCAGCGCAAGGAGGTCCTTCCTCCCCCTCTTGGACTGAGGTCCATAAAAATTAATGAGGCGGAGGGATTCCCCCCTCACGACTGCGTCCACAATCAAACACCTACCAATTTCTAATTCAATCACTCGTCGACAAGCCACCGAACCAGTCTTAAAAAGGACCGCAACCCCACTGCAGGGCTCAGCCGCAAGAGACCAGAGGGAGGGCCCATGTCTCCACTCCCTCTTTGCTAGGTGCATCTCTGCCACAGATGCCAGCCAGGTCTCTTGCAAAAACAAAATGTCGGCTTCAACACGGCCGAGAAAATCAAAGGCTGCAAATCTAGCCGCCGCAGAACGAACACTCGCAACATTAATGGTTGCAAGGCGTATTGGGGCGGGTACCGCCATCCTTAGTGATTGAAGTTTGCATTCCTCTCTACTTACACTTTATGGCTCAATCCTCCTCGGAGTCCGAGGAGGACAGAACCCCAAACCGATTCCAGAGGGAGAGGGCCCCACCAGCCTCAGAACTGGCACCTGGCTGGGGGTCATCACTGCCCTCTTTCCCTAAACCCTTCCGCTTACGCTTTTTAACTTTTTTCTTAACCCATTCCGTTTTGGGGGGATCCCTCCCGCTCTCCCCATCAGATCTACCACTAGAGACCTCCTTAGGCCTTTTGTTGGCTCCTTTCCCAACCTCAGAGACCTCCATTGGAATCTCGTCCCTCGGGCTCACCCGTCGGCTCCCCACCACCCCTTGGGCAGGGGGGGCATCAGCAGAGCCGACTGGTCCCGAGATGGGCAGGAACCACTTGCAGATACCACAGATGGTAAGAGGGGAGGGGAAGGGGGAAGGGTAGAGGGACCGGGGGAGGGAACCGGGGATGGGGAGACCAGGGGGGGGGAGGGGGAGAGGGGAGAAGCAGGGGATGGAGGGGAAGCAGGGTTAGCCGGGGAAGGGGGAGGCTGCTTCCCAGAGGACCCTTTGTCCGGTTTCCCAACCGGTTTGGTCACCTCCTCACTAGGCCCAGAACCTGGATCTACACCAGCCGCTCCTATACCAGACCCCTCCCCTTGCTCACGCCTGGGAGGCCCGACCCTTTGAGGGAGGGGGGGCCCCCCCCCATGTGACCCCGAAGGGTCGGGGTCCCCACTTTGTCTAGGGACCCCACCTCCTTCCCCTTCTGGGCCTGGGGCACCCCCCCCAGCCTGACCCCCCCGGAAAGCCTTGGGGCATCGACTGAAGGGGTGCCCCATCTCCCCACAGAGGTTGCAGACTATAAGTCTGCAACCTTCAGATGCATGGCCGAAGCCATTACATCTCACGCAACGTGGCATGGTACAGTCCGCACTGAGGTGTGCTGGACTACCGCACTTGAAGCAGCGGCGGGGCTGGCCGGGGTAGAAGACCAGGATCCGGTCTCTACCTATAAAGGCACTGCCTGGTACGTGCGCCACGGTGTTGTTGTGGCGCTTGAGCCGGATCCTGACCAACCACGCCCCAGTCCAGACCCCGCGCTCATCAAGGCTCTTCCTCAGCCCTGACTGGAGCTGCCCATACCGCGCAAGCCAAGTGGCGATGTCCTCAGGTGGGAGGGACTCGTTTCTGACCAGAACGGTCACGTTCTTTATCTCCTCCTGCCTCGAAAGAGGGATCACCCTGAAACTCTTCCACGGTTCCGACTTCCTGACAAGCTCATACAAAGTCAGGAAGAGCTCCATGGAGACCACGGAGACAAAACTAATGTCAAACTCCCTGGTGTTAGTAGGGTGTATGACCGCAAAGAGGTCTGAAACTTTAAACCGTAACGCCAGCAGATGGTCAATGACCTGACCCCTGCTGGGACAGGCAGACGCCC
>NW_027507789.1:142853992-142856492 GCF_037356315.1 Lithobates pipiens
TCAACATAGGCCTCCCTGACTTCAGGATCCTCAAGTAGCGACCCATTTAGTCGCCACAAGCCTCGACCTTTCTGAGGGATGTCGGCCACGTTTAAGGTAACAGACACCATACAGTGATCGGAAAATTCGACCGCCTGCACCACCGAGGGCGCAAAGGACGAATCTCCCTTCAAAAAAAACCTATCTAATCTACTCTTACATCTACCTCGGAAGTATGTGAAACCTGTGTGACTGGGGAGGTGACGAACGTGTACGTCCACCAGTCCGGCTTCCCTAACTATGCTGTTCAAAAAGATACTATCATATCCCAGGGGGCCAGAGGTGCCTGCCCGGTCCTTTGACCTGGTGACCATGTTAAAGTCACAACCAAAGGCCACCTGCTGGGATGTAAACAGGTAAGGTTTCAGCAGCGTGAGAAGGTCCTTCCTCCCCCTCTTGGACTGAGGTCCATAGAAATTAATGAGGCGGAGGGATTCCCCTCTGACTACTGCATCCACGACCAAACATCTCCCAATCTCTAACTCAATCACTCGTCGACATAACACCGAACCGGTCTTAAAAAGGACCGCAACTCCACTGCACGGCTCAGCCGCAAGAGACCAGAGGGAGGGCCCATATCTCCACTCCCTCTTTGCTAGATGCATCTCTGCCACAGATGCCAGCCAGGTCTCCTGCAAAAACAAAATGTCGGCTTCAACACGGCCGAGAAAATGAAAGGCTACACCACGAGCCGCCGCAGACCGAATGCTTGCAACATTAATCGTCGCAAGTCGGATTGGAGTGGGCTCAGTCATTCTTAGTGATTGACTTATGTTCCCCTCTATACACTACTTACAGGTCATCCTCGGAATCCGAGGAGAGGACTCCAAAACTGTTCCACAGTTCAAGTGCGGCACTATGCCCGGGCATCCTACCAGGTTCACCCTGAGCCGCAACCCCACCTTTTTTCTTCTTCTTTTTATTTTTTTTCTTAGTCCAAGGCATAGAGACGTAATCTCTGCCATCCTCCTCTGACATGCCACTAGAGAGATCTATGGACCTCTTATTAGCGTTGTTTCCTGCCTCTAGTATTTCCATTTGTTCTAAAATATCCTGGGGTACTACTCCCCCTTTCTTACTACTCTGGCCCGGGGTGGGTGGGGCTGGCCTAGCCCTGGGAGGAGGGAGCGGACAGGGGGGGGAGGGGGGAGGGTTAGGAGGGGCCGGGGCGGGTTGGGGAGGACTGGAGACTGGGGGGGTACCAAAGATTTCCCCTCAGGGACTGAAGGGACAGACGGGCCAGGCTCAGATGTTTGACCAGCCTGGCCTTCAACATGTGGCGGTATAGGTCCAGCCCGCTTTCCCACTCGGGACTCCTCCTGCTCTGCATCAGAAGCAGGGCGAGGCCGCCTCCTCGTTCTCCGAGGCAGGGGGGTTGGCGGGGCCACAGGACCCGGGTTCCCGGGAGGTCCTGATGCACCTTGGGCATCCTCCGGGGGCGCGGCAGCCTGGGGGGGCGGGCCCCCACCCTCCGCCGTCCGTCCCTTAAAAGCCTTGGGACAGCGGCTGAAGGGGTGGCCCAACACCCCACACAGGTTACAGACAATTAGGTTGCAACCCTCCGAAGAATGCCCAAAATTATTACATCTCACACACCTGGGCATGGTGCAGTCCGTGCTCAGGTGTGCCGGGCTGCCACACCTGAAGCAGCGGCGGGGCTGACCGGGGTAGAATACCAGGATCCGGTCACGGCCAATGAACGCACTGCCCGGAATGTGCGCCACTGAGGTGTTACTACGCTTGAGCCGGATCCTGGCTAGCCACGCCCCGGTCCAGATACCCCGCTCGTCCAGATTTTTCCTAAGACCGGACTGCACCTGCCCATACCGCCCCAACCATGTGAGGATGTCCTCCGGGGGGAGGGATTCGTTCCTTACCAGAACAGTCACGTTTTTTATCTCCTGCCGCGAAAGCGGTATTACCCTGAAACTCTTCCATGGGTCTGACCTTTTCACCATCTCGTACAAGGTCAGGAAGAGCTCCATTAGTACCGGAGACATAAAGCTTACATCGAACTCCTTTGAATTCGATGGATGTATGACTGCATACAAATCCGCTACCTTAAACTTCAAGACAAGCAGATGATCTATAACATGACCCCTTGATGGGCAGGGGTCCGATCCCTCCCACCTCAGTTGGATCACATTCCTCCTTTTTCTCTCTGGGCCCCCTGTACCCCTAGACCAGGCATGGGCGCCCTGGGGCTGCTCCGCGGGTGGGACCCTAAAATTTTGGGCCCCAAACTGGCCATACAGGGGGCCCAGAGGAATACAAGAGCCTGCGACCTGGGCAAAGGACCTCCCGGTTTTTAATGCCCCAAGGAGGCTTGCCTCCTCTTGCGTACCAATGGTTGCTACAGGAGGGGGAGGGGGGGAGGAGGGGAGGGGGGAGGGAGGGGAGAAGGGGGAGGGAGGGGAGAGGGAGGAAGGGGGACTGGGTCCTCCTGTTCCGGGACCGACCT
>NW_027507789.1:142861492-142873992 GCF_037356315.1 Lithobates pipiens
TCAGAACCTCCAGGTTGAAAGGGCACTGGACCAGAAAATGGTCCATGGTCTCCAGTACCCCTTCACAATCCTGACGCGGACAGTCTCTGTCATCCAGGTTCCGGTATTTTAGGTTTGCGCGGACATATAGGCGTCCGTGGAACGCCCTCCACGCAAGATCCCAAAACTTAGGTGGAATTCTCGGGGAATTCAAGAGGGCTAGCCCCTCCCCGAGGACTCTCTCCGGACAGTCCTTCAAAGCCAGTGGCTTCAAAATGTCCGAGGCCATGACCCTTGAGTGCAGCTCACGCCGACCCATAGAGCCCACCTCAAGGGCAGTTATCCGCCACTGCCTTAATACCTTCAGTGCTTGTGGGACATAAGACGGGAGGTACCCGTGTGATCTCCGCAGATCACCAGGCCGCCCCCCCCCCCTCCCACTCACTCAGAAACAGCAAGAGCCAGGCCTTGCATGAACGTTCCCACAGAGAAGGCCCGTCCACAAAGATGGACTGGAGGTTGAACTTTACAAACACGACAGTGAAAAACACCACCGGGTTGACCATGTCCAACCCCCCATGCCTCCGCTGCCGGTACGTGACCTCCCTTCTGATCAAATTTAGTCTGTTTCCCCACAAGAGCAGGAAAAACAGACTCAAGATTCGGGCATAGAAAGATGCTGGCAACAGACAGACGTAGCTGACATAGAGAAATTCAGGCAGCAAGTATGTTTTGATCAGGCTCACCCTCTCTCTCAGCGTCAGCTTCCAGCCCTTCCAGGCATTCACTTTCCGAGACGCACCAACCAACCTGCTCTCCCAGTTTAGTTTGGGATAGTCCTCCGGGCCGAAAAAGATGCCAAGAATTTAGATTTTTGGCAGGGGCTCCGGGAAAACGTCCGGAAGGGCGAACTGCTCGCCCTCCCTTCCCAACCAGAGAACTTCACTCTTGTCCCAGTTGACTAGCGAACCAGATGCCTCGGAGTAGCCCCCAATCTGCGTTTCCACAAACCGGGCCTCCTCTCGGCTAGACACCACCACAGAGACATCGTCCGCATAAGCCACCACCCTCACTGCCAAATCTGAGCCACTGCAAGGCTCCACCGGGACCCCCCTCAAACGCTCGCAGTCAAGCCTCCTCACAAAGGGATCTACTGCAAAGACGTAGAGAAGGGGACTCAGTGGGCAACCCTGCCTGACGCCAGAGTCCACAGGAAAGCAGGGACCCTTCCAACCATTGACGAGAGGGAAGCTCTCCGCCCCTCTGTACAAAACCTCAAGCCAATTCACAAATTGGTCAGGCAGGCCGTATTTTCTCAGAAGAAGCCAGAGATACTCATGGCTTACCCGATCAAAAGCCTTCGCCTGATCCAATGCCAGCAGATACCGCCCGTCACCCGTTGCCCTGCACCTTTCCACGGCCTCCCGGACGCTCAGGACAGCACTAAATGTGCTACGGCCAGGAACTGCACAGTGCTGGGAGACTGACAGTAAATCGTCAGCGACGGCCGACATACGTGAAAACAGTATCTTCGCCAGTATCTTCCTATCCGTAGTGAGAAGGGCAATAGGACGCCAGTTCTCAATAACGGACGAATCTTTCCCCTTTGACAGGAGGATCAGTGCTGACCTTCTCATTGAGGGAGGCAGCAGGCCAATGGCCAAACATTCACAGAACACCTCCCTCAAAAGAGGGACCAAGAGACCCTTAAAGGTTTTATAGAACTCAGCCGTAAACCCGTCAGGTCCAGGCGATTTCTTTGGTGACAAAGAGTCAATGGCCCGCTCAACCTCAGCGACTGAGATCTCGACTGTCAAAGAGTCAGGGAGGTCAGGCCCCGCACGGAGCGGAGTCTCATCAAGGAAGTCCCTGACTTTCTCCATATCTAAAGGCTTCTTCTTCAAGAGGTCTGAAAAATGGTCCCTGATGACACCCAGGATCCCTGATTTGGACCGCACCAGTGATCCGGAGGAGTCCCTCAGTCCATGTACGACCTTCGAACTCACCGCCTCACCACAGTTCTTGTAAGGACCCGGGGAGGAAAACTTCCCGTAATCCCTCTCAAGGACCAGGGAGGCGAGACGGTCGTACTGACACTCTCTCATCTGAAGCTTCAGATCGGATATCTGCTCCTGAGGGCCACCAAAGGAGATCAGGTCGTCCAGACGCCTGCGCAACCTCTGGTAGGCCAGGTACTTAGAACTTGCCCGGTACCTAGAGACCCTACGGAAAAAGCCTTCCGACCTTTTCTTCACTACTTCCCACCATTCCTGGCGGGAGCAGCCGCTCTCAAGGAGCGAGGCCTGTTCCGTAAGAAAGGTCTCATAGGCTTCCCTAACTTCAGAGTCCTCGAGCAGCGACCCATTCAGTCGCCACAACCCTTTCCCTTTCTGGGGGGTCTCGGCAACATTCAGAGTCACAGATACCATACAGTGATCAGAGAACTCCACCGCATGCAGCACAGGAGCCGCAAAGGCAGAGTCCCCCTTCAAAAAAAACCTGTCTAATCTACTCTTACAACTACCTCTGGAATAGGTGAACCCCGTGTGATTGGGGAGGCGACAAACGTGCGCATCCACCAATCCGGCTTCCCTCACTATGGTATTCAGAAAAATACTATCATATCCCAAGGGGCCAGAGGCACCTGCCTGATCCTTTGATCTGGTGACCATGTTGAAGTCACCGCCAAAGACCACCTGTTGGGATGTAAAAAGGTAAGGCTTGACCGCCGTAAGGAGGCTCTTCCTGTCCCTCTTGGACTGGGGACCATAGAAATTGATGAGTCTAAGGAATTGCCCCCTCACGACGGCGTCCACCACCAGACACCTACCAGTCTCCACCTCAATTACTCGTCGGCAAGCCACCGGACCAGTCTTAAAAAGGACCGCAACTCCACTGCAGGGCTCGGCCGCAAGAGACCAGAGGGAGGGCCCACATCTCCACTCCCTCTTTGCCAAATGCACCTCTGCCACCGATGCTAGCCAGGTCTCCTGCAAAAACAAAATGTCAGCCTCAATCTGGCTGAGAAAAGTGAAGGCCGCAAAACGAGCCGCCACAGAACGAACACTTGCAACATTAATTGTCGCAAGGCGTATTGGAGAGGGTACTGCCATCTTTAGTAATTGGATGGTTTACGTTCACCTCTGTTACCCAACACCTTACAAGTCGTCACTCAAATCCGAATCGGAGAAGAACCAGTAGCGGTTGTAAAGGGGGAGGGGAGCATCCCCCCCTCCCGCTACCGGAACCCTCCTCTTCTTTTTCTTTTTGGACTTTTTTTTGGTCCACTCCACCTCCACAAAACCTTCCCCACCACCATCCTCGGAAAGGCCACTAGAGGCCTCCTTTAGCCTCTTAAAAAGACCCTTCCCAGGGCCTGAGGTGTCCATCTGGTCCTGGTCATCAGGACCAGGCACTAGGCAAGAGGGACCGGGGGTAGGGGACGGCACAACAGGAAGGGGAAGAGGGGGAGACGAGGGGGGGGGCAGGGGGAACGGGGGCAGACAGGGGAAGAGGAGGGGGGGGGGGCTTCCTAGGGGGCGGGACAGGGGAGGACAAATGGGTAGAGGGAGGGACACCGGGACCACCCCCCACAGATGACTTTGGGGGACCCTCGGGATGGGCACCACCTGGGACCGACTTACCCCCAGGACCTTTAGAGGCCCTAGGTGTTGGGACCGGGGGAGCCGGCCCCCCATCACCAGGCGCAGCCTGGGCAGCAGCATCCCCCTGCCTGCGCCTACTCGTCCTCTGCCTCTGCGGGCGAGGGTCAGATGATTTTGACCCCGCCCCAGGGTCCGCAGGACCAGCAGTAGGACCTGACTCCCCATTCCCCTGACCCCCAGCTTGACCAGGCGCACAGCCTTCTGACCCATACCCACGGAAGGCCTTCGGGCACCGGCTGAAGGGGTGACCCAGTTCCCCACACAGGTTGCAAACAATCAACCTGCAGGTGTCTGGCGAGTGCCCGAAGCCATTGCACCTCACGCAGCGTGGCATAGTACAATCTGCGCTGAGGTGCGCCGGGCTGCCGCACTTAAAGCAGCGCCGAGGCTGGCCAGGGTAGAAGACCAGGATCCTGTCCCTGCCAATGAACGCACTGCCAGGGACATGTGTAACACTGGCGCCCAGCCTCTTCAGGCGGATCCTGGCCGTCCACGCCCCAGTCCAAACCCCACGCTCGTCCAATACTTTCTTTAAAGGACACTGCAGCTGCCCGTACCGCCCGAGCCAGGTCATTATATCCTCGGGCGGCAAAGACTCGTTTCTCACGAGTACTGTTAGGGTCTTCACCTCCTCTTGGCGGGACAGAGGGATGACCCTAATACTCTTCCAGGGGTCGGACTTCCTTAAGATCTCGTAGATGGTAAGGAACATCTCCATTAGTACCACAGAAACGAAACTGACATCGAATTCCCTGGAGTTTGTTGGGTGAATGACGGCAAAAAGGTCCGAGACTTTGAACCCTGCCGCCAACACCCAATCAATTATCTGTCCTCTGGTGGGGCACTGCCCCGCCCCTTCCCATTTTAGCTGTACCACGTTATGTCTCCTTCTCTCCGGACCCCCTGCACCCCTTGACCAGGCGCCGCCATCCTGCGCCTGGTCCGCCGGAGGGGCCCGAAAATTTTGCGCCCCAAACCGGGCATACAGGGGGGCCAGAGGGACACTGGCACCAGCCACTTGGGCAAAGGACCTCCCTTCCTTCAGGGCCGTCAGAAGACCCGCCTCCTGTGGCTGGTCAAGCAAGACCCCCGGAGCTGGGGGAGGACCCACCACTGGGTCGCCGCTCCCCTTGGCCCCGCCCACAATCACCTCCGTAGCCTCCCGAAGCTGAGGCCCAACCACCTGCCTCGTCAACCTCCTCCTTGCCACTGGGGGAGGAGGTGTCTCCGGGACGCCCCCCAAGACGGCCGCCAGCTGGCTATCCTGGAGATTGTCCCACTCCACGGAGGCAACAACTGCCTCGCCCCCCACCTCCATACCCTCCTGACCCTCAACAGGCTCCTGGGACCCCTCCAGGAGCCTGATGAATCGGAGAGCCGGAGAGTCATCCCGTAACACGCCCATCCTGCTCTCCCCCCAGTCAGCAGACTGCTGACCCGCTGGGAGCCCTTCCAAAGACCCGCCCCCCGTACCATCCCCCACTTCCTGCCCTGGCGGCAACCCGGAAACGGCGGGTGACACAGGCCGGAAGTGGTCCGGATCCACCTCCCGCGACACTTCCGGCGACACTTCCGGCAAGCCCGCACCTTCCGGCCCCTCCCCCACCACGCGGGTGACGCCCGCCGCGGCTCCGGCGCCATTAGCCCCTGATGGGAGGCTAGGAGCCTGTGGGTCATCTTCCCCTGCATCTCGCAGAGGAAGTGACCTGGTAGTAACTGCCGCCTCAACCTTTCCCTCCGCCATCACAACAACCGGACCTGAAGACAAAGCCAAAGTCTCAACAGTAAGTCCTTCACTTTTTCCTCCACATGTCTTCCCCTCCCCCATGGCGTGTGTCTGTGCAGCGGGCGCCATCTTGGCGGGTCCGCTCTGCACGGACGGAACACACGCTGGGTTCCTCGGGGCCGCACGGGGGGCACAGTCCCAGATTTTGGGGTCACGTCGTCATCACTCTTCCCGGTCTTCGGGGTCACCTGGGGGCCAACCGGTAGCGGCAACAGTACAACAACGGGCTTCAGCACCCTCACCGCCCTGCCCCCATCAGCCGCACTAGCCTCCCGCCGCGCTGTTTCACCGGGTACCCTACCCGGCTCTACCTGCTCCCCAGCCATGAGCACAGACTGGGCTGATGCAGGGAGCCGGGACCCTCCACAGCTACTGCAGCAGGGGCTGCGCCGGGCCGGGAAGCCTCCTCATCGCTACCGGTCTCCGCTGCACCCCCCTCCTCTTCCACCTCCACCTCCGGTTCCTCTGGATCCGGTACCACTTTCCTTCCTTCCACCTCCACCTCCACCTCCTGTGAGGCCTGCATGGAGGGCTGACCCCCGCGCCTTGCAGCCTGGGTTCCCTCCTGGTTGGCCCGCCGTATCTCCCTTCTTACCGACAGGCAGAAACCGCGCTCCCCGATCCCTCTTTCGCAGAGACCGTCAATTAGATCCCAATCTCGGGCGCACTGCTCCTTCAAGGACTCGATCGCCACTCGGTATTCTTTCCTGCGGGCGCTGTTCGCCTTATCCCTACGGTTCCGTAGGCCGGACAAAACTTCCATTTTTTTCCCGAAGGCCGTGGAAGCCTTCTGGAGCAGGCCCTTCACCCGGTTCCTCCGCTTCCGGGTCTGGGACGGGTCCTCCCCTGGCTGGGCCCGGGTCCAGTCCGCGATAGTAACTTGCGTTCCCAAAAAGAGTCTTTCCTCCCTGGACAAGTCCTTAAGCCCAGGGATAGTATGGACCTCACCAGGCCGGGCCGACTGCCCCGGGCCTGGGCTTGAGGAGGCCATCACTCCCCCTCACAGCAAACACTCTGGATCTTCAGGAGCTCCTAACAGACGTGACCTACTCCAACAGCGTTGGAGCTGGAGGTTTTTATTATTTAACTGCTTCCAAAACATACAAAAAGAATATTACAAAGTCCAACTGAAATACATTACTTCATGAGAAATTTCCAACATAACTTAACTTACTCCAAATCATGTACAACGAAATTGCCCTCCGATGGCTCCGTAAGGCCAGAAACTGCCAACAGACCATATGATCATGGGGCATATTAAAATTGCACATACAGGTTAAAACTAAACATACCACACCAGAAACATCAAATCAAACACTACAAACCATTAGGGTACGGACCGGAATGTAAGGAACATAGTGTATCCGTACCTGCTTTTCGAAAAAAAAGAAATACAAAATCTAGGGGGGGGTGATAGGACAGACAGATCCCTCCACCGAGAAAAAGAGGGAAGCAGGAGTCATCAAGGAGGCCTGAAGGAGAAACCCCTCCATAACCTGGCACTCCTTTCATCCCCAACCCTTTCTCTCTCTAGACACCTCACCTTCACCACTTCCCGAAAGATATCGGCCACCACCTCATGCACGGGCAGGGTTTTGTCCCTAGTGGACACAAGACACCTCGCGTGCCAGGTGAAGTAAAGACAGACTGTGCTAACTAAGTACAGTGACGACAACTCAAAGCCCCGACGAACCCTGAAGTTGCCATACACCCGCTCAGAAGTGGACAAGGCCTGGAGGCGGGGGTAGCCAACGGCCTCCCCCACCCCCGCCAGAACTTCCAAGTTAAAGGGGCATTCGACCAAAAAATGGTCCATGGTCTCTAATGCCCCTTCACACTCAGGGCGAGGACACCCTCTGTCCTCCACGTTCCGATATTTCAAATTTGACCGTACGTAGAGGCGTCCATGGAACGCCCTCCACGCAAGGTCCCAGAATTTAGGGGGAATTCTAGTAGAATTCAGGAGGGCTAGTCCCTCCTCGAGGACCCCACTGGGACAGTCTCTTAAGGACAGTGGGATCAAAAAGTCAGAGGACATGACCCTGAGGTACAGCTCCCGCCGGCCCACAGAGCCCACCTCTAGAGCAGTTATCCTCCACTTCCTTAATACCTTCAAAGCTGTCGGAACATAGGAGGGAAGGTACCCGTGGGACCTGCGAAGGTCGCCCGGGCGACCACCCTCCTCCCAGCTGCTCAGGAACAGAAGAAACCAGGACTTGCACGAACGCTCCCATAGAGAAGGCGCGTCCACAAAAATGGATTGCAGGTTGAATTTCACAAAAACAGTGGTGAAGAACACCACCGGATTGATCATATCCAACCCACCACGCCTCCTCCTGAGATACGTGACTTCCCTCTTGACCAGGTTCAGCCTGTTTCCCCACAACAGCAGGAAAAACAGCCTGTAGATCTGTGCATAGAGAGATTCTGGCATCAGACATACGTAGCTAACATAAAGGAATTCAGGCAGCAAATAGGTTTTGATCAAGCTTACCCTTTCCCTCAATGATAGCTTCCAGCCCTTCCAGGCCTTCACCTTCTGGGTAGCACCCACCAGCCTGCGATCCCAGTTTTGCTTGGGATAATCACCCGGGCCGAAAAGGATGCCAAGGATTTTCATTTCTGGCTGGGGCCGGGGAAACACGTCCGGGAGGGCGAACTGCTCACCCTCTTTCCCCATCCAGAGAACTTCGCTCTTGTCCCAGTTGACCAGCGAGCCCGATGCCTCGGAGTAGTCCCCGATCTGCGTCTCCACAAATCGGGCCTCCCTTCGGCTAGACACCACCACCGAGACATCATCTGCGTAAGCCACCACCCTCACCGATGGCTCCGCGCCCCCACAGGGCTCCACCGAGACCCCCCTCAAATGCCCACGGTCAAGCCTCCTCACGAAGGGATCTACCGCGAAGACATAGAGCAGAGGACTCAGCGGGCAACCCTGCCTGACGCCAGAGTCCACCGGGAAAGCGGGCCCTACCCAACCGTTAACAAGAGGGAAGCTCTCAGCCCCCCTGTACAATACTCTCAGCCAATCTATAAATTTGGGCGGCAGACCGTATTTACCCAGGAGAAGCCAGAGGTACTCATGGTTCACCCGGTCAAAAGCTTTAGCCTGGTCTAATGCTAGCAGGTACTGACCGTCCCCCGTTGCCCTGCACCTTTCCACAGCCTCCCGGACGTTCAGGACTGCACTAAAGGTGCTACGACCAGGAACTGCACAGTGCTGGGAGACGGAAAGTAACTTGTCGGCAACGGCTGACATACGTAGAAAAAGGATCTTCGCCAGAATCTTCCTATCAGTGTTGAGAAGGGCAATAGGGCGCCAATTCTCAACCCTGGACGGATCTTTCCCCTTTGATAAGAGGATCAAGGCAGACCTTCTCATTGAGGGAGGGAGCAGGCCAGATGCCAAACACTCTTGAAAAACATCCCTCAAATGAGGAGCCAACAGGCTCTTGAAGGTTTTATAAAATTCAGCCGTGAGCCCATCAGGCCCAGGCGACTTTTTAGATGACAAAGAGTCTATTGCCTGCTCAACTTCTGCCAGTGAGATATCCTCAGTCAAAGAGCTCGGGAGGTCAGACACCACCTCCAGCGGTGTCCCGTCAAGAAAACTCTGAGCCCTCCCCAGGTCTAAAGACTTCCTTTTCAGGATGCCAGAAAAGTGGGCTCCGATGACTCCCAGGATCCCCTGCTTGGACCGAACCAAGGACCCCGAGGAGTCAATCAGGCCATGTACAATCTTCTCACTCACCGTGTCGCCACAGCTCTTGTAAGGGTCAGGGGAGATGAACTTCCCATAATCCCTCTCAAGAACCAGGGAGGCGAGACGATCGTACTGGCACTCCTTCAACTGAAGCTTCAGATCTGAGATCTGCTCCCGAGTGCCACCAGAGGAGACGAGGCGGTCCAGCTGCCTCCGCAACCTCTGGTAGGCCAGGTACTTCGAGAAAGCCCGATGTTTTGAGACCCCCCGGAAGAAGCCCTCAGATCTCTTCTTCACTGCTTCCCACCACTCCTGGCGGGAGCAGCCGCCCTCAAGGAGCGTGGCTTGTTCCAGGAAAAAGGCCTCAAAAGCTTCCCTGACCTCAGGATCCTCGAGTAGCGACCCATTCAGTCGCCACAGGCCACGACCCTTCTGAGGGGTGTCAGCCACATTCAGGGTCACAGATACCATACAGTGATCAGAGAACTCCACCTCACACAGCACAGGAGCCGTGAAGGAGGAGTCCCCCTTCAAAAAAAACCTATCTAACCTACTCTTACTACTACCTCGGGTATAAGTGAAACCCGTGAGGTTGGGGAGGCGACGAACGTGCGCGTCCACCAACCCGGCTTCCCTCACTACACTATTCAAAAAGATACTGTCATATCCCAGGGGGCCTGAGGCTCCTGCCCGGTCCTTTGACCTGGTGACCATGTTAAAATCACCGCCAAAGACCACCTGCTGGGATGTAAACAGGTAAGGTTTCACTGCCGTAAGAAGCTCCTTCCTCCCCCTCTTAGACTGAGGGCCATAAAAATTTATTAAACGGAGGAATTCACCCCTCACGACAGCATCCACCACTAGACACCTACCAACTTCCACCTCAATCACTCGTCGGCAAGCCACCGACCCAGTCTTAAAAAGGACTGCTACACCACTGCAGGGCTCAGCCGCAAGAGACCAGAGAGAGGGCCCACATCTCCACTCTCTCTTTGCTAGATGCATCTCTGCCACAGATGCCAGCCAGGTCTCTTGCAAAAACAAAATATCAGCTTCAACACGGCTGAGAAAATCAAAGGCTGTAAAACGAGCCGCCGCAGATCGCAAACTTGCAACATTAATCGTCGCAAGGCGAATTGGTGCGGGTACCGCCATACTTAGTGATTGGTTTACATTCCTTTCCGTTTACATTACCCTATTTCAGGAGGTCCTCCCCATCAGAGTCAGAGAGGACCCCATACCTACTACCCACCGGAACCACAGGCCGGCCTGCGCCACCCTTAGCAGCAGAAGCCGAGGCCACAACCTGGCCAACCCCTGGACCCGGTGTTTTGTGTTTCTTTTTCCTTACCGCTTTTTTCCTGACTCTTTCCCATCTATTGGGATCAGGGCGGTCACCTCCCTCCTCCTCGGACTGCCCACTAGAAGGCAGTCGCTTCTGGGGGTTTTTGCCCAAGGTGATTTGAACCTCCATCGCCTCCTGCCCGGCAACCGCTGCCGGTTCAACAGGGGGGCGTGGGGAAGATGGTAGGGGTATGAGGGGACGAGAGGAAGGGGGAGGAGGGGAACGAGGGGAAGGGGAAGGGGGGGGGAGGGCAAGAGGATGGAAGAGAAGGGGAAGGAGCGGGGGAAGGGGGGGGCCGGGAAGGGACAGATGGACCTGCAGGGACCCTGACCCCAGCAGGACCTGCCTTAGGCGCCTGAGCAGGTTGTGACGCTCCAGGGCCTTCTTGTTGTTTACCAGGGTTTTCCCCCTTCTTACCAGGAGCAGTGCTCTTGCTCGATGTATTCTTAGGGATTGCCCCAGAAGAGGCACACGCTCCTTCTTCCCCACCCGCACCACGCTCCTCAACTGGAGCTACCTGCCTCCTCCTCCCAGGTCTATCCCTCTGGGGCAGGGGCCCACCAGGCTCCGCATGTCCCCCCGCCTCGGAGCCCCCCGCCGCCGATGACTCTGGCTCAGGATCCCCAGATGGAGCAGGGGGCTGGCCAGGTTCGCCCCCCTCCGCCCGGGAGTCCCTGAATGCTTTGGGGCACCTGCTGAAAGGGTGCCCCAGCTCCCCACAGAGATTGCAGACTATCAGCCTGCAAGTCTCCTGTGGGTGCCCAAACCCGTTGCACCTGACGCATCGGGGCGTCACGCAGTCCGCACTCAGGTGCGCCGGGCTACCGCATTTAAAGCAGCGACGGGGCTGGCCCGGGTAGAAGACCAGGATCCGGTCCCGGCCAATAAAGGCGCTGCCAGGGACATGGGCCACCGAATTGCCCTGGCGCTTGAGCCGGATCCTGGCCTGCCAAGCCCCGGTCCAGACCCCGCGCTCATCAAGGGACTTCCGGAGCGGAGTCTGCAGCTGGCCAAACCTCCCGAGCCAGGTCATGATATCCTCTGGCGGGAGGGACTCATTCCTCACCAAGATGGTGAGGTTCTTGACCTCCTCCTGGCGAGACAGGGGGATCACACGGAAACCCCTCCAGGGGTCTGTGCCCCTCAAGATGTTATAGACAGTCCGTCGTCTCGATGGAGAGGTTTCTGAGAGGAAACTGACGTCAAACTCTTTGGACCCGGTCGGATGGATGACGGCAAATAGATCCGCCACCTTGAAACCGGCGCCCAGTACCCATCCTACAACTTGACCCCTGGAGGGGCAGGCCCCCTCGCCCTCCCACTTTAGCTGGACAACATTCCTGCGTCTCCTCTCTGGACCCCCTGTACCTCTGGACCAGGCATTCGGCCCATCAAACTGGGCCGATGGGGGCGCCCTGAAATTCTGGGCGCCGAATTGCCCATACAGGGGGCCCAGAGGGACGCTAGACCCCGCCACCTGAGCGAAGGAGCGGCCGGCCTTCAATGCCCCTAAGAGCACCGCCTCATCCTCTGCCCCCAGGAGCCTTTCCGGGGTTACCGGAGCTGGTGTTACAGAAGGCACCCCTGGGACAGTAGGATTCCCCGGATCAGGCGGCCGACCAACTCCCCCGCCTAACACCGCCTCGCCCCCCGTGGGGCCTAAGGCCACAACCGGCACTGCACCGGGGGACTGGGGGATCTCCTCCTGGCCACACCCAAAAAAAGCATCGAGTTGGCTCCCAAGGAGACCCACCCAGTCCATCCCAGACTCTTCCCCTACCTCCTCATGAGCAGCGCAGGAGTCTACCACCACCTCCGCGCCACTCTGCGTACCCTCCAGCTGGCGGATGAAGGCTAAAGCTGGACATTCGGTATCTAAATTCCCCATAGGGGACTCACCCCAGCTTGAACGCATACTGCTCCCGCCATCACCGGAAACCGCCGCCACCGAAACACCGCCCACTTCCTGTCCCGGCGGCAAACCGGAAGTGGCGTCACTCGCGACCCGGAAGTTCCGGC
>NW_027507789.1:142878992-142886492 GCF_037356315.1 Lithobates pipiens
TCACTCAGAAACAGCAAGAGCCAGGCCTTGCATGAACGTTCCCACAGAGAAGGCCCGTCCACAAAGATGGACTGGAGGTTGAACTTTACAAACACGACAGTGAAAAACACCACCGGGTTGACCATGTCCAACCCCCCATGCCTCCGCTGCCGGTACGTGACCTCCCTTCTGATCAAATTTAGTCTGTTTCCCCACAAGAGCAGGAAAAACAGACTCAAGATTCGGGCATAGAAAGATGCTGGCAACAGACAGACGTAGCTGACATAGAGAAATTCAGGCAGCAAGTATGTTTTGATCAGGCTCACCCTCTCTCTCAGCGTCAGCTTCCAGCCCTTCCAGGCATTCACTTTCCGAGACGCACCAACCAACCTGCTCTCCCAGTTTAGTTTGGGATAGTCCTCCGGGCCGAAAAAGATGCCAAGAATTTAGATTTTTGGCAGGGGCTCCGGGAAAACGTCCGGAAGGGCGAACTGCTCGCCCTCCCTTCCCAACCAGAGAACTTCACTCTTGTCCCAGTTGACTAGCGAACCAGATGCCTCGGAGTAGCCCCCAATCTGCGTTTCCACAAACCGGGCCTCCTCTCGGCTAGACACCACCACCGAGACATCGTCCGCATAAGCCACCACCCTCACTGCCAAATCTGAGCCACTGCAAGGCTCCACCGGGACCCCCCTCAAACGCTCGCAGTCAAGCCTCCTCACAAAGGGATCTACTGCAAAGACGTAGAGAAGGGGACTCAGTGGGCAACCCTGCCTGACGCCAGAGTCCACAGGAAAGCAGGGACCCTTCCAACCATTGACGAGAGGGAAGCTCTCCGCCCCTCTGTACAAAACCTCAAGCCAATTCACAAATTGGTCAGGCAGGCCGTATTTTCTCAGAAGAAGCCAGAGATACTCATGGCTTACCCGATCAAAAGCCTTCGCCTGATCCAATGCCAGCAGATACCGCCCGTCACCCGTTGCCCTGCACCTTTCCACGGCCTCCCGGACGCTCAGGACAGCACTAAATGTGCTACGGCCAGGAACTGCACAGTGCTGGGAGACTGACAGTAAATCGTCAGCGACGGCCGACATACGTGAAAACAGTATCTTCGCCAGTATCTTCCTATCCGTAGTGAGAAGGGCAATAGGACGCCAGTTCTCAATAACGGACGAATCTTTCCCCTTTGACAGGAGGATCAGTGCTGACCTTCTCATTGAGGGAGGCAGCAGGCCAATGGCCAAACATTCACAGAACACCTCCCTCAAAAGAGGGACCAAGAGACCCTTAAAGGTTTTATAGAACTCAGCCGTAAACCCGTCAGGTCCAGGCGATTTCTTTGGTGACAAAGAGTCAATGGCCCGCTCAACCTCAGCGACTGAGATCTCGACTGTCAAAGAGTCAGGGAGGTCAGGCCCCGCACGGAGCGGAGTCTCATCAAGGAAGTCCCTGACTTTCTCCATATCTAAAGGCTTCTTCTTCAAGAGGTCTGAAAAATGGTCCCTGATGACACCCAGGATCCCTGATTTGGACCGCACCAGTGATCCGGAGGAGTCCCTCAGTCCATGTACGACCTTCGAACTCACCGCCTCACCACAGTTCTTGTAAGGACCCGGGGAGGAAAACTTCCCGTAATCCCTCTCAAGGACCAGGGAGGCGAGACGGTCGTACTGACACTCTCTCATCTGAAGCTTCAGATCGGATATCTGCTCCTGAGGGCCACCAAAGGAGATCAGGTCGTCCAGACGCCTGCGCAACCTCTGGTAGGCCAGGTACTTAGAACTTGCCCGGTACCTAGAGACCCTACGGAAAAAGCCTTCCGACCTTTTCTTCACTATTTCCCACCATTCCTGGCGGGAACAGCCGCTCTCAAGGAGCGAGGCCTGTTCCGTAAGAAAGGTCTCATAGGCTTCCCTAACTTCAGAGTCCTCGAGCAGCGACCCATTCAGTCGCCACAACCCTTTCCCTTTCTGGGGGGTCTCGGCAACATTCAGAGTCACAGATACCATACAGTGATCAGAGAACTCCACCGCATGCAGCACAGGAGCCGCAAAGGCAGAGTCCCCCTTCAAAAAAAACCTGTCTAATCTACTCTTACAACTACCTCTGGAATAGGTGAACCCCGTGTGATTGGGGAGGCGACAAACGTGCGCATCCACCAATCCGGCTTCCCTCACTATGGTATTCAGAAAAATACTATCATATCCCAAGGGGCCAGAGGCACCTGCCCGATCCTTTGATCTGGTGACCATGTTGAAGTCACCGCCAAAGACCACCTGTTGGGATGTAAAAAGGTAAGGCTTGACCGCCGTAAGGAGGCTCTTCCTGTCCCTCTTGGACTGGGGACCATAGAAATTGATGAGTCTAAGGAATTGCCCCCTCTCGACGGCGTCCACCACCAGACACCTACCAGTCTCCACCTCAATTACTCGTCTGCAAGCCACTGGACCAGTCTTAAAAATGACCGCAACTCCACTGCAGGGCTCGGCCGCAAGAGACCAGAGGGAGGGCCCACATCTCCACTCCCTCTTTGCCAAATGCACCTCTGCCACCGATGCTAGCCAGGTCTCCTGCAAAAACAAAATGTCAGCCACAGAACGAACACTTGCAACATTAATCGTCGCAAGGCGTATTGGAGAGGGTACTGCCATCTTTAGTAATTGGATGGTTTACGTTCACCTCTGTTACCCAACACCTTACAAGTCGTCACTCAAATCCGAATAAGAGAAGAACCAGTAGCGGTTGTAAAGGGGGAGGGGAGCATCCCCCCCCTCCCACTACCGGAACCCTCCTCTTCTTTTTCTTTTTGGACTTTTTTTTGGTCCACTCCACCTCCACAAAACCTTCCCCACCACCATCCTCGGAAAGGCCACTAGAGGCCTCCTTTAGCCTCTTAAAAAGACCCTTCCCAGGGCCTGAGGTGTCCATCTGGTCCTGGTCATCAGGACCAGGCACTAGGCAAGAGGGACCGGGGGTAGGGGACGGCACAACAGGAAGGGGTAGAGGGGGAGACGAGGGGGGGGGGGGGGCAGACGGGAACGGGGGCAGACAGGGGAAGAGGAGGGGGGGGAGCTTCCTAGGGGGCGGGACAGGGGAGGACAAATGGGTAGAGGGAGGGACACCGGGACCACCCTCCACAGATGACTTTGGGGGACCCTCGGGATGGGCACCACCTGGGACCGACTTACCCCCAGGACCTTTAGAGGCCCTAGGTGTTGGGACCGGGGGAGCCGGCCCCCCATCACCAGGCGCAGCCTGGGCAGCAGCATCCCCCTGCCTGCGCCTACTCGTCCTCTGCCTCTGCGGGCGAGGGTCAGATGATTTTGACCCCGCCCCAGGGTCCGCAGGACCAGCAGTAGGACCTGACTCCCCATTCCCCTGACCCCCAGCTTGACCAGGCGCACAGCCTTCTGACCCATACCCACGGAAGGTCTTCGGGCACCGGCTGAAGGGGTGACCCAGTTCCCCACACAGGTTGCAAACAATCAACCTGCAGGTGTCTGGCGAGTGCCCGAAGCCATTGCACCTCACGCAGCGTGGCATAGTATAATCTGCGCTGAGGTGCGCCGGGCTGCCGCACTTAAAGCAGCGCCGAGGCTTGCCAGGGTAGAAGACCAGGATCCTGTCCCTGCCAATGAACGCACTGCCAGGGACATGTGTAACACTGGCGCCCAGCCTCTTCAGGCGGATCCTGGCCGTCCACGCCCCAGTCCAAACCCCACGCTCGTCCAATACTTTCTTTAAAGGACACTGCAGCTGCCCGTACCACCCGAGCCAGGTCATTATATCCTCGGGCGGCAAAGACTCGTTTCTCACGAGTACTGTTAGGGTCTTCACCTCCTCTTGGCGGGACAGAGGGATGACCCTAATACTCTTCCAGGGGTCGGACTTCCTTAAGATCTCGTAGATGGTAAGGAACATCTCCATCAGTACCACAGAAACGAAACTGACATCGAATTCCCTGGAGTTTGTTGGGTGAATGACGGCAAAAAGGTCCGAGACTTTGAACCCTGCCGCCAACACCCAATCAATTATCTGTCCTCTGGTGGGGCACTGCCCCGCCCCTTCCCATTTTAGCTGTACCACGTTACGTCTCCTTCTCTCTGGACCCCCTGCACCCCTTGACCAGGCGCCGCCATCCTGCGCCTGGTCCACCGGAGGGGCCCGAAAATTTTGCGCCCCAAACCGGGCATACAGGGGGCCAGAGGGACACTGGCACCAGCCACTTGGGCAAAGGACCTCCCTTCCTTCAGGGCCGTCAGAAGACCCGCCTCCTGTGGCTGGTCAAGCAAGACCCCCGGAGCTGGGGGAGGACCCACCACTGGGTCGCCGCTCCCCTTGGCCCCGCCCACAATCACCTCCGTAGCCTCCCGAGGCTGAGGCCCAACCACCTGCCTCGTCAACCTCCTCCTTGCCACTGGGGGAGGAGGTGTCTCCGGGACGCCCCCCAAGACGGCCGCCAGCTGGCTATCCTGGAGATTGTCCCACTCCACGGAGGCAACAACTGCCTCGCCCCCCACCTCCATACCCTCCTGACCCTCAACAGGCTCCTGGGACCCCTCCAGGAGCCTGATGAATCGGAGAGCCGGAGAGTCATCCCGTAACACGCCCATCCTGCTCTCCCCCCAGTCAGCAGACTGCTGACCCGCTGGGAGCCCTTCCAAAGACCCGCCCCCCGTACCATCCCCCACTTCCTGCCCTGGCGGCAACCCGGAAACGGCGGGTGACACAGGCCGGAAGTGGTCCGGATCCACCTCCCGCGACACTTCCGGCGACACTTTCGGCAAGCCCGCCCCTTCCGGCCCCTCCCCCACCACGCGGGTGACGCCCGCCGCGGCTCCGGCGCCATTAGCCCCTGACGGGAGGCTAGGAGCCTGTGGGTCATCTTCCCCTGCATCTCGCAGAGGAAGTGACCTGGTAGTAACTGCCGCCTCAACCTTTCCCTCCGCCATCACAACAACCGGACCTGAAGACAAAGCCAAAGTCTCAACAGTAAGTCCTTCACTTTTTCCTCCACGTCTTCCCCTCCCCCATGGCGTGTGTCTGTGCAGCGGGCGCCATCTTGGCGGGTCCGCTCTGCATGGACGGAACACACGCTGGGTTCCTCGGGGCTGCACGGGGGGGCACAGTCCCAGATTTTGGGGTCACGTCGTCATCACTCTTCCCGGTCTTCGGGGTCACCTGGGGGCCAACCGGTAGCGGCGACAGTACAACAACGGGCTTCAGCACCCTCACCGCCCTGCCCCCATCAGCCGCACTAGCCTCCCGCCGCGCTGTTTCACCGGGTACCCTACCCGGCTCTACCTGCTCCCCAGCCATGAGCACAGACTGGGCTGACGCAGGGAGCTGGGGACCCTCCACAGCTACTGCAGCAGGGGCTGCGCCGGGCCGGGAAGCCTCCTCATCGCTACCGGTCTCCGCTACACCCCCCTCCTCTTCCACCTCCACCTCCGGTTCCTCTGGATCCGGTACCACTTTCCTTCCTTCCACCTCCACCTCCACCTCCTGTGAGGCCTGCATGGAGGGCTGACCCCCGCGCCTTGCAGCCTGGGTTCCCTCCTGGTTGGCCCGCCGTATCTCCCTTCTTACCGACAGGCAGAAACCGCGCTCCCCGATCCCTCTTTCGCAGAGACCGTCAATTAGATCCCAATCTCGGGCGCACTGCTCCTTCAAGGACTCGATCGCCACTCGGTATTCTTTCCTGCAGGCGCTGTTCGCCTTATCCCTACGGTTCCGTAGGCCGGACAAAACTTCCATTTTTTTCCCGAAGGCCGTGGAAGCCTTCTGGAGCAGGCCCTTCACCCGGTTCCTCCGCTTCCGGGTCTGGGACAGGTCCTCCCCTGGCTGGGCCCGGGTCCAGTCCGCGATAGTAACTTGCGTTCCCAAAAAGAGTCTTTCCTCCCTGGACAAGTCCTTAAGCCCAGGGATAGTATGGACCTCACCAGGCCGGGCCGACTGCCCCGGGCCTGGGCTTGAGGAGGCCATCACTCCCCCTCACAGCAAACACTCTGGATCTTCAGGAGCTCCTAACAGACGTGACCTACTCCAACAGCGTTGGAGCTGGATATTTTTTAATCCAAAAACTGCTACCATATATACAATACTTTACATTTCAAACCATTACATTTTCAAAATACAGACAAAATAATACAAAATAATACTACTATACAACTTAACACAAATTTTTACACTCAGGATTCTGCTCCCGAAGAGTAGGGAGCACAAAGCCTGAGAAACTGAGCAGGGGTCATGCTATCTAAAAGCTTGTCCCACTTTTCCCTGTCTTTTTTCTTTTTCTTACTATTTTTCTTCCCGATGCCACCTCTGCCACTTGACACCGGGCTCCTCACTACTTCTGGCACCACTTCAGATACTTTACCACCCAAACCCCCCTTAGGTACTCTTTCCTCCTCTGCGTCAGTATCCTGCTCATCATCTGACATAGATGAGCCTACTGACTCTCTCGCCACCACCGAAGGTCCGGGCGGCGTAGAGGGAGGCACAGGACCAGGAGACCTAATAGGACTCCTACTTCGAGAAGAACTCACTCGCTCTGGCCTCTGCCTCGTACTCCTCTTTTTAGAGACCCTCCTCCGCCTCCCCTCCACCGGACTCAACCCCCTACGGGGCGCCACCACCCTCCCAGGGGCATCACCGGCAGAAGGAGCGATGGGAGGAGGCTCCCCATTCTCAGATACTGCAGGAGGAGGGACCCCACCGCCAGGAACCTCCACCCTAGAACACACCTCTTTCTCCACCAACACGGCCTCAGCACTTGGCCTAGTGTCAGTGGACAAATTTCCACCTGGGTCCTGAACCCCTTCCGAGGGAGGGGCATCAGTAGGATCCCCTGACTTTTCCCTGTGAGCCCTGGGACACCTGCTGAACGGGTGTCCCATCTGCCCACACAGGTTGCATTGGATGAGACCACAAGAGTCACTCATATGACCAAATTTGTTGCACTTAGCACAACGAACCACTGTGCAGTCCGCACTGAGGTGGGTTGGACATCCACACCGGAAGCAGCGGCGGGGCTGACCGGGGTAGAACACCAGTATGCGGTCTCTGCCCAAGAAGGCACTACCTGGGATATGGGCAACAGAGTTACCCTGCCTCCGCAACTTAATCCTGGCGTTCCAAGCCCCGGTCCATACCCCGCGCTCATCCAACCCTTTCCTCAGAGGGCCCTGCAACTGGCCATGCCTACACAACCAGGTACTTATGTCCTCCGGCGGTAGGCTCTCATTCCGCACCAGGATGGTAACATTTTTAACCTCCTCCTGTCTACTAATGGGAATAACCCTGAATCCCTTCCAGGGCTCTGTATTTTTAATAAGCCCGAAAGTAGTAAGGAACAATTCCATTATGACAGCACTAGTAAAACTGACATCAAAGTCACGGGATCCAGCAGGGTGAATTACCGCAAAGATCTCCGCAACTTTGATGCCTAGAGAAAGCACCATGTCTACTACTTGCCCTCTACTGGGGCACTGACCCTCACCCTCCCACCTTAATTGTACC
>NW_027507789.1:142891492-142903992 GCF_037356315.1 Lithobates pipiens
CCTGCAACACTCTGCAATGCTCTGCAACACCCGCCAATACCCTGCAATGCTCTGCAACGCAGTACTCTGCAACACCATGCTCTGAGATACCCAGCCATAGTCGGTGATACCCTGCAATACCCAGCCATAGACATCTCCCGCCGCCCTCCGCCCTCCGGTGCTTCTACCGAATCGCTAATACGATCAAAGCCAGAATCTTTTTTTTTTTTCAGGCTTCCCAGCTTAGAGGTGAGATGTGGGTCTTATTGACCCCACATCTCACTGTAAAGAGGACCTGTCATGCCATATTCCTATTACAAGGGATGTTTACATTCCTTGTAATAGGAATAAAAGTGATCAAAAAAATTATTTTTGGGGAAAAAAATGTCAAACTAAAATAAATAAAGTAAAATGAACAATAAAAAAAAATGTTTTTTTAAAAGCGCCCCTGTCCCCATGTGCTCGCATGCAGAAGCGAACGCATGCGTAAGTCCCGCCCACATATGAAAACGGTGTTCAAACCACACATGTGAGGTATCGCTGCGAACGTTAGAGCGAGAGAAATAATTCTAGCCCTAGACCTCCTCTGTAACTCAAAACATATAACCAGTAAAAAAAATGTAAATCGTCGCCTATGGGGATTTTTAAGTAGCGACGTTTGCCGCCATTCCACGAGCGTGTGCAATTTTGAAGAGTGACATATTAGGTATCTATTTACTCAGCGTAACTTCATCTTTCACATTATGCAAAAATTGGGCTAACTTTACTGTGTTTTTTTTTTTTTAAGCACAAAACAGTTTTTTTTCCAAAAAAAAGCATTCGAAAAATTACTGCGCAAATACCGTGCGAGATAAAAAGTTGCAAAGACCACCATTGTATTCTCCAGGGTGTTTGCTAAAAAAACATATATAATGTTTTGGAGTTCTATGTAATTTTCTAGCAAATAAATGATGATTTTTACATGTAGGAGAGAAATGTCAGAATTGTCCTGGGTGCTCCAGAACACCTGATGGCGCTCCATGCATGTTGGGCCTCTGTATGTGGCCACGCTGTGTAAAAGTCTCACACATGTGGTATCACCATACTCGGGAGTAATAGCAGAATGTGTTTTGGGGTGTAATTTGTGGTATGCATATGCTGTGTGTGAGAAATAACCTGCTAATATGACAATTTTGTGAAAAAAAAAAAAAGTAAAAAGAATCTTGATTTTGCAAAGAATTGTGGGAAAAAATGACAACTTCAAAAAACTCATCATGCCTCTTACTAAATACCTTGGAATGTCTTCTTTCCAAAAAGGGGTCATTTGGGGGGTATTTGTACTTTTCTGGCATGTTAGGGTCTCAAGAATTGAAATAGGCCGTCAGTACTTCAGGTGTGATCAATTTTCAGATATTGGCACCATAGCTTGTGGACTCTATAACTTTCACAAAGACCAAATAATATCCACCAATTTGTACTTATTTTTACCAAAGATATGTAGTAGTATAAATTTTGGCCAAAATTTATGAAGAAAAAATTACTAATCTGCTAAATTTTCTAACAGAAACAAAGAAAAATTCGTTTTTTTACAGAATTTTCGGTATTTTTTCTTTTATAGCACAAAAAATAAAAAACCCAGCGGTGATTAAATACCACCAAAAGAAAGCTCTATTTGTGTGAAAAAAAGGACAAAAATTTCATATAGGTCCAGTGTTGCATGACTGAGTAATTGTCATTCAAAATGCGAGAGCACCGAAAGCTGAAAATTGGTCTGGTTATTAAGGGTGTTTAAGTGCCCAGTGGTCAAGTGGTTAATGAAAACATTCTTGGCAAATGCTTTCGCTTTGGTTCGTCTTGCGCCGGTCCAAGAATTTCACCTCTAGCAGCACAATACGAATGCCCCCGGCCGTCCCTCTTAATCATGGCCCCAGTTCCGAAAACCAACAAAATAGAACCGGAGTCCTATTCCATTATTCCTAGCTGAAGTATTCAGGCGACCGGCCTGCTTTGAACACTCTAATTTTTTCAAGGTAAACGCTTCGGGCCCCCGGGACACTCAGTCAAGAGCATCGGGGAGGCGCTGAGAGGCAGGGGCTGGGACAGGTGGTAGCTCGCCTCGCGGCGGACCGCCAGCTGGATCCCAAGATCCAACTACGAGCTTTTTAACTGCAACAACTTTAATATACGCTATTGGAGCTGGAAATTTTTATTTTAAAGAAAACAGCTACCAAAACATAACTCCAAAAACATAAAATAAAACAAACCACTCTGGTATAAACACAAACATACATAAACATGATTTTACATTAATGCTTAACCCAAGAATATAGGTCTTAACTTTACCGGCATACCACCTGCTGGTCAGCCCTGCCTGGGGAGACCACTGCAGGAACTGGTCATTTGCCACTACGTCACCAAAGGGTGAGACATGTAATTCAGCAAAAAAGAAACTAAACCAAAAATATCCAAAGTGTACACATTAACCATCTGCATATTCTCACCGACCAGGGGGTACAAACCATCGCTTTACTAACTTACCTAAACTAATACAAACCCACACTACCACTGCAAACCACCCGCCACCTTAAACAGGCGAGAACGTATAGACTAGGTCTGTCTGCAGCCTTACTTCAAAAACTCAAGACCAAAATCTAGGGGAGTGGAAAGGACAGTAAAGACCACCACCCCACAAGGAAAAGAGTCTGGCTCAAGGTGGCTGGAAGTTGAAGCCCCTCCACAAACGGGCACACCTTACCGCCCCGACTCTCTCCCTTTCCAGACTCCTCACCTTCACCAGTTCCCGAAAGATGTCACCCACCACCTCATGCACAGACAGGATTTTGCCCCTAGTGGACACCAGAGCCCGAGCGTGCCAAGTGTAATAAAGCACAACTGTACTAACTAGAAAAAGTGACGATAACTCAAACCCCCTGTGAACTCTGAAGTTACCATACACCCTCTCAGAAACGGTCAGGGCCGAGAGGCGGGGATAGCCAACAGCATCCTCCACTCCCCTCAGAACCTCCAGGTTGAAAGGGCACTGGACCAGAAAATGGTCCATGGTCTCCAGTACCCCTTCACAATCCTGACGCGGACAGTCTCTGTCATCCAGGTTCCGGTATTTTAGGTTTGCGCGGACATATAGGCGTCCGTGGAACGCCCTCCACGCAAGATCCCAAAACTTAGGTGGAATTCTCGGGGAATTCAAGAGGGCTAGCCCCTCCCCGAGGACTCTCTCCGGACAGTCCTTCAAAGCCAGTGGCTTCAAAATGTCCGAGGCCATGACCCTTGAGTGCAGCTCACGCCGACCCATAGAGCCCACCTCAAGGGCAGTTATCCGCCACTGCCTTAATACCTTCAGTGCTTGTGGGACATAAGACGGGAGGTACCCGTGTGATCTCCGCAGATCACCAGGCCGCCCCCCCCTCCCACTCACTCAGAAACAGCAAGAGCCAGGCCTTGCATGAACGTTCCCACAGAGAAGGCCCGTCCACAAAGATGGACTGGAGGTTGAACTTTACAAACACGACAGTGAAAAACACCACTGGGTTGACCATGTCCAACCCCCCATGCCTCCGCTGCCGGTACGTGACCTCCCTTCTGATCAAATTTAGTCTGTTTCCCCACAAGAGCAGGAAAAACAGACTCAAGATTCGGGCATAGAAAGATGCTGGCAACAGACAGACGTAGCTGACATAGAGAAATTCAGGCAGCAAGTATGTTTTGATCAGGCTCACCCTCTCTCTCAGCGTCAGCTTCCAGCCCTTCCAGGCATTCACTTTCCGAGACGCACCAACCAACCTGCTCTCCCAGTTTAGTTTGGGATAGTCCTCCGGGCCGAAAAAGATGCCAAGAATTTAGATTTTTGGCAGGGGCTCCGGGAAAACGTCCGGAAGGGCGAACTGCTCGCCCTCCCTTCCCAACCAGAGAACTTCGCTCTTGTCCCAGTTGACTAGCGAACCAGATGCCTCGGAGTAGCCCCCAATCTGCGTTTCCACAAACCGGGCCTCCTCTCGGCTAGACACCACCACAGAGACATCGTCCGCATAAGCCACCACCCTCACTGCCAAATCTGAGCCACTGCAAGGCTCCACCGGGACCCCCCTCAAACGCTCGCAGTCAAGCCTCCTCACAAAGGGATCTACTGCAAAGACGTAGAGAAGGGGACTCAGTGGGCAACCCTGCCTGACGCCAGAGTCCACAGGAAAGCAGGGACCCTTCCAACCATTGACGAGAGGGAAGCTCTCCGCCCCTCTGTACAAAACCTCAAGCCAATTCACAAATTGGTCAGGCAGGTCGTATTTTCTCAGAAGAAGCCAGAGATACTCATGGCTTACCCGATCAAAAGCCTTCGCCTGATCCAATGCCAGCAGATACCGCCCGTCACCCGTTGCCCTGCACCTTTCCACGGCCTCCCGGACGCTCAGGACAGCACTAAATGTGCTACGGCCAGGAACTGCACAGTGCTGGGAGACTGACAGTAAATCGTCAGCGACGGCCGACATACGTGAAAACAGTATCTTCGCCAGTATCTTCCTATCGGTAGTGAGAAGGGCAATAGGACGCCAGTTCTCAATAACGGACAAATCTTTCCCCTTTGACAGGAGGATCAGTGCTGACCTTCTCATTGAGGGAGGCAGCAGGCCAATGGCCAAACATTCACAGAACACCTCCCTCAAAAGAGGGGCCAAGAGACCCTTAAAGGTTTTATAGAACTCAGCCGTAAACCCGTCAGGTCCAGGCGATTTCTTTGGTGACAAAGAGTCAATGGCCCGCTCAACCTCAGCGACTGAGATCTCGACTGTCAAAGAGTCAGGGAGGTCAGGCCCCGCACGGAGCGGAGTCTCATCAAGGAAGTCCCTGACTTTCTCCATATCTAAAGGCTTCTTCTTCAAGAGGTCTGAAAAATGGTCCCTGATGACACCCAGGATCCCTGATTTGGACCGCACCAGTGATCCGGATGAGTCCCTCAGTCCATGTACGACCTTCGAACTCACCGCCTCACCACAGTTCTTGTAAGGATCCGGGGAGGAAAACTTCCCGTAATCCCTCTCAAGGACCAGGGAGGCGAGACGGTCGTACTGACACTCTCTCATCTGAAGCTTCAGATCGGATATCTGCTCCTGAGGGCCACCAAAGGAGATCAGGTCGTCCAGACGCCTGCGCAACCTCTGGTAGGCCAGGTACTTAGAACTTGCCCGGTACCTAGAGACCCTACGGAAAAAGCCTTCCGACCTTTTCTTCACTACTTCCCACCATTCCTGGCGGGAGCAGCCGCTCTCAAGGAGCGAGGCCTGTTCCCTAAGAAAGGTCTCATAGGCTTCTCTAACTTCAGAGTCCTCGAGCAGCGACCCATTCAGTCGCCACAACCCTTTCCCTTTCTGGGGGGTCTCGGCAACATTCAGAGTCACAGATACCATACAGTGATCAGAGAACTCCACCGCATGCAGCACAGGAGCCGCAAAGGCAGAGTCCCCCTTCAAAAAAAACCTGTCTAATCTACTCTTACAACTACCTCTGGAATAGGTGAACCCCGTGTGATTGGGGAGGCGACAAACGTGCGCATCCACCAATCCGGCTTCCCTCACTATGGTATTCAGAAAAATACTATCATATCCCAAGGGGCCAGAGGCACCTGCCCGATCCTTTGATCTGGTGACCATGTTGAAGTCACCGCCAAAGACCACCTGTTGGGATGTAAAAAGGTAAGGCTTGACCGCCGTAAGGAGGCTCTTCCTGTCCCTCTTGGACTGGGGACCATAGAAATTGATGAGTCTAAGGAATTGCCCCCTCACGACGGCGTCCACCACCAGACACCTACCAGTCTCCACCTCAATTACTCGTCGGCAAGCCACCGGACCAGTCTTAAAAAGGACCGCAACTCCACTGCAGGGCTCGGCCGCAAGAGACCAGAGGGAGGGCCCACATCTCCACTCCCTCTTTGCCAAATGCACCTCTGCCACCGATGCTAGCCAGGTCTCCTGCAAAAACAAAATGTCAGCCTCAATCTGGCTGAGAAAAGTGAAGGCCGCAAAACGAGCCGCCACAGAACGAACACTTGCAACATTAATCGTCGCAAGGCGTATTGGAGAGGGTACTGCCATCTTTAGTAATTTGGATGGTTTACGTTCACCTCTGTTACCCAACACCTTACAAGTCGTCACTCAAATCCGAATCGGAGAAGAACCAGTAGCGGTTGTAAAGGGGGAGGGGAGCATCCCCCCCTCCCGCTACCGGAACCCTCCTCTTCTTTTTCTTTTTGGACTTTTTTTTGGTCCACTCCACCTCCACAAAACCTTCCCCACCACCATCCTCGGAAAGGCCACTAGAGGCCTCCTTTAGCCTCTTAAAAAGACCCTTCCCAGGGCCTGAGGTGTCCATCTGGTCCTGGTCATCAGGACCAGGCACTAGGCAAGAGGGACCGGGGGTAGGGGACGGCACAACAGGAAGGGGAAGAGGGGGAGACGAGGGGGGGGGGCAGGGGGAACGGGGGCAGACAGGGGAAGAGGAGGGGGGGGGAGCTTCCTAGGGGGCGGGACAGGGGAGGACAAATGGGTAGAGGGAGGGACACCGGGACCACCCCCCACAGATGACTTTGGGGGACCCTCGGGATGGGCACCACCTGGGACCGACTTACCCCCAGGACCTTTAGAGGCCCTAGGTGTTGGGACCGGGGGAGCCGGCCCCCCATCACCAGGCGCAGCCTGGGCAGCAGCATCCCCCTGCCTGCGCCTACTCGTCCTCTGCCTCTGCGGGCGAGGGTCAGATGATTTTGACCCCGCCCCAGGGTCCGCAGGACCAGCAGTAGGACCTGACTCCCCATTCCCCTGACCCCCAGCTTGACCAGGCGCACAGCCTTCTGACCCATTCCCACGGAAGGCCTTCGGGCACCGGCTGAAGGGGTGACCCAGTTCCCCACACAGGTTGCAAACAATCAACCTGCAGGTGTCTGGCAAGTGCCCGAAGCCATTGCACCTCACGCAGCGTGGCATAGTATAATCTGCGCTGAGGTGCGCCGGGCTGCCGCACTTAAAGCAGCGCCGAGGCTGGCCAGGGTAGAAGACCAGGATCCTGTCCCTGCCAATGAACGCACTGCCAGGGACATGTGTAACACTGGCGCCCAGCCTCTTCAGGCGGATCCTGGCCGTCCACGCCCCAGTCCAAACCCCACGCTCGTCCAATACTTTCTTTAAAGGACACTGCAGCTGCCCGTACCACCCGAGCCAGGTCATTATATCCTCGGGCGGCAAAGACTCGTTTCTCACGAGTACTGTTAGGGTCTTCACCTCCTCTTGGCGGGACAGAGGGATGACCCTAATACTCTTCCAGGGGTCGGACTTCCTTAAGATCTCGTAGATGGTAAGGAACATCTCCATCAGTACCACAGAAACGAAACTGACATCGAATTCCCTGGAGTTTGTTGGGTGAATGACGGCAAAAAGGTCCGAGACTTTGAGCCCTGCCGCCAACACCCAATCAATTATCTGTCCTCTGGTGGGGCACTGCCCCGCCCCTTCCCATTTTAGCTGTACCACGTTACGTCTCCTTCTCTCCGGACCCCCTGCACCCCTTGACCAGGCGCCGCCATCCTGCGCCTGGTCCGCCGGAGGGGCCCGAAAATTTTGCGCCCCAAACCGGGCATACAGGGGGGCCAGAGGGACACTGGCACCAGCCACTTGGGCAAAGGACCTCCCTTCCTTCAGGGCCGTCAGAAGACCCGCCTCCTGTGGCTGGTCAAGCAAGACCCCCGGAGCTGGGGGAGGACCCACCACTGGGTCGCCGCTCCCCTTGGCCCCGCCCACAATCACCTCCGTAGCCTCCCGAGGCTGAGGCCCAACCACCTGCCTCGTCAACCTCCTCCTTGCCACTGGGGGAGGAGGTGTCTCCGGGACGCCCCCCAAGACGGCCACCAGCTGGCTATCC
The DNA here is from genome assembly GCF_037356315.1 of Lithobates pipiens. Lineage (NCBI taxonomy): Eukaryota > Metazoa > Chordata > Amphibia > Anura > Ranidae > Lithobates > Lithobates pipiens. The sequence goes on from NW_027507789.1 coordinate 142,899,374, forward strand.
TGGAGATTGTCCCACTCCACGGAGGCAACAACTGCCTCGCCCCCCACCTCCATACCCTCCTGACCCTCAACAGGCTCCTGGGACCCCTCCAGGAGCCTGATGAATCGGAGAGCCGGAGAGTCATCCCGTAACACGCCCATCCTGCTCTCCCCCCAGTCAGCAGACTGCTGACCCGCTGGGAGCCCTTCCAAAGACCCGCCCCCCGTACCATCCCCCACTTCCTGCCCTGGCGGCAACCCGGAAACGGCGGGTGACACAGGCCGGAAGTGGTCCGGATCCACCTCCCGCGACACTTCCGGCAAGCCCGCCCCTTCCGGCCCCTCCCCCACCACGCGGGTGACGCCCGCCGCGGCTCCGGCGCCATTAGCCCCTGACGGGAGGCTAGGAGCCTGTGGGTCATCTTCCCCTGCATCTCGCAGAGGAAGTGACCTGGTAGTAACTGCCGCCTCAACCTTTCCCTCCGCCATCACAACAACCGGACCTGAAGACAAAGCCAAAGTCTCAACAGTAAGTCCTTCACTTTTTCCTCCACATGTCTTCCCCTCCCCCATGGCGTGTGTCTGTGCAGCGGGCGCCATCTTGGCGGGTCCGCTCTGCACGGACGGAACACACGCTGGGTTCCTCGGGGCCGCACGGGGGGGCACAGTCCCAGATTTTGGGGTCACGTCGTCATCACTCTTCCCGGTCTTCGGGGTCACCTGGGGGCCAACCGGTAGCGGCGACAGTACAACAACGGGCTTCAGCACCCTCACCGCCCTGCCCCCATCAGCCGCACTAGCCTCCCGCCGCGCTGTTTCACCGGGTACCCTACCCGGCTCTACCTGCTCCCCAGCCATGAGCACAGACTGGGCTGACGCAGGGAGCCGGGGACCCTCCACAGCTACTGCAGCAGGGGCTGCGCCGGGCCGGGAAGCCTCCTCATCGCTACCGATCTCCGCTGCACCCCCCTCCTCTTCCACCTCCGGTTCCTCTGGATCCGGTACCACTTTCCTTCCTTCCACCTCCACCTCCACCTCCTGTGAGGCCTGCATGGAGGGCTGACCCCCGCGCCTTGCAGCCTGGGTTCCCTCCTGGTTGGCCCGCCGTATCTCCCTTCTTACCGACAGGCAGAAACCGCGCTCCCCGATCCCTCTTTCGCAGAGACCGTCAATTAGATCCCAATCTCGGGCGCACTGCTCCTTCAAGGACTCGATCGCCACTCGGTATTCTTTCCTGCGGGCGCTGTTCGCCTTATCCCTACGGTTCCGTAGGCCGGACAAAACTTCCATTTTTTTCCCGAAGGCCGTGGAAGCCTTCTGGAGCAGGCCCTTCACCCGGTTCCTCCGCTTCCGGGTCTGGGACGGGTCCTCCCCTGGCTGGGCCCGGGTCCAGTCCGCGATAGTAACTTGCGTTCCCAAAAAGAGTCTTTCCTCCCTGGACAAGTCCTTAAGCCCAGGGATAGTATGGACCTCACCAGGCCGGGCCGACTGCCCCGGGCCTGGGCTTGAGGAGGCCATCACTCCCCCTCACAGCAAACACTCTGGATCTTCAGGAGCTCCTAACAGACGTGACCTACTCCAACAGCGTTGGAGCTGGATATTTTTTTAATCCAAAACTGCTACCGAAATATACAATACTTTACAAAAGAAAAACAAACATCAGTTTACATTCACTTAAACATAATACAAACTTTCAACAGAATATTACTCTATACAGAAAATAAAATTCTACATTTCCTCTTCACTATACTCCTCCCCTGAAGAGAAGCGTATAAGTGCAGCTTCACTTTTGTTACTAGGCCCTGACTGAGACCTTAATTCCACCTCAAGAGGCGGGGCCTTCTTTTTCTTTTTCTTCCCATGCTTCTTTTTAACTGTTACCCAGTTTACTTCCCCCTCATCATCAGACTGTTCCTTAGGACGCTTTTGGGCACCCTTCAGAGAAACCTCCATTTCCTCCTCCCCCGTCTGACTATCCCCTGCTGAAGAGTCAGATGAAGAGACCCTAACTGGACGACTACCAGGTCGCCGTCTCCGAGGGAGGGGAATAGGACCAGAAGACTGAGGGCCTGGAACCTGGACCACCTCCTCTGAGGGGGAAGGCCCCTTATTTGCAGGTGCCTGAACAACCTCCTCAGGGACAGATTGAACTACATTTACTTTCTGAGGAACGTTACCCTCTTGCTGAAACTGGGTTTCCCCACGTCCCAACCCAGCTTCAGGCCCAGCGTTTTGTTTATTTCCAGAGCTCCGCCCAGCAGGAGGTGGAGCTCTGTCACCGTTTGGTTTACCCCCACCTGTTGCTTCTCCCCTGTAGGCCCTGGGGCATCTACTAAACGGATGACCCATATGGCCACAGAGATTGCAACAGATCTGATCACATGCCTCCCCCGAGTGCCCAAACTTGTTGCACTTGATGCACCGGACCACTGTGCAATCAGCACTCAGGTGGGTCGGGCACCCGCACCTAAAGCACCGACGGGGCTGTCCTGGATAGAACACTAGGATCCTGTCCCTTCCCAGAAAAGCGCTGCCTGGGACATGTGCAACTGTGTTGCCAGCTCTCTTCAGCTTGATCCTAGTGTTCCAAGCTCCAGTCCAGACCCCTTTCTCATCACGACACTTGTTTAGAGGACACTGCAACTGGCCGTGTCTCCCCAACCAGGTCGTAATGTCCTCCGGGGCCAAACTCTCATTTCTTACTAATATTGTAAGAGTTGTGACGTCCTCCTGCCTGCTTAAAGGAATCACCTGAAACCCCTTCCAGGGATCGGTTCCTTTAATCATGCCAAAGGCTGTGATGAACAGCTCCATGATGACCGCATTCATGAAGCTGACATCAAAGTCAGGGGAGCCAGACGGGTGAATCACCGCGAAAAGCTCCTCTACCTTAATGCCTAAGGACAGGACCATATCCACCACCTGGCCTCTAGTGGGGCACTGACCACTACCCTCCCAACGTAACTGGACTACGTTTCTTCTTCTACGCTCTGGACCACCCGTCCCTCTTGACCAAGAATTGGCCCCAGAGGGCTGATCAGCCGGGGGAACCCGGAAATTCCCGGCCCCAAACTGATGGTAAATGTGGTCCAGAGCCACACTTGCCCCTGCCACTTTAGCATAAGACCGCTTCTCCCTTAAGGCTGTAAGTAGCCTCACCTCTGGTGAACCCCTCAAAATAGGCTCAGGGGGAGGGGCTCTCGTCACAGGCGTAGAAGGGGGAGCAGAGGGCGACACCCCTACCTCCCCAGCACAGGAAGCATTACCCTCCTCCCTTCCTACACTAGGATGATTACCTAAAGGGGCCTCATCCTCTGAACTGAAAAGAAGCGCATTCCAGGCCTCCTTCCACTCCACTTCCATGTGAGCTCCGCAGGAGTCCACTGGAACTTGCCTCTCTTCACTTTGGGACCCTTCTAGACCTCTAATGTAGTCTAGTGCCGGATTACCCTCATCCAGTTCCCCCATTGGACAATCTCCCCATGCAACCCCCTGGCCAAGTTCCAAACTATCGGACATATCCACATTATCATCAACAACATTTGTGTGGAGCGCCGGACCGGAAGTTGTGTTAACCACCGGCCGGAAATGCTCTCCACGGCTTACTTCCGCTCCTGCTGACATCACTTCCGGCCCTGAATCAACCCCGCGAGAGGCCGATCCGCCTACCGGAAGTGCGTCACCCTCCCCCATTGACTTTACATTGGGCTCACGCCCCACAGACCCGCCCTTTTGCCCGCGAAAAGACGGCGTTTTGCTATCAACAGCCGCCATTACCACACCACCAGGAACCTTGCCGCCGGCCGTCACTGTAACCTTCCCCACAGCGGCGGCCAAGCTGGCCTGGCTCTTTACAACACCAACCCCTTTCCCCTCTCCCTGAGGTCGGCTTGCGGCAGTGGCAGCCGACAGCTCCGCTGACGGCATGCCCTGCTTGCAACTACCGCTCGGGGTCACTGGGGACTGCATACAAGGTAAGTCCGTTTTTTTATCCTTCAGTCTTGTCAACTGTACTACTGGTATCTTCTCTTTCTTAGAGTCTTTCTTGCTTTTTTGCTGCTTTCCTTCTGCTTCACTGGGACCCACACCGCCACCCGGGATCACAGCCTCATACACAGGCTGATTACCCTTGGGCTCACCTGGTCTCTCTGCAGCATTACCAGGAACCGCAGCTTTAGAAACCACTTTCTTCACCCCTGAATCAGTCGTTTTAGGTGAAACCTTCACCGCACTCCTCTCCACCACCACAGTCTCTTTAACTGAAACTTTCACTTCTGCCACAGTCTCACTTACATCAGGAGTCTTCCCTGGCGTTGGGACCTCTGGCGTCTCTCCCTCCACCTTCCTCTCTTGGATATCCTCCATGGCTGTACTCTCCGCTTCACCTTCTGGCGCTGCGGTTTGAGACACATGCTGCTTGCGGCGTCTCACCGCTTGAGAGCCCTCCTCACACGCCGTTCTCACCATTCTTTCCACACTTGACAAAAATTCTTTCTCACTTGATGCACTTCCTATCAAATGACTTAGGAGCTCACCAGTCACGTTGCATTGCTTCTTCAGCATGTCTATTGCTGTCTTAAACTCCGGCCTCTTCCCGGTACCGGATCTGTCACGCCGGTTCCTCAGCTCCGATAGAACTTT
>NW_027507789.1:142908992-142913992 GCF_037356315.1 Lithobates pipiens
AGAGAGAAGGGCGATAGGACGCCAATTCTCTACCACAGACGGATCCTTCCCTTTGGACAGAAGGATCAAGGCCGACCTTCTCATCGAAGGAGGGAGCAGGCCAGATGCCAAACACTCGTTGAACACCTCCTTCAGACGAGGAGCCAAAAGACTCTTAAAGGTTTTATAGAACTCCGCCGTGAACCCATCGGGCCCCGGCGATTTCTTTGGAGACAAAGAGTCTATGGCCTGTTCAATCTCAGCCACAGAGATCTCTTCCGCCAAAGAGTCCAGAGAGTCAGACCCCACCCCAAGCGGAGTCTCGTCAAGGAACTGCTTGGCTTTCCTCAGATCCAACGGCTTCTTCCGAAGGATGTCTGAAAAATGGGCTCTGATGATCCCCAAGATGCCTGGCTTGGACCTCACCAGGGAACCCGAGGGATCCTTCAGTCCGTGTACAACCTTCCCACTCACCGCGTCCCCGCAGCTTTTGTAGGGATCCGGGTTAGTGAACCTCCCGTAATCCCTTTCCAGCTTCAGGGAGGCGAGACGGTCATACTGACACTCCTTCATCTGACGCTTCAGATCTGAGATCTGGTCCTGAGGGCCACCATCGGAAACCAGGCGGTCTAGCCGCCTGCGCAACCTCTGATAGGCCTGGTACCGGGATGCTGCCCGGCGGCCTGAGACTTCTCGGAAGAAACCCTCCGACCTCTTCTTCACTACTTCCCACCATTCCTGGCGGGAGCAGCCGCTCTCAAGGAGCGAGGCTTGTTCCAAGAAGAAGTCCTCATAGGCCGACCTAATTTCAGGGTCCTCAAGCAGCGATCCGTTTAGACGCCACAGACCCTTGCCCTTCTGAGGGGTGTCCGCCACATTCAGAGTGACCGACACCATACAGTGGTCGGAGAACTCAACCGCATGCAGCACAGGAGCCGCAAAGGACGAGTCCCCTTTCAAAAAAAACCTGTCTATTCTACTCTTACTGCTACCTCTGGAGTATGTGAAACCAGTGAGGTTGGGGAAGTGGCGAACGTGCACATCCACCAACCCGGCCTCCCTCACTATGCTATTCAAAAAAATACTATCATATCCCAGAGGGCCTGAGGTGCCTGCCCGGTCCTTTGACCTGGTGACCATGTTAAAGTCACCACCAAAGACCACCTGCTGGGATGTAAACAGGTAAGGTTTCAGCAGCGTAAGGAGGTCCTTCCTCCCCCTCTTGGACTGAGGACCATAGAAATTTATGAGGCGGAGGAATTCCCCCCTCACGACTGCATCCACAATCAAGCATCTACCCATCTCTAATTCGATCACTCGTCGACAAGCCACCGAACCAGTCTTAAAAAGGACCGCAACTCCACTGCAGGGCTCAGCCGCAAGAGACCAGAGGGAGGGCCCATGTCTCCACTCCCTCTTTGCTAGATGCATCTCTGCCACAGATGCCAGCCAGGTCTCTTGCAAAAACAAAATGTCGGCCTCAACCCGGCCGAGAAAATCAAAGGCTGCAAACCTAGCCGCCGCAGAACGCACACTTGCAACATTAATGGTCGCAAGGCGCATTGGAGAGGGCGCCGTCATCCTTAGTGATTAAAGTCTACATTCCTCTCTATATACTTACAGCATTAATCCTCCTCGGAGTCCGAGGAGAGGACCCCAAACCGGTTCCAGAGGGCAAGCGAGGGACCCCCACCCGCCCCCGAACTGGTTTCAGGCTGAGGACCCCCGCCACCCTCCTTCCCCGGGCTCCTTCTCTTCTTTTTCTTTGTTTTCTTTTTTTCCCACTCAATATGTAGGGGCTCCCTCCCACTCTCTCCGTCCGATCTACCACTTGATAGGTCCTTGGGCCGTTTATTTGCCCCTTTCCCAGGACCAGTAGTGTCCATAGGGGTCTCTGAAGGATTTTCTGCTGCCAGGTAAGTTTGGCATTTGGCACCCACCCCAGAAGAATCCGGGGGGGGCATAGGGTTAGCAGCCAGGCCTAGGCCTGGGGGGGTTGTATCCAAGGACACAGGGGATGGGGGATGGGAAGGAGGGAGAGGAAGCTTAGTACGAGGGGGAGGGATGGGCCGGGGGGGGCAGAGGAGGGAAGGGGGAGGAGCCGGGAGCACGGGGAGCTGGAGGAGGAGGGGAAGGGGGGGGTCTGAGGCTTTTTAATGGATGACTTATTGCCTTTTACCGGCTTATCAGCCGGTCTACCTGTCACTACTCCGTCCCTCCTTGACCCAGGCTGGGCCGGGGGGTCTACTGGGCAACCACCTATTGGATCTTCAACCACCCTACCCGCCCCCTGCTCGCGCCTGGGGGGCCTAACCCTTTGAGGGAGGGGGGGATCCTCCCTCTGTGGCTCTGGGGGATTGGGGGCTCCACTTTGTCTAGGGTCACCATCACCCCCTGGGCCTGGGGCAGCCCCATCCGCCTGATGCTCCCGGAAAGCCTTGGGGCAACGGCTGAAGGGGTGCCCCATTACCCCGCAGAGGTTGCAGACTATCAGTCTGCAACCATCAGATGAATGGCCGAAGCCATTACATCTCACGCACCGAGGCATTGTGCAGTCTGCACTGAGGTGTGCAGGACTGCCGCACTTGAAACACCTACGGGGCTGGCCGGGGTAGAAGACCAGGATCCGGTCTCGCCCGATAAACGCGCTACCGGGAACGTGCGCCACGGTGTTGCCCTGGCGCTTGAGCCGGATCCTGACCTGCCACGCACCCGTCCAGACCCCGCGTTCGTCAAGGCTCTTCCTCAGCCCTGACTGGAGCTGTCCGTACCGCGCCAGCCAGGTGGCGATGTCCTCAGGCGGGAGAGACTCGTTCCTGACCAGCACAGTGATGTTTTTAATTTCCTCCTGCCTCGAGAGAGGCACTACCCGGAAACTTTTCCATGGTTCAGACCTCCCGACAATCTCGTAGAGGGTCAGGAAAAGCTCCATGGAGACCACGGAGACGAAGCTAATATCGAACTCTTTCGAGTTCGCAGGATGTATCACTGCGAACAGGTCTGAAACCTTAAACCGAAGCTCCAACAGGTAATCAATCACTTGACCCCTGCTGGGACAAGCGGTCGCTCCCTCCCACCTGAGCTGCACCACGTTGCGCCTGCGCCTTTCGGGACCCCCTGTACCCCTGGACCAGGCATTCGCCCCTTGGAACTGCTCCTCGGGGGGGGCCCTGAAGTTCTGGGCACCAAACTGGCCGTACAGGGGCCTTAGGGGCACAGACGCACCTGCCACCTGGGCAAACGAACGTCCAGTTTTCAGGGCACTCAGGAGGTTTGCCTCGGCTTGCGTGCCCAAGATGACATTGGGGCCTGCGGGGGAAGGGTCAGGCTCCCCGTGAACCAGGCCGGAAGGCCCAGGCTGAGCTGATGTTGTTTTCCCACCCTCTGGCCCACCCTCCGGCCCACCTGTGACACCTACTTTCCTCCTCACCACCCTTTCCATGGGGGGCGGGGCACTAGCCACCTCTACTGCAGGACCCTGGGGGGAGGCAACTTCCATCACCTCCTCCCACTGGGATCCCTCTAGCTCCCTTATAAATTTTAGTGCGGGGCATTCAGCACCCAACTCTCCCATAGGGGATTCACCCCAGCTCCCCTGCCTGGCCGGGAGATCCACATCGGGGGATTCCCCCTGCCCCTCCGAGATAGTACCCAGTGGGTCTCCCAAACCCTCGTCCATTCCTTCCGCCCCGACCGAGAGGCCGTGGGCAGTATCATGTGGTGACTCCACAGTCTTTTCGGACATTTCCTGCAGTTCCGGGGACGCGTTGTTAGTCACTTCCGGTCCGCGGGAGCCACTTCCGGACGCGGCCCTCGGCGCCGGAAATGACGCGGATCTTCCCGCGACATGTCCCGCTATGGTGTCCGCAGCGGAAGAAGATCTCCTTTCCACACACATTTTCACAGACGCCACAGACGCCATTGGCGCCACAGACTTCATCCCCTCACCACGTGCGGCCGCGGCGGGGGCCGCCATTATGGCCGGCAACCCTCGCACCGCATGGGGGACCGACGGATCACCCTGGATCACTGGGGGGGCCTGTGCTGCGCCATCAGCCGCGGACTTGCTGACAACAGATTGTACCGGCCCTTCCAGATGGCTCCGGGTGAGGACTACTACCAGTTTTTTCCCTTGGTACTCCACACTTTCCACACTTCCCTCTCCCCTGGAGCCTCCCAACACTTCACCGGGTACCCTACCCGGGTCAACCCTTGCCCCAATCTCGGACTGGGCAGGCGGACTTACATGGACCCGGGGACCCTCCGTGCTTACCGCTCCAGGGGGGGCACCGTCCTCACTGATGTCTGTACCAGGATGCTGGCTTCTCTCTTCCTCCACACTTGCCGAAGGGTCTTCCACAGCCGGTTCGGGTAAGCTCTTCTGCGTTCCCCTCCTTACTGCTTGGGAGCCCTCCTGGCTCATTCTCAGGAGTTCCCGTTTTATTTCAAGCAGGAACCCTCTCTCTCCTACTCCTCTCTCACAGAGACCGCCCAGTAGCTGCCAGAGGTCTCTGCATTCAGCTTTGAGATCTTCTATGGCTTCTCTGTACTCTGCTCTTTTCTTGCTTCCTGAACGGTCTCTGGAGTTCCTGAGAGCCGTCAGCTTTTCCATCTTCTTGCCGTATACCTCTACTGCCTTCTGGATCAGGGTTTTCACCCTGACCCTGCGCCTTTGCAGCTTCAAGCCATCTTCACCCGGCTGTGCCCGGGTCCAGTCGCTTAACTCCACTTGGGTGGATAAAAACAATCGTTCCTCCCTGGAGAGGCGTTCCTTTCCACCAGGGGGATGAGCTGTAGCCCCAGGCCGGGAAGAGGGCCCCGAGCCTGGGCTGGCTGACGCCATGGACCCGCTGGTCTTGTTGCTGTCTGGAGCTTCTGCAGGAGCAGATCTGAACACAACCTTACACCGCGGGTGCTGGCACCAGACTTGCCCTCCAATAGATCCTCGTTAAAGGATTTAAAGTGTACTCATTCCAATTACAGGGCCTCGAAAGAGTCCTGTATTGTTATTTTTCGTCACT
>NW_027507789.1:142918992-142923992 GCF_037356315.1 Lithobates pipiens
GACCGCCAGCTCGATCCCAAGATCCAACTACGAGCTTTTTAACTGCAGCAACTTTAATATACGCTATTGGAGCTGGAAATTTTTTTTATTGGAAAACTGCTACCAAACATCACATAAACTTTAACATAAAAATTGTTGGTACAGCTTCTGAAAAAACATAACTAAAACAAGCTCTTACTTGAGCAGAACGATAATAGACTGTATAGGCCTATACCGGCTAACAAAAGTCCATCCTGGCCTACCTGCAAGGCAGGAAATACTTAGCAAAAGAAACCTAAACCTACAATCTAACACACATCACACTAACTATTTACATTAACATGATATAGGCAGGAACGTAGCGAAACTCTCAATGCTTACCATCCTTTTAAAAGAAGGTTTACAAAAAACTAATCAGGGGGTGATAGGATAGAAAGACCCACCACCAAGGAAAAGGAAGGGGGAGGTCATCAAGGCGGCCGGAAAGAGAACCCTCTCCACAACCTGGCACACCTCTCTCTTCCCATTCTTTCTCCCTCAAGATACCTCACCTTTTCCAGTTCCCGAAGGATATCACCCACCACCTCATGCATGGGCAGGTACTTACCTCTAGTGGAAACTAAGCACCGAGCGTGCCAGGTGTAATAAAGGCAGACTACGCTAACTAAATAAAGTGACGACAAATCAAAACCCCTACGGGCTCCAAAGTTGCCGTACACCCTCTCAGAGTAGGTAAGGGCCCGGAGACGGGGATAGCCGATGGCATCTCCCACCTCCCCCAGAACCTCTGAATTGAAAGGGCACTCGACCAAAAAGTGGTCCATGGTCTCCAGTGCCCCTCCACACCCAGGGCGAGGACAGCCTCTGTCCTCTAGGTTCCGGTACTTCAAGTTCGATCTCACATAGAGACGTCCGTGGAACGCCCTCCATGCGAGATCCCAGAACTTGGCGGGAATTCTCTTGGAATTCAGGAGAGCTAACCCCTCCTTGAGAACCCTGTCCGGACAATCCCTCAAGGCTAGTGGCTTCAAGACGTCTGAGGCCATGACCCTCTGGTGCAGCTCACGCCGCCCCAGGGAGCCCACCTCCAAGGCCGTCAGCCTCCACCGCCTCAGTACTTTTAGGGTGGTTGGGACATAGGCAGGGAGGTATCCATGGGACCTCCGAAGGTCACCAGGACGACCACCCTCCTCCCACCCACTCAGGAAAGACAGAAACCAATCCTTACACGAACGTTCCCACAGAGAGGGTTCGTCCACAAAGATGGATTGTAGGTTGAACTTTATGAACACCACGGTGAAAAAGACCGTGGGGTTCACCATGTCCAACCCACCCTGCTCTCTCCGTCGGTACGTGACTTCTCTTTTCACCAGGTTCAGTCTGTTTCCCCACAGGAGCAGGAAGAACAGACCGCAGACCCGCGCATAGAGAGACTCCGGCAAAAGACAAGCGTAGCTGACATAGAGAAACTCGGGAAGCAAATAGGTTTTGACCAAGCTCACCCTTTCCCTCAACGTCAGCTTCCAGCCTTTCCAGGCGTTCACTTTCTGGGTGGCACTTACCAGCCTGCGCTCCCAGTTTTGCTTGGGATAATCACCCGGGCCGAAATAAATGCCAAGAATTCGAACTTCTGGCCGGGGCGTGGGAAAAACGTCCGGGAGGGTGAACTGCTCACCCTCCCTACCCAGCCAGAGAGCTTCGCTCTTATCCCAGTTGACCAACGAACCGGACGCCTCGGAGTAGCCCCCAATCTGTGTTTCCACAAACTGGGCCTCCTCTCGGCTAGCCACCACCACCGAGACGTCGTCCGCGTAGGCCACTACCCTCACCGCCTTATCTGGGCCACTGCCGGGCTCCGTCAGGACCCCCCTCAAACGCTCGCAATCTAGCCTCCTTACGAAGGGGTCGACCGCAAAGACGTAGAGAAGGGGACTCAACGGACAACCCTGCCTAACACCAGAGTCCACCGGGAAGGCAGGACCCACCCAACCATTGACCAGAGGGAAGCTCTCAGCCCCCCGTACAAGATCTTAAGCCAATCAATGAATTGATCAGGCAGGCCATATCTTCCCAGAAGAAGCCAGAGGTACTCGTGGTTCACCCGATCAAAAGCTTTCGCCTGATCTAGTGCCAGCAGGTACCGCCCTTCACCCGTCGCCCTGCACCTTTCCACAGCCTCCCGGACGTTAAGGACAGCACTAAAGGTGCTGCGGCCGGGAACTGTGCAGTGCTGGGAGACTGACAGTAGCTTATCTGCGACAGCAGACATACGCACAAACAATACTTTTGGCAGAATTTTTCTATCTGTAGAGAGAAGGGCGATGGGACGCCAATTCTCTACCACAGACGGATCCTTCCCTTTGGACAGAAGGATCAAGGCTGACCTTCTCATCGAAGGAGGGAGCAGGCCGGTTGCCAAACACTCGTTAAAAACCTCCTTCAGACGAGGAGCCAAAAGACTCTTAAAGGTTTTATAGAACTCCGCCGTGAACCCATCGGGCCCCGGCGATTTCTTTGGAGACAAAGAGTCTATGGCCTGTTCAATCTCAGCCACAGAGATCTCTTCTGCCAAAGAGTCCAGAGAGTCAGACCCCACTTCAAGCGGAGTCTCGTCAAGGAACTGTTTGGCCTTTCTCAGATCCAACGGCTTCTTCCGAAGGATGTCTGAAAAATGGGCTCTGATGATCCCCAAGATGCCTGGTTTGGACCTCACCAGGGAACCCGAGGGATCTTTCAGTCCGTGTATGACCTTCCCACTCACCGCGTCCCCGCAGCTTTTGTAGGGATCCGGGTTGGTAAACTTCCCGTAATCCCTCTCCAGCTTCAGGGAGGCGAGACGGTCATACTGACACTCCTTCATCTGACGCTTCAGATCTGAGATCTGGTCCTGAGGGCCACCATCGGAAACCAAGCGGTCTAGCCGCCTGCGCAACCTTTGGTAGGCCTGGTACCGGGATGCTGCCCGGCGGCCTGAGACTTCCCGGAAGAAGCCCTCCGACCTCTTCTTCACTACTTCCCACCATTCCTGGCGGGAGCAGCCGCTCTCAAGGAGCGAAGCTTGTTCCTCAAAGAAGTCTTCATAGGCCGACCTGATTTCAGGGTCCTCAAGTAGCGACCCATTTAGTCGCCACAGACCCCTACCCTTCTGAGGGGTGTCCGCCACATTCAGAGTGGCCGACACCATACAGTGGTCGGAGAACTCAACCGCATGCAGCACAGGTGCCGCAAAGGACGAGTCCCCCTTCAAAAAAAACCTATCTATTCTGCTCTTGCTGCTACCTCTGGAGTATGTGAAACCCGTGAGGCTGGGGAGGTGACGAACGTGCACATCCACCAACCCGGCTTCCCTCACTATGCTATTCAAAAAAATACTATCGTATCCCAGAGGGCCTGAGGTGCCTGCCCGGTCCTTTGACCTGGTGACCATGTTAAAGTCACCACCAAAGACCACCTGCTGGGAGGTAAACAGGTAAGGTTTCAGCAGCGTAAGGAGGTCCTTCCTCCCCCTCTTGGACTGAGGTCCATAGAAATTTATGAGGCGGAGGAATTCCCCCCTCACGACTGCATCCACAATCAAACATCTACCCATCTCTAATTCGATCACTCGTCGACAAGCCACCGAACCGGTCTTAAAAAGGACCGCAACTCCACTGCAGGGCTCAGCCGCAAGAGACCAGAGGGAGGGCCCATACCTCCACTCCCTCTTTGCTAGATGCATCTCTGCCACAGATGCCAGCCAGGTCTCCTGCAAAAATAAAATGTCGGCTTCAACCCGGCCGAGAAAATCAAAGGCTGCAAACCTAGCCGCCGCAGAACGCACACTTGCAACATTAATGGTCGCAAGGCGTATTGGAGCGGGTACCGTCATACTTAGTGATTAAAGTCTACGTTCCTCTCTATATACTTACACACTTAGTCCTCCTCCGAATCGGAGGAGAGGATTCCGAACCGGTTCCAGAGGGCTAACGAGGGGCTCCCCTGGGGGCCCAAACTGGTGCCCGGCGGGGGGTCCCCGCCGCCCTCCTTCCCCGGTCCTTTCTTTTTTTTCTTTTTTGCTTTTCTCTTCTGCCAGTCAACGACAGAGGGTTCCCTCCCACTTTCCCCATCTGAACGACCACTTGAGGCCTCTATTACCCGTTTATTTACCCCCTTACCAGCCCCGGTAACCTCCATAGGGGCCTCATCCTCTGAGCTGGTTCTTTGGCCGGCCTCCGCCCTGACAGGTGCAGGAGGGGGCATAAGAGCAGCCTGACTTGGGCACGCGGTCCTTGACAGGCGCGGCCGAGGTATTGGACGGGGAGGGAGAGGGGATGGTTGGGAGAGGGAGGGGGCGGGGGGCATAGGGGGTTCAGGGGAGGGGGGGAGGGGGGGAACGTTTTCCTGCGGAGGGTTTTTCACCTCCATCCAGCTCTCCAGCCGGATGACTTGCTCCAGCCCCCAAGGGCGCGGAGCTGGATGGGCCTTCTGGACATGTAGGTTGCCCCTCTGCCACCGGACCTTCACCCTGCCTCTGCCTGGGAGGTCTGACCCTTTGAGGGAGGGGAGATTCCTCCCCCTGTGGCCCAGAAGGTTTGGGGACCCCACTACGTCTAGGGCCACCTTCACCCTCAGGGCCCGGGGCAGCCCCCTCAGCCTGGTGCCCCCAGAAAGCCCTAGGGCAACGGCTGAAGGGGTGCCCCGATTCCCCGCAGAGGTTGCAGACAATAAGCCTGCAACCTTCAGGTGAATGGCCGAAGCCATTACACCTCACGCAGCGAGGCATTGTGCAGTCTGCACTTAGATGAGCCGGGCTGCCGCACTTAAAGCAGCGGCGGGGCTGGCCGGGGTAGAAGACCAGGATCCGGTCTCTACCAATAAATGCGCTACCAGGCACATGCGCCACGCTGTTGTTTTGGCGCTTGAGCCGGATCCTGGCCAACCAAGCCCCCGTCCAGACCCCGCGCTCATCTAGATTTTTCCTCAGCCCCGTCTGGAGCTGTCCATACCGTGATAGCCAGGTGGCAATGTCCTCTGGGGGAAGG
>NW_027507789.1:142931492-142933992 GCF_037356315.1 Lithobates pipiens
TCTGAAATCTGGTCCTGAGGGCCACCGTCGGAAACCAGGCGATCTAGTTGCCTGCGTAACCTCTGGTAGGCCTGGTATCGGGATGCTGCCCGGCGGCCTGAGACTTCCCGGAAGAAGCCCTCCGACCTCTTCTTCACCACTTCCCACCATTCCTGGCGGGAGCAGCCACTCTCAAGGAGCGAAGCTTGTTCCTGAAAGAAGTCTTCATAGGCCGACCTGACTTCAGGGTCCTCAAGTAGCGACCCATTTAGTCGCCACAGGCCCCTCCCTTTCTGAGGGGTGTCGGCCACATTCAGAGTGACCGACACCATACAGTGGTCGGAGAATTCGACCGCCTGCAGCACAGGTGCCGCAAAGGACGAATCCCCCTTCAAAAAAAACCTATCTATCCTACTCCTACTACTACCTCTGGAGTATGTGAAACCAGTGAGGTTGGGGAAGTGGCGAACGTGCACATCCACCAACCCGGCCTCCCTCACTATGCTATTCAAAAAGACACTATCGTATCCCAGAGGGCCTGAGGTGCCCGCCCGGTCCTTTGACCGGGTGACCGTGTTAAAGTCACCCCCAAAGACCACCTGCTGGGACGTAAACAGGTATGGTTTCAGCAGCGCAAGGAGGTCCTTCCTCCCCCTCTTGGACTGTGGTCCATAAAAATTAATGAGGCGGAGGGATTCCCCCCTCACGACTGCGTCCACTATCAGACACCTACCAATCTCTAATTCGATCACTCGTCGACAAGCCACCGATCCGGTCTTAAAAAGGACCGCGACTCCACTGCAGGGCTCAGCCGCAAGAGACCAGAGGGAGGGCCCATGCCTCCACTCCCTCTTTGCCAGATGCATCTCTGCCACAGACGCCAGCCAGGTCTCTTGCAAAAACAAAATGTCGGCTTCAACCCGGCCGAGAAAATCGAAGGCTGCAAATCTAGCCGCCGCAGAACGCACACTTGCGACATTAATGGTCGCAAGGCGTATTGGAGCGGGTACCGCCATCCTTAGTGATCAAAGTTTACGTTCTTCTCTGTCATACTAACAACTAATCCTCCTCGGAGTCCGAGGAGGACAGGACACCAAAACGGTTCCATAAGGAGAGGGCCCCACTGGTCCCAGAGCTGCCACTGGGGGTCTCCACCACCCTCCTTCCCTATACCCTTCCGCTTCCGCTTTTTAGTTTTTTTCTTGACCCAGTCCGATTTAGGAGGGTCTCTCCCACTCTCCCCATCGGACCGCCCACTTGAGGTCTCTTTGGACCTTTTATTAACTCCTTTAGCTGACCCCGATGTGTCCATTGGGACTACCTCCCTCGGACCGGCCCGCCGAATCCCCACCACCCCAGGGGCAGGGGGGGCATCAGCAGGGCCGACTGGTCCGGGGACGGGTGTGGTATCCCAGCAGACACTGAAGGAGAAGGGGGGGAGGGGACTGGGACTTGACGAGAGGGGGGGGTAGAAGGGGGAGGGGAAGGGGGAGCGGAGGGGGGGGGAGAGGGAGGAGAGGGAGGGGAGGTCGGGGGGGGGGGGGAGGATGTTTCTTACTGGAAGGCTTCTTAGCCTGGCTCCCAGCTGACTTGGCCGAGGCTACCTTATCTGGCACTGGGCAGGGTGGATCAACTGGGTCTACCGTACCCGCTCCCGTGCCCGCACCCTCCCCTTGCTCACGTCTGGGGGGCCCAACCCTCTGAGGGAGGGGGGGCCCCCCCCCTGTGACCCCGAAGGCCCGGAACCCCCACTTTGTCTAGGGGCCCCCTCCCCTCCGGGGCCTGGGGCACCCCCTTCAGCCTGACCCCCCCCGGAAAGCCTTGGGGCATCGGCTAAAGGGGTGTCCCATCTCCCCACAGAGGTTGCAGACAATAAGTCTGCAACCCTCCGACGAATGGCCGAAGCCATTGCACCGCACGCAGCGGGGCATAGTACAGTCTGCGCTAAGATGCGCAGGACTGCCGCACTTGAAACAGCGGCGGGGCTGACCGGGGTAGAAGACCAGGATCCGGTCTCTACCTATAAAGGCACTGCCAGGCACGTGCGCCACGGTGTTATTGTGGCGCTTGAGCCGGATCCTGACCAACCAAGCCCCGGTCCACACCCCGCGCTCTTCCTCAGCCCTGTCTGGAGCTGCCCATACCTCGCTAGCCAAGTGGCAATGTCCTCAGGCGGAAGGGACTCATTTCTGACCAATACGGTCACATTCTTTATCTCCTCCTGCCTCGAAAGGGGAATCACCCTGAAGCTCTTCCACGGTTCCCACTTCCTGACGATCTCGTACAGGGTCAGGAAGAGCTCCATGGAGACCATGGAGACGAAGCTCACGTCAAACTCCTTCGTATTTGCGGGATGTATGACCGCAAATAGGTCTGAAACTTTAAACCGCAGCCCCAGCAGATGGTCGATGACCTGACCCCTACTGGGGCACGGTGACGTCCCCTCCCACCTGAGCTGCACTACATTCCTCCGACACCTTTCCGGGCCCCCCGTACCCCTCGACCAAGCCTGCGCCCCCTG
>NW_027507789.1:142941492-142953992 GCF_037356315.1 Lithobates pipiens
CCTGGCGGGAGCAGCCGCTCTCAAGGAGCGAGGCCTGTTCCGTAAGAAAGGTCTCATAGGCTTCCCTGACTTCAGAGTCCTCGAGCAGCGACCCATTCAGTCGCCACAACCCCTTCCCTTTCTGGGGGGTCTCGGCAACATTCAAAGTCACAGATACCATACAGTGATCGGAGAACTCCACCGCATGCAGCACAGGAGCCGCAAAGGCGGAGTCCCCCTTCAAAAAAAACCTGTCTAATCTACTCTTACTGCTACCTCTGGAATAGGTGAATCCCGTGAGATTGGGGAGGCGACAAACGTGCGCATCCACCAATCCGGCTTCCCTTACTATCGTATTTAAAAAAATACTATCATATCCCAGGGGGCCAGAGGCACCTGCCCGATCCTTTGATCTGGTGATCGTATTGAAATCACCACCAAAGACCACCTGCTGGGACGTAAAAAGGTATGGCTTGACTGCCGTAAGGAGGCTCTTCCTGTCCCTCTTGGACTGGGGACCATAAAAATTAATAAGCCTAAGGAATTGCCCCCCCACGACAGCGTCTACCACTAGACACCTACCAGTCTCCACTTCAATTACTCGCCGGCAAGCCACCGAACCGGTCTTAAAAAGGACCGCAACTCCACTGCAGGGCTCGGCCGCAAGAGACCAGAGGGAGGGCCCACATCTCCACTCCCACTTTGCCACATGCACCTCCGCCACCGATGCTAGCCAGGTCTCTTGCAAAAATAAAATGTCAGCCTCAACCCGGCTGAGAAAAGTGAAGGCCGCAAAACGAGCCGCCACAGAACGAATACTCGCGACATTAATCGTCGCGAGACGTAATGGAGAGGGTACCGCCATCATTAGTAATTGGATGGTTATATTCACCTCTGCGACTAAACCCACTACAAATCATCACTCGACACATCACTTAGATCAGAATTTGAGAAGAACCAGTAACGGTTTCGGAGAGAGAGGGGAGGATCCCCCCCACCCGCCACTGGCACCTTCCTCTTTTTCTTTTTCTTAGATTTTTTTTTGTCCAACCCACCTCAACGAACCCGTCACCATCACCACTTTCAGAGTGCCCGCTTGAGGCTTCCTTAAGCCTTTTGTAGAGACCTTTCCCAGGGCCCGAAGTGTCCATCTGAACCTGGTCATCATCTGAACCAGGCGTAGGACAAGAGGGACCAGGGGCAGGAGAGGAAACAACAGGGGGGGAGGGAGGGAGGGATAGGGGAGGGGGAACAGGAGGAGCAGGAACAGACTGGGGGAGGGAGGGGGGGGAAGGTTTCCTAGGGGCCCGGAACAGGGGTTTGAAGGGCCCCAGGGCCACACCCCTTAGATGACCCGGGGGGGCCCGAGGGATGGACAGTACCCGGGACTGATTTACCCCCAGAACTCCTAGAGGCCCTCGGTGTTGGTACCGGGGGAGCTGGACCACCATCACTTTTGTTAGGCGCGGCCTGGGAAGTAGCATCACCCTGCCTGCGCCTACTCACCCTCTGCCTCTGTGGGCGGGGGTCGGACGGACCCGGCCGAGCCCCAGGGTCAGCAGGATCAGTGGCCGGCCCGGGCTCTCTATTCTCCCGCCCCCCAGCTTGACCAGGCCCACAACCTTCTGACCCATACCCACGGAAGGCCTTCGGGCACCGGCTAAAGGGGTGACCCAGTTCCCCACACAGGTTGCAAACGATCAACCTGCAGGTGTCCGGCGAGTGCCCGAAGCCATTGCACCTCACGCAGCGTGGCATGGTACAATCTGCGCTGAGGTGCGCCGGGCTGCCGCACTTAAAACAACGCCGAGGCTGACCCGGGTAGAACACCAGGATCCTGTCCCTGCCAATGAAGGCACTGCCAGGGACATGTGTAACGCTCGTGCCCTGCCTTTTCAGGCGGATCCTGGCCGTCCAAGCCCCGGTCCAAACCCCACGCTCATCCAACACCTTCTTTAATGGACACTGCAGCTGCCCGTACCGCCCGAGCCAGGTCATTATATCCTCGGGCGGCAGAGACTCGTTTCTCACGAGTACTGTCAGGGTCTTCACCTCCTCTTGGCGGGACAGAGGGACGACCCTAATGCTCTTCCAGGGCTCAGACTTCCTTACGATCTCATAGATGGTAAGGAACAACTCCATCAGTACCACAGAGACGAAACTGATGTCGAACTCCCTGGAGTTTGTTGGGTGGATGACAGCAAACAGATCCGCAACTTTGAATCCCGCTGCCAACACCCAATCAATAATCTGTCCTCTGGTGGGGCACTGCCCCGCCCCTTCCCATTTCAGCTGTACCACGTTGCGTCTCTTTCTCTCCGGACCCCCTGTACCCCTTGACCAACTGCCACCATCCTGCGGTTGATCCGCCGGTGGGGCCCGAAAGTTCTGCGCCCCGAATCGGGCGTACAGGGGGGCCAAAGGGACACTGGCACCAGCCACTTGGGCAAAGGACCTCCCTTCCTTAAGGGCCGTCAGAAGACCCACCTCCTGTGGCTGGTCAAGCAAAACACCCGAAACCAAGGGGGGATCCGCCACTGGGACGTCACTCCCCCTAATACTACCTACCTCCATCTCCCCATCATCCCGGGTCTGAGATTCGGCCATCCGCCCAACCAACCTCCTCCCAGCCACCGGGGGAGGAGGAGCCTCCGGGACGCCCCCCAGAACAGCCGCCAACTGGCTATCCCGGAGGTCGCCCCCCTCCACAGGAACATGGGCAACAGATGCCCCACCCCCCAACACCATACCCTCCTCACCCACAGTTGGAACCTGGGACTCCTCCAGGAGTCTGATGAAGTGAAGAGCCGGGGAGTCGTCCTGCAGGACCCCCATCTTGCTCTCCCCCCAGTCAGCAGACCGCTGACCGGCTGGGAGCCCCTCCGAACTTGCTTCTCCCGACCCAACCTCCATACGATCCCCCGTTACCTGACCCAGCGGCAAACCGGAAGTTGCGGATGACGTAGACCGGAAGTGGACCGGAGCCCCCTCCCGCGGCACTTCCGGGATGCCCGCCCCCTCCTGACCCAGCGGCAAACCGGAAGTTGCGGATGACGTAGACCGGAAGTGGACCGGAGCCCCTTCCCGCGGCACTTCCGGGATGCCCGCCCCCTCCAGCCCCTCCCCCCCCTCGCGGGCGACGCCCGCCACGGCACTAACGCCATTAGCTCCCGCCGGATTGACAGGAGCTTGTGGGCCATCTTCCCCTGCATTCCCTTGCAGAGGAAGCGACCCGCTCACCGTCGCTGCACCAGCCTTCACCTCCACCACCGCTTCACCTGAAACAGAAGACACAACCAAAGTCCCAACCGTAAGTCCTCTATTTGCTGTACCGCATGTCAACCCCTCCCCCATGGCGTGTGTCAGTGCCGCGGGCGCCATCTTGGCAGACCCGCTCTGCACCGCTGAAACGCTCGCAGGGTTCCTCGGGGCCGCACGGGGAGTCACAGTCTTAGGCTTAGGGGCCACTTCACCGCTACACCTCCCGGTCTCTTCTGGGGTCACCTGGGGTCCGATCTGTAGTGGTGACAACACAACCACGGGCTTCAACCCTCTTGCCGCTTTCCCGCCAACAGCTGCACCATCCACCCGCTGGGCCGTTTCACCGGGTTCCGCACCCGGCTCTACCTGTTCCCCAGCCCCAAGCATGGACTGGGCTGGCACAGGGAGCCGGGGACCCTCCACAGCTCTTACAGCAAGGGCTTCACTTGGCCGGGAGACCTCCGCGCCGTCACCGGCCATTGCTGCACCATTCTCCTCCTCCACCTCCGGCTCCATAGGGACTGCTGGATCCGGCAACCCTTCCACCGCCACCGCCACCTGTGAAGCCTGCAAGGAGGACTGACCCCCACGTCTCACGGCCTGGGTCCCCTCCTGGTTGGCTCTCCTTATCATCTTCCGAATCTCCAGGCAGAACCCCCGCTCACCGGCTCCCCTTTCGCAAAGGCCATCGATTAAGTCCCAGTCCTGGGCGCACTGCTCCTTTAGCGAATCAATTGCCAAACGAAATTCTCTCCTACGAGAACTGCTGGCTCTATCCCTGCGGTTCCGCAGGATAGACAAGGCTTCCATCTTCTTCCCGAAGGCTTCAGCGGCCTTTTGGAGCAGGCCCTTCACCCTGTTCCTCCGCTTTCTAGTTTGGGACGGAGCCTCACCCGGCTGGGCCCGGGTCCAGTCCATGATAGGGAGCTGCGTACCCAGAAAGAGCCTCTCATCCCTGGATAGCTCTTTCACTCCAGGGACGGAATAGACCTCACCAGGCCGGGCCGACTGCCCCGAGCCTGGGCTTGAGGAAGCCATCGCTTCCCCTTGCTGCTGCAAACACTGGAACTGACAGGAGCTTCCAGAAACCACGTCTTACTCCTACAACGTTGGAGCTGGAAATTTTTTTTATTTTAAACTCCTTCCAAACATTTACAGAAGCAAATAACAAAAACGTTAACGTTATGAATCCACATAACATAAACAGTAAATAGACAGATGTCCAACTTTACACAACCACCCACTTATTATTCTGATTCGAGTGAAGCCTACTAAACTTAACAGAGCATTGGCTTCACTACTACATACTTACAACTCTAACTATACAATCCTACACTAAGATACAGACGGGAATGTAAAAGAGCGTAACATGCCCGTACCTGTTTATCGAAAAAAAATACCACAAAATCTAGAGGAGTGAAAAGGACAGAAAGGCACCACCCCCAAAAGAGGAAAGGGTTTAGGAGTCATTAAGGAGGCCGGAAAGAAAAGCCCCTCCATAACCTGGCACTCCTCTCTTCCCCAACCCTCTCTCTTTCAAGACACCTTACCTTCACCAACTCCCGAAAGACATCGCCCACCACCTCATGCACAGGCAGTAACTTGTCCCTAGTGGACACTAAGCACCTCGCGTGCCAGGTGAAGTAAAGACATACTGTGCTAACTAGAAAAAGTGACGATAACACAAAACCACGACGCACCCTGAAATTGCCATACACCCTCTCAGAAGCTGACAAGGCCCGGAGGTGAGGATAGCCTACGGCCTCCTCAACCCCCGCCAGAACCTCCACATTGAAAGGGCATTCAACCAAAAAATGGTCCATGGTCTCCAATGCCCCTCCACATTCTGGACGAGGACATCCCCTGTCCTCTAGGTTCCGATATTTCAAGTTAGACCTCACATAAAGGCGTCCGTGGAACGCTCTCCACGCAAGATCTTGAAACTTGAGAGGAATTCTTCCAGAATTCAGGAGGGCTAGTCCCTCCTTGAGAACCCTGTCTGGACAATCTCTCAAAGCAAGTGGTTTCAAAAAGTCGGAGGACATAACCCTAAGGTACAGCTCACGCCGACCCATAGAGCCCACCTCCAAAGCCGTTATCCTTCACTTCCTTAGTACCTTTAGAGCAGTCGGGACATAGGATGGAAGGTACCCATGAGATCTCCGTAGATCTCCAGGGCGACCCCCCCCCCCCCCTCCCAGCTACTCAAGAACAGCAAAAACCAGTCCTTACACGAACATTCCCACTGAGAAGGCGCGTCCACAAAGATGGCTTGTAAGTTGAACTTTACAAACACCGTAGTAAAAAATACCACAGGGTTGATCATGTCCAACCCACCTTGCCTCCTCCGAAGGTATGTGACCTCCCTCTTGATGAGGTTCAGCCTGTTACCCCACAGTAATAGGAAGAACAGGCTGTAGATACGTGTATAAAAAGACTCTGGCAGAAGACATACGTAGCTGACATAGAGGAATTCCGGCAGAAGGTAAGTTTTGATCAGGCTCACCCTCTCCCTCAATGACAGCTTCCAGCCTTTCCAGGCCCGCACTTTCTGGGTAGCACCCACCAGCCTGCGATCCCAGTTTTGCTTGGGATAATCACCCGGGCCGAAAAGGATGCCTAGAATCTTAATTTCCGGCTGGGGCCGGGGGAAAACATCCGGGAGGGCAAACTGCTCACCCTCCCTCCCCAACCAGAGGACTTCACTCTTATCCCAGTTCACCAACGAACCTGATGCCTCGGAGTAGTCCCCGATCTGTGTCTCCACAAACCGGGCCTCCTCTCGGCTAGACACCACCACCGAGACATCGTCCGCGTAGGCTACCACCTTCACCGAGGGCACCGGGCCCCCACAGGGCTCCACCGGGACCCCCCTCAAATGCCCACGGTCAAGCCTCCTTACGAAGGGATCTACCGCGAAGACATAGAGCAGGGGACTCAGCGGGCAACCCTGCCTGACACCGGAGTCCACCGGGAAGGCAGCACCCACCCAACCGTTGACAAGAGGGAAGCACTCGGCCCCCCTGTACAAAATCTTCAGCCAATCAATAAATTTAGACGGCAGGCCGTATTTACCCAGGAGAAGCCAGAGGTACTCATGGCTCACCCTGTCAAAAGCCTTTGCTTGATCTAATGCCAGCAAGTACCGACCATCCCCCGTTGCCCTGCACCTCTCCACGGCCTCCCGGATGTTTAGGACAGCACTAAAGGTGCTTCGGCCAGGAACAGCACAGTGCTGGGAAGTGGAGAGTACTTTGTCTGCCATAGCAGACATACGCACAAAAAGGATCTTCGCCAGAATCTTCCTATCAGTGGTGAGAAGGGCGATAGGACGCCAATTCTCCACCCTGGACGAATCTTTCCCCTTTGACAGGAGGATCAAGGCAGACCTTCTCATTGAGGGAGGAAGCAAGCCCGATGCCAAACACTCATTGAACACCACCCTCAATAGAGGAGCCAAAAGGCTCTTAAAGGTTTTATAAAACTCCGCCGTGAGCCCATCAGGCCCAGGCGATTTTTTGAGTGACAATGAGTCAATGGCCTGCTCAACCTCTACCAACGAGATCTCTTCTGTCAATGAGGCCGGGAAGTCGAACTCCACCTCAGGCGGAGCCCCGTTAAGGAATTCCCTGGTCTTCTCCAGATCCAAAGGCTTCCTCCTCAGGATGTCCGAAAAATGGGCTCTGATGACGCCCAGGATCCCCGATCTGGACTGAACCAAGGCCCCCGAGGCGTCAATCAGGCCATGCACAACCTTCTCACTCACCGCGTCACCACAGCTCTTGTAAGGGTCCGGGGAAATACATTTCCCGTAGTCCCTCTCAAGAACCAGGGAGGCGAGACGGTCGTACTGACACTCCCTTAGCTGAAGCTTCAGATCAGAGATCTGTTCTTGGGTGCCCCCCGAGGAGATAAGGCGGTCTAGCTGCCTCCTCAACCTCTGGTAGGCCAAGTACTTTGAGAAAGTCCGATGCTTCGAGACCCCTCGGAAGAAGCCCTCAGACCTCTTCTTTACCACTTCCCACCATTCCTGATGGGAGCAGCCGCCCTCAAGGAGTGTAACCTGCTCCAAGAAGAAGGTCTCAAAAGCCTCCCTCACCTCAGGGTCCTCAAGTAGCGACCCATTCAGGCGCCACAGACCTCGGCCCTTCTGAGGGGTATCAGCCACATTCAGGGTGACAGACACCATACAGTGATCAGAGAACTCCACTGCACACAGCTCAGGAGCCGTGAAAGAGGAGTCCCCCTTCAAAAAAAACCTATCTAATCTACTCTTACTGTTTCCTCTGGAATACGTGAAACCCGTGTGGTTGGGGAGGTGACGAACATGCACGTCCACCAACCCGGCATCCCTTACTACACTATTCAAAAAAATGCTGTCATATCCCAGGGGGCCAGTGGGTCCTGCCCGGTCCTTTGACCTGGTGACCATGTTAAAGTCACCCCCAAAGACCACCTGCTGGGATGTAAACAGGTAAGGTTTCACTGCCGTAAGAAGCTCCTTCCTCCCCCTCTTAGATTGAGGGCCATAAAAATTAATTAAACGGAGGAATTCACCTCTCACGACAGCATCCACCACTAGACACCTACCGACCTCGACCTCAATCACTCGTCGGCAGGCCACCGAACCGGTCTTAAAAAGGACCGCTACACCACTGCAGGGCTCAGCCGCAAGAGACCAGAGAGAGGGCCCACATCTCCACTCCCTCTTTGCTAGATGCATCTCTGCCACAGATGCCAGCCAGGTCTCCTGCAAAAACAAAATGTCAGCCTCAATCTGGCTGAGAAAACTAAAGGCTGCAAAACGAGCCGCCACAGAACGCAAACTTGCAACATTAATCGTCGCAAGGCGTATTGGCGAGGGTACCGCCATCTTTAGTGATTGGCTTACATTCCCTTCTGTTCACATCTATTTGCACACCTCCCCGGCCTCCACATCAGAGAGCAGGCTGTCAAACCGGTTGTCCAGTATGATCAAGGGCTGGTCCTGGTCCCTCACACTGTTGGAACCTGAGCCCACTCCTGCCTCCAATGCCGGCTCTTTCTTTTTTTTCTTTCGAATAGCCTTTTTCCTGACCCTCTCCCAACGCCCGGCTACCGGGGGCTCACCACCTTCCTCCTCAGAATGCCCACTGGAGGCTAGACGCTTCTGGGAGGCTTTGAAACTTGAAGGCTGAGTCTCCATCAACTCCTGCCCAGCGACCGCCGCTGGTACAACAGGAGGATCAGGAGAGGGGGAGGGACTAAAGGGGACAGGGGGGGGGAAGGCCTAAGGGGAGAGGAGGAAGGGGGGGGAGGAGGGATAGGGGAGGGCAAAGAGGGGGTACTAGGGGAGGGGTGGGGTAGGGAAGGACAGGTAACAGGGGGATCAATAGGGTTCGTACCCCCAAGAGAGGATCTTCTGGAGGCCCTCTCTTTAGGCTTAGTAGCCAACTGCCCTTTCACTGTTGTTTTGTCTGCCGAGGCAGATTTCGTTTTATCCTTAGGGACTGCCCCTGAGGAACACGGTACCTCACTATCCAAGTTGTTTTCTGGTCCCTCCCTCCTACCACCTCTAGGCCTCACCCTCTGGGGCAGCTGTACTCCCCTCGTGCTTTTTCCCCCTGCCCCAGAGTCCCCTCCCGCCTCAGACCCGGGCTCGGGGCCCCCAGGTGATTCTCGGGGTTGGCCAGGGACGCCCCCCTCTGCCGAGAAATCCCTGAATGCCTTGGGGCACCTACTGAAGGGGTGCCCCAGCTCCCCACAGAGATTGCAGACAATAAGTCTGCAAGTCTCTTGTGGGTGCCCAAACCCATTGCACCTAACGCAGCGGGGCGTCACACAGTCTGCGCTCAGGTGCGCCGGGCTACCGCATTTGAAACAACGACGGGGTTGGCCTGGGTAGAAGACCAGGATCCGGTCTCTACCAATAAAGGCACTGCCAGGTATGTGGGAAACAGTGTTTCCTTGGCGTTTCAACCGGATCCTGGCCTGCCACGCCCCAGTCCAAACCCCTCGCTCATCCAGGGATTTCTTCAGCAGAGACTGTAACTGGCCAAACCTCCCGAGCCAGGTCATGATGTCTTCTGGCGGGAGAGACTCATTCCTCACCAGGATGGTGATATTTTTCACCTCCTCCTGGCGAGACAGGGGGATCACACGGAATCCCCTCCAGGGGTCAGACCTCTTCAGGATTTCGTACACTGTCAGGAACCTCTCCATTGAAACAACGGAGAGGAAGCTGACATCAAACTCTTTGGATCCCGTTGGATGGATGACAGCAAAGAGATCTGCCACCCTGAAACCGGCACCCAGTATCCATCCCACGACCTGACCCCTGGAGGGACAAGCCCCCTCCCCTTCCCATTTAAGCTGTATTACGTTGCGCCGCCTCCTCTCTGGACCCCCTCTACCCCTCGACCAGGCGTCTGGCCCAGAGGCCTGGGCAGACGGTGGCGCCCTAAAATTTTGGGCACCGAACTGACCATACAGGGGGGCCAGAGGGACGCTGGCGCCTGCTACCTGGGCAAAAGAGCGCCCTGCTTTGAGGGCACCCAAAAGCGCTGCCTCCTCCTCTACCCCTAGAAGACGCTCCACTGGGGCAGGTTCCCCCACTACTTCTCCCTCACCCGCAGGAGGGATCGGAGAATTTTCTCGTACCCCAGACCGAACCCCATCCACCTTCTCTGGGCCCTGAAGCGTATCCCCCTGGTGCGGCTCACTAGCGGGCCGGGAACCTTCCTCACATCCAAAAAAGGCATCCAGCTCGCTCCCCAGAAGGCCCACCCAATCCACCTCAGGACTCCCCCCAACCTCAGTATGAGCCCCACAAGAATCCACAGCCACCCCCGTTTCATCCTGCGAACCCTCCAGCTGGCGGATATAGGCCAGCGCCGGACAATCCTTATCCAAGACTCCCATTGGTGACTCACCCCAGCTCCGAGCACCATCTTTCCCGACTTCCGGGATCGCGGTAGCAGAAGCTCCACCCACTTCCTGTCTCACCGGAAGGCCGGAAGTGACGGAAGCCGCGGACCGGAAGTTCCGGCCGACGGAATCCGCCCCCAACGCCGGCGGACTTCCTGTCATCTTCCTGCTATCTGGACTCTCCACCAATCCCACACCAGAGCGAGGAACACCCTCCTCCCCTCTCAGGGAAGATGGCGTCCCACGCTCCCCACGTGCAAGGCCCGCCATTGCGGGAGACATGCCTGAGGCAGATTCCGTTTGCTGCACCAGAAGACTACTCGCCGAGGAAACGTCCTTTCTCACCGGGGAAGCAGCCACCGGGAGCAAGAGTCTGTCAGCAGTCACACGGGAACGTGGCTCCACCGCAGAGGACTCCGCCACCCTTCTGGGTAAGCCTAATTCCGCCATTCTTTCCTCCACTAGTTTTAAGAGGCTCTCCTCACCTGCCCTTCCCTTTCCGGACGCAACCTCATTAGGTACCCTACCCAAGCTCGCTTCAGCCCCTTGGGGGCCGGCAAGGTCTTGGGGACCCTCGGTCAGCTTATCCCGGGTTGGGGGGGGTGGTCTTACTAGGTGGGAGTTCATCACTCTTCTCAGGGCCTTCCCCACTCTCCTTCGCCCGCTGTTCCACCGAAACCTCCGACGCTACTTCCATCTCTTCCGACTGGGATGGCTTTTCCTCCTGAGAACCATGTTGGGGGGTTAGGCCCCCTTTCTGGCGTCTGGCCGCTTGCCTCCCCTCCTCGGTTGCCCTCTTCATATCATGCCTTATTTCCTTCAGGAAGCTCTCTTCTCCTGGTCCACGGCTGCACAGGCCTCCCAGGAGGTCGTAGATCTCAACATTCTGGGCTTTCAACCTTGTGATTGCCTCACGAAATTCTGACCGCTTCGTACTGCTCGCACGGTCTCTCCGGTTCCGCAACGAGGTGAGGCACACCATGCGTCCTTCATAGGCCCGGCTTGCCTTCTCCATCAAGACCTTGACTTTCCGGACTCTTGCCTGATGTTTCTGGCTATCTTCCCCGGGCTGTGCCTTGGTCCAAGCCAGCAGGTTCACCTGAGTCCCGAGGAACAGCCTCTCCTCCCTGGAGAGGTCTCTAATCCCAGGGAGGGTAGCTGGATTCCCAGGCCGGGCAGACGGCCCCGGACCTGGGCTTGAGAAGGCCATCCTCCTCCGGTATTCACGAGCACTGGAGCTTCTGGAGAGCTAAGCTTTGCGTGTCCTCACTTATCGGAATTGCCGCGGCTAATGGCTCCAGACTTGCCCTCCAATAGATCCTCGTTAAAGGATTTAAAGTGTACTCATTCCAATTACAGGGCCTCGAAAGAGTCCTGTATTGTTATTTTTCGTCACTACCTCCCCGAGTCGGGAGTGGGTAATTTGCGCGCCTGCTGCCTTCCTTGGATGTGGTAGCCGTTTCTCAGGCTCCCTCTCCGGAATCGAACCCTGATTCCCCGTTACCCGTGGTCACCATGGTAGGCGCAGAAAGTACCATCGAAAGTTGATAGGGCAGACATCCGAATGTATCGTCGCCGTCACGGGGACGTGCGATCGGCCCGAGGTTATCTAGAGTCACCAAAGCGGCCGGGGAAGGGGCCGGAGCCCCCGGGCCCCCGGATTGGTTTTGGTCTGATAAATGCACGCATCCCTGGGGGTCAGCGCTCGTCGGCATGTATTAGCTCTAGAATTACCACAGTTATCCAAGTAACAGATGGAGCGATCAAAGGAACCATAACTGATTTAATGAGCCATTCGCAGTTTCACTGTACCGGCCGTGTGTACTTACACGTGCATGGCTTAATCTTTGAGACAAGCATATGCTACTGGCAGGATCAACCAGGTAGCCCTGGGGTCGGGCGGGGCCGGCCCTCCGCGGCTGGGGGCGGGAGGGCCGCGCGGCGCCGCTGCGGGCAAGGGTGGGCCCCGCCGGCCGCCGTCCTCGGGGGGTCAGCCCTCCGGGCGGCGGGCCGAGGGGCCCGGGGCGACGCTTGGGTCGGTGGAGGCGTCGGGGAGGGAGGGGAGGTTCGGCTGAAGCCTCCCGCTCCCGCGTCCCCGTCGGTCCTCGACGTCGCGCTCTCCCGCGGCCGGTCCGCGGGAGGGTGCCTGGCGGGGGTACCGGGGCTGTCGGAGGACGTCTGCGCTCGGCCGCCGGGGCCTGTGGGGCCGGCCGGGGCGGAGGGGAGGGCGGCCGGTGACGGTCGGTCAAGGCGCGCTCGGCTCGCACCCTCGCCCGGCTCGGCCCCGCCGCCGGTCGGCGTGTCTCGGGCCGTCCTGATGCTCCTTCGGGTCCTGGCAGACTCACCTGGGTCGC
>NW_027507789.1:142966492-142971492 GCF_037356315.1 Lithobates pipiens
CGACCCATTCAGTCGCCACAACCCTTTCCCTTTCTGGGGGGTCTTGGCAACATTCAGAGTCACAGATACCATACAGTGATCAGAGAACTCCACCGCATGCAGCACAGGAGCCGCAAAAGCAGAGTCCCCCTTCAAAAAAAACCTGTCTAATCTACTCTTACAGCTACCTCTGGAATAGGTGAACCCCGTGTGATTGGGGAGGCGACAAACGTGCGCATCTACCAATCCGGCTTCCCTCACTATCGTATTTAAAAAAATACTATCATATCCCAGGGGGCCAGAGGCACCTGCCCGATCCTTTGATCTGGTGATCATGTTAAAATCACCACCAAAGACCACCTGCTGGGACGTAAAAAGGTATGGCTTGACCATCGTAAGGAGGCTCTTCCTGTCCCTCTTGGACTGGGGACCATAGAAATTGATAAGTCTAAGGAATTGCCCCCTCACGACAGCGTCCACCACCAGACACCTACCAGTCTCCACCTCAATTACTCGTCGGCAAGCCACCGGACCAGTCTTAAAAAGGACCGCAACTCCACTGCAGGGCTCGGCCGCAAGAGACCAGAGGGAGGGCCCACATCTCCACTCCCTCTTTGCCAAATGCACCTCTGCCACCGATGCCAGCCAGGTCTCCTGCAAAAACAAAATGTCAGCCTCAATTTGGCTGAGAAAAGTGAAGGCCGCAAAACGAGCCGCCACAGAACGAACACTTGCGACATTAATCGTCGCAAGGCGTAATGGAGAGGGTACCGCCATCTTTAGTAATTGGATGGTTACGTTCACCTCTGTTACCCAACACCTTACAAATCATCACTCGAGTCCGCATCCGAAAAAAACCAGTAGCGGTTGTGAAGGGGAAGAGGAGCATCCCCCCCACCCGCCACCGGAACCTTCTTCTTTTTTTTCTTTTTGGACTTTTTTTTAGTCACCTCCACAAACCCATCCCCGCCACCATCCTCGGAAAGGCCACTAGAGGCCTCCTTCAGCCTCTTAAAAAGGCCCTTCCCGGGACCCGAGGTGTCCATCGGGACTTGGTCATCAGGGCCAGACCCTGGACAAGAGGGACCGGGGGTAGGAGACGACACAACAGGAGGGGGAGGAGGGGAAGACGAGGGGGGGGGGCAGACAAAGGAAGGGAAGGGGGGGGGTTTCCTAGGGGGTGGGACAGGGGAGGACAAAGGGGGAGAGGGAGGGACACCAGGACCACCCCCCACAGATGACCCAGGAGGGCCCTTGGGATGATCGCTACCTGAAACAGATATACCCCCAGAACCCTTGGAGGCCCTAGGTGCTGGGACCGGAGGAGCCAGCCCCCCGTCCCCAGGCGCAGTCTGGGTGGCAGGATCCCCCTGCTTGCGCCTACTCGACCTCTGCCTCTGTGGGCGAGGGTCTGATGGTCTTGACTCCGCCCCAGGGTCCGCAGGACCAGTGGTAGGACCTGACTCCCCATTCCCCCCACCCCCAGCTTGACCAGGCGCACAACCTTCTGACCCATACCCTCGGAAGGCCTTCGGACACCGGCTGAAGGGGTGACCCAGTTCCCCACACAGGTTGCAAACGATCAACCTGCAGGTGTCCGGCGAGTGCCCGAAGCCATTGCACCTCACGCAGCGTGGCATAGTACAATCTGCGCTGAGGTGCGCCGGGCTGCCGCACTTAAAGCAGCGCCGAGGCTGGCCAGGGTAAAAGACCAGGATCCTATCCCTGCCAATAAAAGCACTGCCAGGGACATGCGTGACACTAGCCCCCAGCCGCTTCAGGCGGATCCTGGCCGTCCACGCCCCGGTCCAAACCCCACGCTCGTCCAAAACTTTCTTTAGAGGACACTGCAGCAGCCCGTACCGCCCGAGCCAGGTCATTATATCCTCGGGCGGCAGAGACTCGTTCCTCACGAGTACTGTCAGGGTCTTCACCTCCTCTTGGCGGGACAGAGGGACGACCCTAATATTCTTCCAGGGGTCAGCCTTCCTTACGATCTCATATATGGTAAGGAACATCTCCATCAGTACCACAGAAACGAAACTGACGTCAAATTCCCTGGAGTTTGTTGGGTGAATGACAGCAAAAAGGTCCGAGACTTTGAACCCAGCTGCCAGCACCCAATCGATTATCTGTCCTCTAGAGGGGCACTGCCCCGCTCCTTCCCATTTAAGCTGAACCACATTGCGTCTCCTCCTCTCTGGACCCCCTGTACCCCTCGTCCAAGCGCCACCATCTTGCGCCTGGTCCGCTGGCGGGGCCCGGAAGTTTTGCGCCCCAAACCGGGCATACAGAGGGGCCAGGGGGACACTGGCACCAGCCACTTGGGCAAAGGACCTCCCTTCCTTTAGGGCCGTCAGAAGGCCCGCCTCCTGTGGCTGGTCAAGCAAGACCCCAGGAGCTGGGGACGGACCTACCACTGGGTCGCCACTCCCATTGGCCCCACCCACCACTACCTCCGCAACCTCCCGAGGCTGGGGTCCACCCACCTGCCTCGACACCCTCTTCCTAGCTATCGGGGGAGGAGGTGCCACCGGGACGTCCCCCAAACCAGCCTCCAACTGGCTATCCCGGAGATCGTCACCTTCCGCTGAGACAGCGGTCGTTGCACCACCCACCTCCATACTCTCCTGACCCTCAATAGACTCCTGGGATCCCTCCAGGAGTTTGATGAACCGGAGGGCCGGAGAGTCATCCCGCAACACACCCATCCCACACTCCCCCCAGTCAGCTGACTGCTGACCCGCTGGGGGTCCTTCCAGAGACCCGCCTACCTTGTCGCCCACCACTTCCTGTCCTGGCGGCAACCCGGAAATGGCGGGTGACACAGGCCGGAAGTGGTCCGGAACTTCCACCTGCGTCACTTCCTCCCGCGACACCTCCGGCAGGCCCGCCTCCTCCCGCCCCTCCCCCACCTCGCGGGCGACGCCCGCCATGGCACCAGCATCATTAGCCCCCGACGGGATGTCGGAAGCCTGTGGGTCATCTTCCTCCGCATCCTGCAGAGGAAGTGACCCAGTAACAGTAGCCGCCTCGACCTTTCCCTCCACCGCCATTCCAGCAACCGGACCTGAAGACAGTCCCAGAGTCTCAACCGTGAGTCCATCTTTACTTTTTCCACCACCGCGTGTCTCCCCCTCCCCCATAGCGTGTGACTGTACGGCGGGCGCCATCTTGGCAGGTCCGCCCTGCACAGATCGAACACAGGCAGGGTTCCTCGGGGCCGCACGGGGGGGCACAGTCCCGGACTTCGGGGTCACAGCACCATCGCTCATCCCAGTCTTCGGGGTCACCTGGGGATCGACCGGCAGCGGCGATAATACCACAACTGGCCTCAGCACCCTCACCGCTCTGTCCCCATCAGCCACACTAACCTCCCGCCGCTCTGCTTCACCGGGTTCCCTACCCAGCTCAACCTGCTCCCCAGCCACGAGCATGGACTGGGCTGATGCAGGGAGCTGGGGACCCTCCACAGCTACTGCGGCAGGGGCTGTGCCGGGCCGGGAAGCCTCCACCTCGCCACCGGTTACCGCTGCATCCTCCTCCGCTACTTCCACCTCTGGATCCTCCGAATCCGGTACCGCTTCACTTACTTCTGCCACCACCGCCTGTAAGGCCTGTAGGGAGGGCTGACCCCCACGCCTTGCAGCCTGGGTCCCCTCCTGGTTGGCCCGCCGTATCTCCTTCTTTATTGTCAGGCAGAAGGCACGTTCACCGATCCCTCCTTCACACAGGCCTTCCATTAAATCCCAGTCACGGGCACATTGTTCCTTCAGAGAATCAATTGCCATACGGAATTCCTTCCTGCGGGAGCTGTTCGTCTTGTCTCTGCGGTTCCGCAGGTCAGACAGCACCTCCATCTTTCTTCCAAAGGCCGCAGAGGCTTTCTGGAGCAGCACCTTCACCCTGCTCCTCCGCTTCCTGGTCATGGATGGATCTTCCCCTGGCTGGGCACGGGTCCAATCCGAGATGATGACTTGTGTTCCTAGGAACAATCTTTCTTCCCTGGATAGCTCCTTGAGCCCAGGGATAGCAGGGACTCCACCAGGCCGGGCCGACTGCCCCGGGCCTGGGCTTGAGGAGGCCATCCCTCCCCTTCACAGCAGAACACACCGGAACTTCGGGAGCTCCCAGCAGACGTGACCTCTCTCAACAAAGTTGGAGCTGGATATTTTTTTAATCCAAAACTGCTACCGAAATATACAATACTTTACAAAAGAAAAACAAACATCAGTTTACATTCACTTAAACATAATACAAACTTTCAACAGAATATTACTCTATACAGAAAATAAAATTCTACATTTCCTCTTCACTATACTCCTCCCCTGAAGAGAAGCGTATAAGTGCAGCTTCACTTTTGTTACTAGGCCCTGACTGAGACCTCAATTCCACCTCTAGAGGCGGGGCCTTCTTTTTCTTTTTCTTCCCGTGCTTCTTTTTAACTGTTACCCAGTTTACTTCCCCTTCATCATCAGACTGTTCCTTAGGACGCTTTTGGGCACCCTTCAGGGAGACCTCCATCTCCTCCTCCCCCGTCTGACTATCCCCTGCTGAAGAGTCAGATGAAGAGACCCTAACTGGACGACTACCAGGTCGCGGTCTCCGAGGGAGAGGAATAGGACCAGAAGACTGAGGGCCTGGAACCTGGGCCACCTCCTCTGGGGGGGAAGGCCCCTTATTTGCAGGTGCCTCCCCAGGGACAGATTGAACTTTCTGAGGAACATTACCCTCCTGCCGAACCTGGGTTTCCCCACGTCCCAACCCAGCTTCAGGACCAGCGTTTTGTTTATTTCCCGAGCTCCGCCCAGCAGGAGGTGGAGCTCTGTCACTGCTTGGTTTACCCCCACCTGCTGCTTCTCCCCTGTAGGCCCTGGGACATCTACTAAACGGATGACCCATATGGCCACAGAGATTGCAGCAGATTTGATCACATGCCTCCCCCGAGTGCCCGAACTTGTTGCACTTGATGCACCGAACCACTGTGCAATCAGCACTCAGGTGGGTCGGGCACCCGCACC
>NW_027507789.1:142978992-142993992 GCF_037356315.1 Lithobates pipiens
CTCCCTCAGAAGAGGGGCCAAGAGACCCTTAAAGGTTTTATATAATTCTGCCGTAAGACCATCAGGCCCAGGCGACTTCTTTGGTGACAAAGAGTCAATAGCCTGCTCAACCTCAGCAACTGAGATCTCAGCCGTCAGAGAGTCAGGGAGGTCAGGCTCCGCACGCAGCGAAGTCTCATCAAGGAAATCCCTGACTTTCACCATATCCAAAGGCTTCTTCTTCAAGAGGTCTGAAAAGTGGTCTCTGATGACACCCAGGATCCCTGATTTGGACCGTACCAGTGATCCAGAGGAGTCCCTCAGGCCATGTACGACCTTCGAACTCACTGCCTCACCACAGCTCTTGAGAGGGATTACGGGAAGTTTTCCTCCCCGGATCCTTACAAGGACCAGGGAGGCAAGACGGTCGTACTGACACTCCCGCATCTGAAGCTTCAGATCGGATATCTGTTCCTGAGGGCCACCAAAGGAGATCAGGTCGTCCAGACGCCTGCGCAACCTTTGATAGGCCAGGTATTTAGAACTTGCCCGGTACCTAGAGACCCTACGGAAAAAGCCCTCCGACCTTTTCTTCACCACTTCCCACCATTCCTGGCGGGAGCAGCCGCTCTCAAGGAGCGAGGCCTGTTCCGTAAGAAAGGTCTCATAGGCTTCCCTGACTTCAGAGTCCTCGAGCAGCGACCCATTCAGTCGCCACAACCCTTTCCCTTTCTGGGGGGTCTTGGCAACATTCAGAGTCACAGATACCATACAGTGATCAGAGAACTCCACCGCATGCAGCACAGGAGCCGCAAAAGCAGAGTCCCCCTTCAAAAAAAACCTGTCTAATCTACTCTTACAGCTACCTCTGGAATAGGTGAACCCCGTGTGATTGGGGAGGCGACAAACGTGCGCATCTACCAATCCGGCTTCCCTCACTATCGTATTTAAAAAAATACTATCATATCCCAGGGGGCCAGAGGCACCTGCCCGATCCTTTGATCTGGTGATCATGTTAAAATCACCACCAAAGACCACCTGCTGGGACGTAAAAAGGTATGGCTTGACCATCGTAAGGAGGCTCTTCCTGTCCCTCTTGGACTGGGGACCATAGAAATTGATAAGTCTAAGGAATTGCCCCCTCACCACAGCGTCCACCACCAGACACCTACCAGTCTCCACCTCAATTACTCGTCGGCAAGCCACCGGACCAGTCTTAAAAAGGACCGCAACTCCACTGCAGGGCTCGGCCGCAAGAGACCAGAGGGAGGGCCCACATCTCCACTCCCTCTTTGCCAAATGCACCTCTGCCACCGATGCCAGCCAGGTCTCCTGCAAAAACAAAATGTCAGCCTCAATTTGGCTGAGAAAAGTGAAGGCCGCAAAACGAGCCGCCACAGAACGAACACTTGCGACATTAATCGTCGCAAGGCGTAATGGAGAGGGTACCGCCATCTTTAGTAATTGGATGGTTACGTTCACCTCTGTTACCCAACACCTTACAAATCATCACTCGAGTCCGCATCCGAAAAAAACCAGTAGCGGTTGTGAAGGGGAAGAGGAGCATCCCCCCCACCCGCCACCGGAACCTTCTTCTTTTTTTTCTTTTTGGACTTTTTTTTAGTCACCTCCACAAACCCATCCCCGCCACCATCCTCGGAAAGGCCACTAGAGGCCTCCTTCAGCCTCTTAAAAAGGCCCTTCCCGGGACCCGAGGTGTCCATCGGGACTTGGTCATCAGGGCCAGACCCTGGACAAGAGGGACCGGGGGTAGGAGACGACACAACAGGAGGGGGAGGAGGGGAAGACGAGGGGGGGGGGGGGGCAGACAAAGGAAGGGAAGGGGGGGGGTTTCCTAGGGGGTGGGACAGGGGAGGACAAAGGGGGAGAGGGAGGGACACCAGGACCACCCCCCACAGATGACCCAGGAGGGCCCTTGGGATGATCGCTACCTGAAACAGATATACCCCCAGAACCCTTGGAGGCCCTAGGTGCTGGGACCGGAGGAGCCAGCCCCCCGTCCCCAGGCGCAGTCTGGGTGGCAGGATCCCCCTGCTTGCGCCTACTCGACCTCTGCCTCTGTGGGCGAGGGTCTGATGGTCTTGACTCCGCCCCAGGGTCCGCAGGACCAGTGGTAGGACCTGACTCCCCATTCCCCCCACCCCCAGCTTGACCAGGCGCACAACCTTCTGACCCATACCCTCGGAAGGCCTTCGGACACCGGCTGAAGGGGTGACCCAGTTCCCCACACAGGTTGCAAACGATCAACCTGCAGGTGTCCGGCGAGTGCCAGAAGCCATTGCACCTCACGCAGCGTGGCATAGTACAATCTGCGCTGAGGTGCGCCGGGCTGCCGCACTTAAAGCAGCGCCGAGGCTGGCCAGGGTAAAAGACCAGGATCCTATCCCTGCCAATAAAAGCACTGCCAGGGACATGCGTGACACTAGCCCCCAGCCGCTTCAGGCGGATCCTGGCCGTCCACGCCCCGGTCCAAACCCCACGCTCGTCCAAAACTTTCTTTAGAGGACACTGCAGCAGCCCGTACCGCCCGAGCCAGGTCATTATATCCTCGGGCGGCAGAGACTCGTTCCTCACGAGTACTGTCAGGGTCTTCACCTCCTCTTGGCGGGACAGAGGGACGACCCTAATATTCTTCCAGGGGTCAGCCTTCCTTACGATCTCATATATGGTAAGGAACATCTCCATCAGTACCACAGAAACGAAACTGACGTCAAATTCCCTGGAGTTTGTTGGGTGAATGACAGCAAAAAGGTCCGAGACTTTGAACCCAGCTGCCAGCACCCAATCGATTATCTGTCCTCTAGAGGGGCACTGCCCCGCTCCTTCCCATTTAAGCTGAACCACATTGCGTCTCCTCCTCTCTGGACCCCCTGTACCCCTCGTCCAAGCGCCACCATCTTGCGCCTGGTCCGCTGGCGGGGCCCGGAAGTTTTGCGCCCCAAACCGGGCATACAGAGGGGCCAGGGGGACACTGGCACCAGCCACTTGGGCAAAGGACCTCCCTTCCTTTAGGGCCGTCAGAAGGCCCGCCTCCTGTGGCTGGTCAAGCAAGACCCCAGGAGCTGGGGACGGACCTACCACTGGGTCGCCACTCCCATTGGCCCCACCCACCACTACCTCCGCAACCTCCCGAGGCTGGGGTCCACCCACCTGCCTCGACACCCTCTTCCTAGCTATCGGGGGAGGAGGTGCCACCGGGACGTCCCCCAAACCAGCCTCCAACTGGCTATCCCGGAGATCGTCACCTTCCGCTGAGACAGCGGTCGTTGCACCACCCACCTCCATACTCTCCTGACCCTCAATAGACTCCTGGGATCCCTCCAGGAGTTTGATGAACCGGAGGGCCGGAGAGTCATCCCGCAACACACCCATCCCACACTCCCCCCAGTCAGCTGACTGCTGACCCGCTGGGGGTCCTTCCAGAGACCCGCCTACCTTGTCGCCCACCACTTCCTGCCCTGGCGGCAACCCGGAAATGGCGGGTGACACAGGCCGGAAGTGGTCCGGAACTTCCACCTGCGTCACTTCCTCCCGCGACACCTCCGGCAGGCCCGCCTCCTCCCGCCCCTCCCCCACCTCGCGGGCGACGCCCGCCATGGCACCAGCATCATTAGCCCCCGACGGGATGTCGGAAGCCTGTGGGTCATCTTCCTCCGCATCCTGCAGAGGAAGTGACCCAGTAACAGTAGCCGCCTCGACCTTTCCCTCCACCGCCATTCCAGCAACCGGACCTGAAGACAGTCCCAGAGTCTCAACCGTGAGTCCATCTTTACTTTTTCCACCACCGCGTGTCTCCCCCTCCCCCATAGCGTGTGACTGTACGGCGGGCGCCATCTTGGCAGGTCCGCCCTGCACAGATCGAACACAGGCAGGGTTCCTCGGGGCCGCACGGGGGGGCACAGTCCCGGACTTCGGGGTCACAGCACCATCGCTCATCCCAGTCTTCGGGGTCACCTGGGGATCGACCGGCAGCGGCGATAATACCACAACTGGCCTCAGCACCCTCACCGCTCTGTCCCCATCAGCCACACTAACCTCCCGCCGCTCTGCTTCACCGGGTTCCCTACCCAGCTCAACCTGCTCCCCAGCCACGAGCATGGACTGGGCTGACGCAGGGAGCTGGGGACCCTCCACAGCTACTGCGGCAGGGGCTGTGCCGGGCCGGGAAGCCTCCACCTCGCCACCGGTTACCGCTGCATCCTCCTCCGCTACTTCCACCTCTGGATCCTCCGAATCCGGTACCGCTTCACTTACTTCTGCCACCACCGCCTGTAAGGCCTGTAGGGAGGGCTGACCCCCACGCCTTGCAGCCTGGGTCCCCTCCTGGTTGGCCCGCCGTATCTCCTTCTTTATTGTCAGGCAGAAGGCACGTTCACCGATCCCTCCTTCACACAGGCCTTCCATTAAATCCCAGTCACGGGCACATTGTTCCTTCAGAGAATCAATTGCCATACGGAATTCCTTCCTGCGGGAGCTGTTCGTCTTGTCTCTGCGGTTCCGCAGGTCAGACAGCACCTCCATCTTTCTTCCAAAGGCCGCAGAGGCTTTCTGGAGCAGCACCTTCACCCTGCTCCTCCGCTTCCTGGTCATGGATGGATCTTCCCCTGGCTGGGCACGGGTCCAATCCGAGATGATGACTTGTGTTCCTAGGAACAATCTTTCTTCCCTGGATAGCTCCTTGAGCCCAGGGATAGCAGGGACTCCACCAGGCCGGGCCGACTGCCCCGGGCCTGGGCTTGAGGAGGC
This sequence comes from Lithobates pipiens, assembly GCF_037356315.1. Taxonomy (NCBI): domain Eukaryota; kingdom Metazoa; phylum Chordata; class Amphibia; order Anura; family Ranidae; genus Lithobates; species Lithobates pipiens. Next base: position 142,983,739 of record NW_027507789.1, read on the forward strand.
CATCCCTCCCCTTCACAGCAGAACACACCGGAACTTCGGGAGCTCCCAGCAGACGTGACCTCTCTCAACAAAGTTGGAGCTGGAGTTTTTTATTTAGAGAAAAACAGCTACCATAATATACTTCAAAAACAGAAAAATAAAACCAAACAGTTAGCGTACAAACACATAAACAAAATTCTACATTGCCGCTCAACCAATATGACTTAGGCTTTAAACTCTATTGGCTTACCGCCCGCTGGTCAACCTATCAGGAAAACCACTGCAGGGACTGGTCACGGCCAAAACATAAAATACATAGGGAAAAATAAAAATGTCATAAAAACTGACAGTCTGTCCAGCAAACGAGAGCCAGCACCTGGCCATACTATATATTTTTTTTTTTTTTTTTTACCTACCTAAAACTATACATAACCAACCTAACTCTACAAACCCACCCACCACCAAGGCAGGCGTGAACATATAGACCAGGTTTGTCTACAGCCATACTTCAAAAAAAAGGATCAAAGACAAAATCTAAGGGAGTGGAAAGAACAGTAGAGACCACCACCCACAAGGGAAAGAGTCTGGCTCAAGGTGGCTGGAAGTTAAAGCCCCTCCATAAACGGGCACACCTTATTGCCCCGACTCTTTCTCTTTCCAGACTCCTCACCTTCACCAGTTCCCGAAAAATATCACCCACCACCTCATGCACTGACAGGATTTTGCCCCTAGTGGACACCAGAGCCCGAGCGTGCCAAGTGTAGTAGAGCACAACTACGCTAACTAAAAAAAGTGACGATAACTCAAACCCCCTGTGGACTCTAAAGTTACCGTACACCCTCTCAGAAATGGTCAGGGCCGAGAGGCGGGGAAAGCCGGTGGCATCCTCCACACCCCTCAGAACCTCCAGGTTGAAAGGGCACTGGACCAAAAAATGGTCCATGGTCTCCAGTACCCCTTCACAATCCTGACGTGGACAGCCCCTGTCGTCCAGGTTCCGGTATTTTAGGTTTGCGCGGACATATAGGCGTCCATGGAACGCCCTCCACGCAAGATCCCAAAATTTAGGTGGAATTCTCGGGGAATTCAGGAGGGCTAGCCCCTCCCCGAGGACTCTCTCCGGGCAGTCCCTCAAGGCCAGTGGCTTCAAAACGTCCGAGGCCATGACCCTTGAGTGCAGCTCCCGCCGACCCATAGAGCCCACCTCCAGGGCAGTTATCCGCCACCGCCTCAGTACCTTCAAAGCCTGTGGGACATAGGATGGGAGGTACCCGTGCGATCTTCTCAGATCACCAGGCCGCCCCCCCCCCTCCCACTCACTCAGGAACAGCAAGAGCCAGCCCTTGCATGAACGTTCCCACAGCGATGGCCCGTCCACAAAGATGGACTGGAGGTTGAACTTTACAAACACGACAGTGAAAAACACCACCGGGTTGACCATGTCCAACCCCCCGTGCCCTCGCTGCCGGTACGTGACCTCCCTTTTAATCAGGTTTAGTCTGTTTCCCCACAAAAGCAGGAAGAACAGACTTAAGATTCGAGCATAGAAAGACGCTGGCAACAGACAGACGTAGCTGACATAGAGAAATTCAGGCAGCAAGTATGTTTTGATCAGGCTCACCCTTTCCCTCAACGTCAGCTTCCAGCCCTTCCAGGCATTCACTTTCCGAGACGCACCAACCAACCTGCTCTCCCAGTTTAGCTTGGGATAATCCTCCGGGCCGAAAAAGATGCCAAGAATTTTGATTTTTGGCTGGGGCTCTGGGAAAACGTCCGGGAGGGCAAACTGCTCACCCTCCCTTCCCAACCAGAGAACCTCACTCTTCCCCCAGTTGACCAGCGAACCAGATGCCTCGGAGTAGCCCCCAATCTGTGTTTCCACAAACTGGGCCTCCTCTCGGCTAGACACCACCACCGAGACATCGTCCGCATAGGCCACCACCCTCACTGCCAAGTCTGAGCCACTGCAAGGCTCCACCGGGACCCCCCTCAAACGCTCGCAGTCAAGCCTCCTCACAAAGGGATCTACTGTAAAGACGTAGAGGAGAGGACTCAGCGGGCAGCCCTGCCTGACACCAGAGTCCACAGGAAAGCAGGGACCCTTCCAACCATTGACAAGAGGGAAGCTCACCGCCCCTCTATACAAAACCTCGAGCCAATTAACAAATTGGTCAGGCAGGCCGTATTTTCTCAGAAGAAGCCAGAGATACTCGTGGCTCACCCGATCAAAAGCCTTCGCCTGATCCAATGCCAGCAGATACCGCCCATCACCCGTTGCCCTGCACCTCTCCACAGCCTCCCGGACGCTCAGGACAGCACTAAATGTGCTACGGCCAGGAACTGCGCAGTGCTGGGAGACAGACAGTAACCCGTCAGCGACAGCCGACATACGCGAAAACAGTATCTTCGCCAGTATCTTCCTATCCGTAGTGAGAAGGGCAATGGGACGCCAGTTCTCAATAACGGACGAATCCTTCCCCTTTGACAGGAGGATCAGCGCTGACCTTCTCATCGAGGGAGGTAGCAGGCCTCCGGCCAAACACTCACAAAACACCTCCCTCAGAAGAGGGGCCAAAAGACCCTTAAAGGTTTTATAGAATTCTGCCGTAAAACCATCAGGCCCCGGCGACTTCTTTGGTGACAAAGAGTCAATAGCCTGCTCAACCTCAGCAACTGAGATCTCAGCCGTCAAAGAGTCGGGGAAGTCAGGCTCCGCACGGAGCGGAGTCTCATCAAGGAAGTCCCTGACTTTCGCCATATCCAAAGGCTTCTTCTTCAAGAGGTCCGAAAAGTGGTCTCTGATGACACCCAGGATCCCTGATTTGGACCGTACCAGTGATCCAGAGGAGTCCCTCAGGCCATGTACGACCTTCGAACTCACTGCCTCACCACAGCTCTTGTAAGGATCCGGGGAGGAAAACTTCCCGTAATCCCTCTCAAGGACCAGGGAGGCAAGACGATCGTACTGACACTCTCGCATCTGAAGCTTCAGATCGGTTATCTGTTCCTGAGGGCCACCAAAGGAGATCAGATCGTCCAGACGCCTGCGCAACCTTTGGTAGGCCAGGTACTTAGAACTTGCCCGGTACCTAGAGACCCTACGGAAAAAGCCCTCCGACCTTTTCTTCACTACTTCCCACCATTCCTGGCGGGAGCAGCCGCTCTCAAGGAGCGAGGCCTGTTCCGTAAGAAAGGTCTCATAGGCTTCCCTGACTTCAGAGTCCTCGAGCAGCGACCCATTCAGTCGCCACAACCCCTTCCCTTTCTGGGGGGTCTCGGCAACATTCAAAGTCACAGATACCATACAGTGATCGGAGAAATCCACCGCATGCAGCACAGGAGCCGCAAAGGCGGAGTCCCCCTTCAAAAAAAACCTGTCTAATCTACTCTTACTGCTACCTCTGGAATAGGTGAATCCCGTGAGATTGGGGAGGCGACAAACGTGCGCATCCACCAATCCGGCTTCCCTTACTATCGTATTTAAAAAAATACTATCATATCCCAGGGGGCCAGAGGCACCTGCCCGATCCTTTGATCTGGTGATCGTATTGAAATCACCACCAAAGACCACCTGCTGGGACGTAAAAAGGTATGGCTTGACTGCCGTAAGGAGGCTCTTCCTGTCCCTCTTGGACTGGGGACCATAAAAATTAATAAGCCTAAGGAATTGCCCCCCCACGACAGCGTCTACCACTAGACACCTACCAGTCTCCACTTCAATTACTCGCCGGCAAGCCACCGAACCGGTCTTAAAAAGGACCGCAACTCCACTGCAGGGCTCGGCCGCAAGAGACCAGAGGGAGGGCCCACATCTCCACTCCCTCTTTGCCACATGCACCTCTGCCACCGATGCTAGCCAGGTCTCTTGCAAAAATAAAATGTCAGCCTCAACCCGGCTGAGAAAAGTGAAGGCCGCAAAACGAGCCGCCACAGAACGAATACTCGCGACATTAATCGTCGCGAGACGTAATGGAGAGGGTACCGCCATCATTAGTAATTGGATGGTTATATTCACCTCTGCGACTAAACCCACTACAAATCATCACTCGACACATCACTTAGATCAGAATTTGAGAAGAACCAGTAACGGTTTCGGAGAGAGAGGGGAGGATCCCCCCCACCCGCCACTGGCACCTTCCTCTTTTTCTTTTTCTTAGATTTTTTTTTTGTCCAACCCACCTCAACGAACCCGTCACCATCACCACTTTCAGAGTGCCCGCTTGAGGCTTCCTTAAGCCTTTTGTAGAGACCTTTCCCAGGGCCCGAAGTGTCCATCTGAACCTGGTCATCATCTGAACCAGGCGTAGGACAAGAGGGACCAGGGGCAGGAGAGGAAACAACAGGGGGGGAGGGAGGGGAGGATAGGGGAGGGGGAACAGGAGGAGCAGGAACAGACTGGGGGAGGGGGGGGGGAAGGTTTCCTAGGGGCCGGAACAGGGGTTTGAAGGGCCCCAGGGCCACACCCCTTAGATGACCCGGGGGGGCCCGAGGGATGGACAGCACCCGGGACGGATTTACCCCCAGAACTCCTAGAGGCCCTCGGTGTTGGTACCGGGGGGGCTGGACCACCATCACCTTTGTTAGGCGCGGCCTGGGAAGTAGCATCGCCCTGCCTGCGCCTACTCACCCTCTGCCTCTGTGGGCGGGGGTCGGACGGACCCGGCCGAGCCCCAGGGTCAGCAGGATCAGTGGCCGGCCCAGGCTCTCCATTCTCCCGCCCCCCAGCTTGACCAGGCCCACAACCTTCTGACCCATACCCACGGAAGGCCTTCGGGCACCGGCTAAAGGGGTGACCCAGTTCCCCACACAGGTTGCAAACGATCAACCTGCAGGTGTCCGGCGAGTGCCCGAAGCCATTGCACCTCACGCAGCGTGGCATGGTACAATCTGCGCTGAGGTGCGCCGGGCTGCCGCACTTAAAACAACGCCGAGGCTGACCCGGGTAGAACACCAGGATCCTGTCCCTGCCAATGAAGGCACTGCCAGGGACATGTGTAACGCTCGTGCCCTGCCTTTTCAGGCGGATCCTGGCCGTCCAAGCCCCAGTCCAAACCCCACGCTCATCCAACACCTTCTTTAATGGACACTGCAGCTGCCCGTACCGCCCGAGCCAGGTCATTATATCCTCGGGCGGCAGAGACTCGTTTCTCACGAGTACTGTCAGGGTCTTCACCTCCTCTTGGCGGGACAGAGGGACGACCCTAATGCTCTTCCAGGGCTCAGACTTCCTTACGATCTCATAGATGGTAAGGAACAACTCCATCAGTACCACAAAGACGAAACTGATGTCGAACTCCCTGGAGTTTGTTGGGTGGATGACAGCAAACAGATCCGCGACTTTGAATCCCGCTGCCAACACCCAATCAATAATCTGTCCTCTGGTGGGGCACTGCCCCGCCCCTTCCCATTTCAGCTGTACCACGTTGCGTCTCTTTCTCTCCGGACCCCCTGTACCCCTTGACCAACTGCCACCATCCTGCGGTTGATCCGCCGGTGGGGCCCGAAAGTTCTGCGCCCCGAATCGGGCGTACAGGGGGGCCAAAGGGACACTGGCACCAGCCACTTGGGCAAAGGACCTCCCTTCCTTAAGGGCCGTCAGAAGACCCGCCTCCTGTGGCTGGTCAAGCAAAACACCCGAAACCAAGGGGGGATCCGCCACTGGGGCGTCACTCCCCCTAATACTGCCTACCTCCATCTCCCCATCATCCCGGGTCTGAGATTCGGCCATCTGCCCAACCAACCTCCTCCCAGCCACCAGGGGAGGAGGAGCCTCCGGGACGCCCCCCAAAACAGCCGCCAACTGGCTATCCCGGAGGTCGCCCCCCTCCGCAGGAACATGGGCAACAGATGCCCCACCCCCCAACACCATACCCTCCTCACCCACAGTCGGAACCTGGGACTCCTCCAGGAGTCTGATGAAGTGAAGAGCCGGGGAGTCGTCCTGCAGGACCCCCATCTTGCTCTCCCCCCAGTCAGCAGACCGCTGACCAGCTGGGAGCCCCTCCGAACTTGCTTCTCCCGACCCAACCTCCATACGATCCCCCGTTACCTGACCCAGCGGCAAACCGGAAGTTGCGGATGACGTAGACCGGAAGTGGACCGGAGCCCCTTCCCGCGGCACTTCCGGGATGCCCGCCCCCTCCTGACCCAGCGGCAAACCGGAAGTTGCGGATGACGTAGACCGGAAGTGGACCGGAGCCCCTTCCCGCGGCACTTCCGGGATGCCCGCCCCCTCCAGCCCCTCCCCCCCCTCGCGGGCGACGCCCGCCACGGCACTAACGCCATTAGCTCCCGCCGGATTGACAGGAGCTTGTGGGCCATCTTCCCCTGCATCCCCTTGCAGAGGAAGCGACCCGCTCACCGTCGCTGCACCGGCCTTCACCTCCACCACCGCTTCACCTGGAACAGAAGACACAACCAAAGTCCCAACCGTAAGTCCTCTATTTGCTGTACCGCATGTCAACCCCTCCCCCATGGCGTGTGTCAGTGCCGCAGGCGCCATCTTGGCAGACCCGCTCTGCACCGATGAAACGCTCGCAGGGTTCCTCGGGGCCGCACGGGGAGTCACAGTCTTAGGCTTAGGGGCCACTTCACCGCTACACCTCCCGGTCTCTTCTGGGGTCACCTGGGGTCCGATCTGCAGTGGTGACAACACAACCACGGGCTTCAACCCTCTTGCCGCTTTCCCGCCAACAGCTGCACCATCCACCCGCTGGGCCGTCTCACCGGGTTCCGCACCCGGCTCTACCTGTTCCCCAGCCCCAAGCATGGACTGGGCTGGCACAGGGAGCCGGGGACCCTCCACAGCTCTTACAGCAAGGGCTTCACTTGGCCGGGAGACCTCCGCGCCGTCACCGGCCATTGCTGCACCATTCTCCTCCTCCACCTCCGGCTCCATAGGGACTGCTGGATCCGGCAACCCTTCCACCGCCACCGCCACCTGTGAAGCCTGCAAGGAGGACTGACCCCCACGTCTCACGGCCTGGGTCCCCTCCTGGTTGGCTCTCCTTATCATCTTCCGAATCTCCAGGCAGAACCCCCGCTCACCGGCTCCCCTTTCGCAAAGGCCATCGATTAAGTCCCAGTCCTGGGCGCACTGCTCCTTTAGCAAACCAATTGCCAAACGAAACTCTCTCCTACGAGAACTGCTGGCTCTATCCCTGCGGTTCCGCAGGATAGACAAAGCTTCCATCTTCTTCCCGAAGGCTTCAGCGGCCTTTTGGAGCAGGCCCTTCACCCTGTTCCTCCGCTTTCTAGTTTGGGACGGAGCCTCACCCGGCTGGGCCCGGGTCCAGTCCATGATAGGGAGCTGCGTACCCAGAAAGAGCCTCTCATCCCTGGATAGCTCTTTCACTCCAGGGACGGAATAGACCTCACCAGGCCGGGCCGACTGCCCCGAGCCCGGGCTTGAGGAAGCCATCGCTTCCCCTTGCTGCTGCAAACACTGGAACTGACAGGAGCTTCCAGAAACCACGTCTTACTCCTACAACGTTGGAGCTGGATATTTTTATTCCAGTATACTGCTACCATCATTTACAAAAAAGACTTTTACATAAACAAATTATACCATAAAACAAACTAAACACATTCCATACTAAACATTATACAAACAAAAAAATACTAGTCATCAACATTTTCCGGTACTCTACGATCTTTCTTCTTTTTCTTTTTCCTTACAGCTATAACTTCACCACTACACCTAGGGGCTTGACCCCCCTCTACACTAACCCCTTCTTTTTCCACTATGCTACCTTGAGCCTTGCTAACCTCTACCTCAGCCTCCACCCTACCTTCATACTCCTCCTCCTCCGACATTGCAGAATCAGAGGAATCCACTCCAGTACCTGCCAAACCCCGACACGGAGAAGGTGAGGCTGACCCTGACCTCAGGGGGCTCCTACTACGGGAATTGCTAGTTCTTCTCGACCTCTGCCCCACAAAGCTTCTCCTTGGCACCCTTTCCCGCCTCACACCCACCAAACCCGACTCCTTCCGGGATACTTCTTTACCACCAAGGACCACCCCAGCTCTAGAGGGCGCCTCAGAGGGCCCCACTACTTTAGGGCCGACTGATGAACTGTCACCACCAGAACTACGCCTCACCCCCTCTGCACGAGGGGTCACCTCAACAGGAGCAGTCCCGGTAGTGCCAGCTGTACTTTCCCCAGGCTCACCCCCTTCATTCTGCCCAGACCCAGATGAAGTACTATTACCACTTGGTTCTTTCTCAGGCACAGTCCCCCCCGACCCGGATGAAGTACTATTACCACTTGGTTCTTTCTCAGGCACAGTCCCCCCCCTGAAGGCTCTAGGACACCTGCTGAAGGGGTGACCCATCTGACCACATAAGTTACAGCATATAAGACCGCATGTTTCGCCCGAATGCCCAAACTTATTACATTTGATACATTTAATTACCGTACAGTCTGCGCTCAAGTGTGTTGGGCATCCACACTTAAAGCACCGCCTTGGCTGTCCCAGATAAAACACCAGGATCCGGTCACGACCCAAAAACGCACTGCCAGGGACATGAGCAACAGTACTACCTGCTCTACGTAACCGGATCCTGGTGCTCCACGCCCCGGTCCAAATCCCCCTCTCATCTAGGTTCTTGCTTAGAGGACATTGCAACTGGCCATAGCGTCCAAGCCATGTCGCAATGTCCTCCGGCGGCAGGCTTTCATTCCTTACAAGGATAGTAAGATTCTTAATATCATCCTGTCTACTTAACGGGATAATTCTGAAGTTTTTCCAGGGATCTGTACCTGAGATCAACCCGAAAGAGGTGATAAAGATCTCCATGATGACTGCGTTAGTAAAGCTCAAATCGAAGTCGCGGGATGATGGAGGGTGGATCACCGCAAAAATTTCGCTGACCTTTATTCCTAACGACAGCATCATGTCAATCACCTGCCCTCTACTGGGGCACTGACCTTCACCCTCCCATCTTAACTGTACTGCATTGCGCCGTCTGCGCTCTGGGCCACCCGTACCCCGGGACCATGAATTGGCTCCCGAGAACTGATCCGCCGGGGGGGCTTGAAAGTTCCCAGCCCCGAATTGATCATATAGGCGGCCCAGAGGCACAGACGACCCAACCACATTAGCATAAGAGCGTTTCTCTTTCAATGCGTTCAGTAGTCTTGCCTCTGGCGTGCCCCTTAAAACAGGTCCGGGATGAAGGGTCTCATCCCTGGAACTGATAGGGGGAACAGTCCCTGCCCCTGCTTCTGCCCGTCCACCACCCTCCACCTCCATACCCTCTTGCTGAGCTGCATGAGAACCTCCACCCAAACCAGCTGGTTGCTGATCGCCCATGGAGGCGCCCATGCCGTCCAGCCCCTCTCCCTCACATGATTCCACCACACTTTGTCCCGATTCTCCCTGGGAGCCCTCCAGGCACTTAATATAGTTTATTACTAAATTGTCTTTCCCTGCTGTCTCCACCAAGCAATCTCCCCATTCTGATACTTGTCCTGGTTGCAGGCTATTAGATGTGTCCATATCAACCTCATTACATACATTGCTGCTCGTTCCTTGTTGTTTAGCCCCGGAAGTCCCTGAAGCCGATACCCGGAAGCGACCTGCATTGCTGACTTCCGTTTCCGGATGTGATGTCACTTCCGGCGCGACTCCAGTCCTCCCGCTAGCTTCCCCGCCCACAAAATTCGCGCCAAGCTTTCCCGCCAAACCAACACCACCCCTCCCGCGGGAAGACGGCGTTTCACCACCCGCTGCCGCCATTTTTCCACCACCGCTAGTCCTGCTACTGGCCACCACTGTAGTCCGCACAGCAGTAGCTCGACTAAGCTCACCCGAACAGTCCTTGGATGGACACCCCTCATCCCGAGGTCGGCTTGCGGCAATGGCGGCCGACAGTACCTCTGACGGCACGCCTTGCTTGGAAGTACCGGCCGGATTCACCGGGGATTGAGACGGTAAGTCTTTGTTCTTTCTCTCTTCTTTTGCTGACAGTCTTTTCAGTTGCACAACCGGGACATGTTTTGCCTTCTGACTTAGGTTTGTAACCACATCACTGGAGACTACTGTAGCCGTTGGGGCCACAGCCCTGCTTGCAGGCTGGGCACCCTCCTGCTTACTAAGACCCTCCGTGGTATCATGCAAACCAATTGTCATACGGCTAGAGTCTATACCACCATTCCCTGCAACAACTTGCTTAGTAGCTGAAGTTTCCGAATCTGTCTTTTCTCCTGCTGACACCTCTTCCACTGGAGGCTCCGCTGTCTCACTTCCATCCACCGCTGTTTCTGCCAC
>NW_027507789.1:142998992-143006492 GCF_037356315.1 Lithobates pipiens
TCAAGCCTCCTCACAAAGGGATCTACTGCAAAGACGTAGAGAAGGGGACTCAGCGGGCAGCCCTGCCTGACGCCAGAGTCCACAGGAAAGCAGGGACCCTTCCAACCATTGACAAGAGGGAAGCTCACCGCCCCTCTATACAAGACCTCGAGCCAATTAACAAATTGGTCAGGCAGGCCGTATTTTCTCAGAAGAAGCCAGAGATACTCGTGGCTCACCCGATCAAAAGCCTTCGCCTGATCCAATGCCAGCAGATACCGCCCATCACCCGTTGCCCTGCACCTCTCCACAGCCTCCCGGACGCTCAGGACAGCACTAAATGCGCTACGGCCAGGAACTGCACAGTGCTGGGAGACAGACAGTAACCCATCAGCGACAGCCGACATACGTGAAAACAATATCCTCGCCAGAATCTTCCTATCCGTAGTGAGAAGGGCAATGGGACGCCAATTCTCAATAACGGACGAATCTTTCCCCTTTGACAGGAGGATCAGCGCTGACCTTCTCATCGAGGGAGGTAGCAGGCCACTGGCCAAACATTCACAGAACACCTCCCTCAGAAGAGGGGCCAAGAGACCCTTAAAGGTTTTATAAAATTCTGCCGTAAGACCATCAGGCCCAGGCGACTTCTTTGGTGACAAAGAGTCAATAGCCTGCTCAACCTCAGCAACTGAGATCTCAGCCGTCAGAGAGTCAGGGAGGTCAGGCTCCGCACGCAGCGAAGTCTCATCAAGGAAATCCCTGACTTTCACCATATCCAAAGGCTTCTTCTTCAAGAGGTCTGAAAAGTGGTCTCTGATGACACCCAGGATCCCTGATTTGGACCGTACCAGTGATCCAGAGGAGTCCCTCAGGCCATGTACGACCTTCGAACTCACTGCCTCACCACAGCTCTTGTAAGGATCCGGGGAGGAAAACTTCCCGTAATCCCTCTCAAGGACCAGGGAGGCAAGACGGTCGTACTGACACTCCCGCATCTGAAGCTTCAGATCGGATATCTGTTCCTGAGGGCCACCAAAGGAGATCAGGTCGTCCAGACGCCTGCGCAACCTTTGATAGGCCAGGTATTTAGAACTTGCCCGGTACCTAGAGACCCTACGGAAAAAGCCCTCCGACCTTTTCTTCACCACTTCCCACCATTCCTGGCGGGAGCAGCCGCTCTCAAGGAGCGAGGCCTGTTCCGTAAGAAAGGTCTCATAGGCTTCCCTGACTTCAGAGTCCTCGAGCAGCGACCCATTCAGTCGCCACAACCCTTTCCCTTTCTGGGGGGTCTTGGCAACATTCAGAGTCACAGATACCATACAGTGATCAGAGAACTCCACCGCATGCAGCACAGGAGCCGCAAAAGCAGAGTCCCCCTTCAAAAAAAACCTGTCTAATCTACTCTTACAGCTACCTCTGGAATAGGTGAACCCCGTGTGATTGGGGAGGCGACAAACGTGCGCATCTACCAATCCGGCTTCCCTCACTATCGTATTTTAAAAAATACTATCATATCCCAGGGGGCCAGAGGCACCTGCCCGATCCTTTGATCTGGTGATCATGTTAAAATCACCACCAAAGACCACCTGCTGGGACGTAAAAAGGTATGGCTTGACCATCGTAAGGAGGCTCTTCCTGTCCCTCTTGGACTGGGGACCATAGAAATTGATAAGTCTAAGGAATTGCCCCCTCACGACAGCGTCCACCACCAGACACCTACCAGTCTCCACCTCAATTACTCGTCGGCAAGCCACCGGACCAGTCTTAAAAAGGACCGCAACTCCACTGCAGGGCTCGGCCGCAAGAGACCAGAGGGAGGGCCCACATCTCCACTCCCTCTTTGCCAAATGCACCTCTGCCACCGATGCCAGCCAGGTCTCCTGCAAAAACAAAATGTCAGCCTCAATTTGGCTGAGAAAAGTGAAGGCCGCAAAACGAGCCGCCACAGAACGAACACTTGCGACATTAATCGTCGCAAGGCGTAATGGAGAGGGTACCGCCATCTTTAGTAATTGGATGGTTACGTTCACCTCTGTTACCCAACACCTTACAAATCATCACTCGAGTCCGCATCCGAAAAAAACCAGTAGCGGTTGTGAAGGGGAAGAGGAGCATCCCCCCCACCCGCCACCGGAATCTTCTTCTTTTTTTTTCTTTTTGGACTTTTTTTTAGTCACCTCCACAAACCCATCCCCGCCACCATCCTCGGAAAGGCCACTAGAGGCCTCCTTCAGCCTCTTAAAAAGGCCCTTCCCGGGACCCGAGGTGTCCATCGGGACTTGGTCATCAGGGCCAGACCCTGGACAAGAGGGACCGGGGGTAGGAGACGACACAACAGGAGGGGGAGGAGGGGAAGACGAGGGGGGGCGGGGCCAGACAAAGGAAGGGAAGGGGGGGGTTTCCTAGGGGGTGGGACAGGGGAGGACAAAGGGGGAGAGGGAGGGACACCAGGACCACCCCCCACAGATGACCCAGGAGGGCCCTTGGGATGATCGCTACCTGAAACAGATATACCCCCAGAACCCTTGGAGGCCCTAGGTGCTGGGACCGGAGGAGCCAGCCCCCCGTCCCCAGGCGCAGTCTGGGTGGCAGGATCCCCCTGCTTGCGCCTACTCGACCTCTGCCTCTGTGGGCGAGGGTCTGATGGTCTTGACTCCGCCCCAGGGTCCGCAGGACCAGTGGTAGGACCTGACTCCCCATTCCCCCCACCCTCAGCTTGACCAGGCGCACAACCTTCTGACCCATACCCTCGGAAGGCCTTCGGACACCGGCTGAAGGGGTGACCCAGTTCCCCACACAGGTTGCAAACGATCAACCTGCAGGTGTCCGGCGAGTGCCCGAAGCCATTGCACCTCACGCAGCGTGGCATAGTACAATCTGCGCTGAGGTGCGCCGGGCTGCCGCACTTAAAGCAGCGCCGAGGCTGGCCAGGGTAAAAGACCAGGATCCTATCCCTGCCAATAAAAGCACTGCCAGGGACATGCGTGACACTAGCCCCCAGCCGCTTCAGGCGGATCCTGGCCGTCCACGCCCCGGTCCAAACCCCACGCTTGTCCAAAACTTTCTTTAGAGGACACTGCAGCAGCCCGTACCGCCCGAGCCAGGTCATTATATCCTCGGGCGGCAGAGACTCGTTCCTCACGAGTACTGTCAGGGTCTTCACCTCCTCTTGGCGGGACAGAGGGACGACCCTAATATTCTTCCAGGGGTCAGACTTCCTTACGATCTCATATATGGTAAGGAACATCTCCATCAGTACCACAGAAACGAAACTGACGTCAAATTCCCTGGAGTTTGTTGGGTGAATGACAGCAAAAAGGTCCGAGACTTTGAACCCAGCTGCCAGCACCCAATCGATTATCTGTCCTCTAGAGTGGCACTGCCCCGCTCCTTCCCATTTAAGCTGAACCACATTGCGTCTCCTCCTCTCTGGACCCCCTGTACCCCTCGTCCAAGCGCCACCATCTTGCGCCTGGTCCGCTGGCGGGGCCCGGAAGTTTTGTGCCCCAAACCGGGCATACAGAGGGGCCAGGGGGACACTGGCACCAGCCACTTGGGCAAAGGACCTCCCTTCCTTTAGGGCCGTCAGAAGGCCCGCCTCCTGTGGCTGGTCAAGCAAGACCCCAGGAGCTGGGGACGGACCTACCACTGGGTCGCCACTCCCATTGGCCCCACCCACCACTACCTCCGCAACCTCCCGAGGCTGGGGTCCACCCACCTGCCTCGACACCCTCTTCCTAGCTATCGGGGGAGGAGGTGCCACCGGGACGTCCCCCAAACCAGCCTCCAACTGGCTATCCCGGAGATCGTCACCTTCCGCTGAGACAGCGGTCGTTGCACCACCCACCTCCATACTCTCCTGACCCTCAATAGACTCCTGGGATCCCTCCAGGAGTTTGATGAACCGGAGGGCCGGAGAGTCATCCCGCAACACACCCATCCCACACTCCCCCCAGTCAGCTGACTGCTGACCCGCTGGGGGTCCTTCCAGAGACCCGCCTACCTTGTCGCCCACCACTTCCTGCCCTGGCGGCAACCCGGAAATGGCGGGTGACACAGGCCGGAAGTGGTCCGGAACTTCCACCTGCGTCACTTCCTCCCGCGACACCTCCGGCAGGCCCGCCTCCTCCCGCCCCTCCCCCACCTCGCGGGCGACGCCCGCCATGGCACCAGCGTCATTAGCCCCCGACGGGATGTCGGAAGCCTGTGGGTCACCTTCCTCCGCATCCTGCAGAGGAAGTGACCCAGTAACAGTAGCCGCCTCGACCTTTCCCTCCACCGCCATTCCAGCAACCGGACCTGAAGACAGTCCCAGAGTCTCAACCGTGAGTCCATCTTCACTTTTTCCACCACCGCGTGTCTCCCCCTCCCCCATAGCGTGTGACTGTACGGCGGGCGCCATCTTGGCAGGTCCGCCCTGCACAGATCGAACACAGGCAGGGTTCCTCGGGGCCGCACGGGGGGGCACAGTCCCGGACTTCGGGGTCACAGCACCATCGCTCATCCCAGTCTTCGGGGTCACCTGGGGATCGACCGGCAGCGGCGATAATACCACAACTGGCCTCAGCACCCTCACCGCTCTGTCCCCATCAGCCACACTAACCTCCCGCCGCTCTGCTTCACCGGGTTCCCTACCCAGCTCAACCTGCTCCCCAGCCACGAGCATGGACTGGGCTGACGCAGGGAGCTGGGGACCCTCCACAGCTACTGCGGCAGGGGCTGTGCCGGGCCGGGAAGCCTCCACCTCGCCACCGGTTACCGCTGCATCCTCCTCCGCTACTTCCACCTCTGGATCATCCGAATCCGGTACCGCTTCACTTACATCTGCCACCACCGCCTGTAAGGCCTGTAGGGAGGGCTGACCCCCACGCCTTGCAGCCTGGGTCCCCTCCTGGTTGGCCCGCCGTATCTCCTTCTTTATTGTCAGGCAGAAGGCACGTTCACCGATCCCTCCTTCACACAGGCCTTCCATTAAATCCCAGTCACGGGCACATTGTTCCTTCAGAGAATCAATTGCCATACGGAATTCCTTCCTGCGGGAGCTGTTCGTCTTGTCTCTGCGGTTCCGCAGGTCAGACAGCACCTCCATCTTTCTTCCAAAGGCCGCAGAGGCTTTCTGGAGCAGCACCTTCACCCTGCTCCTCCGCTTCCTGGTCATGGATGGATCTTCCCCTGGCTGGGCACGGGTCCAATCCGAGGTGATGACTTGTGTTCCTAGGAACAATCTTTCTTCCCTGGATAGCTCCTTGAGCCCAGGGATAGCAGGGACTCCACCAGGCCGGGCCGACTGCCCCGGGCTTGAGGAGGCCATCCCTCCCCTTCACAGCAGAACACACCGGAACTTCGGGAGCTCCCAGCAGACGTGACCTCTCTCAACAAAGTTGGAGCTGGATGTTTTTATTCCAGATAACTGCTACCATATTTACAAAATTAACATTTCAAACCATTAAATTACATCATAAACAAACACAATAAACTCAACAACAAACAACTTGACCAAACTTCTTATGTACTTTCAACCCTCTGTCCCAGAAGAGTAAGGGGTTATTAATTCTCGAAACTGAGCATCAGTTAAGTTTTCAAGAATTTTATCCCACTTACTACGTTCCTTCAACTTTTTCTTCTTTTTTTTCCCAATGCCACCCTTATTACCCGGCACCGGGCTTTTTGGAACCTCCACCACCACACTGGACTCTTGACCATGCTGGGGTACCCCAACCTCCTCACTATCTCCCGTTTCAGACCCCTGCTCATCATCAGACATAGATGAGCCCGAGGACTCCCTCGCTGCCACAGAAGGCCCAGGAGGCGGGGAGGGGGGTACAGGACTAGGGGACCTAAGAGGGCTCCTACTCCTAGAAAGACTTGCACACACAGGTTTTTGTCTTACACCTCTTCTTCCAGAAACCCTACCCTGCCTATCCCCCGCCGGACTCCGCTCCCTTCGGACCGCCACCTTCCCTCTAGGAGCCACACCGGCGGCAGGAACAACAGGAGAGGGGTCCCCAACCTTAGAAGCACCAGAAGAGGGAGGGGGTACTTTACTTGAAGGAACCTCACCCCCAGGGCATTCGCCACCTTCCGCAGGCGCGCCCCCAGCAGATGAGGCAGCGCCAGCAGGTGGGACACCACTGGGACATGGGACCTCCCCAGGAGCAGGGACATCAGCAGGGACATCAGCAGGCCCCGGGGGCCTCTCCCTGTGGGCCCTAGGGCACCTGCTGAATGGATGCCCCATCAGCCCACACAAATTACACTGAATGAGCCCACAGGACTCGCTGAAGTGACCAAACTTATTACATTTGGCACAACGCACCACAGTGCAGTCTGCACTGAGATGGGTTGGGCACCCGCACCGGAAACAGCGGCGGGGCTGACCGGGATAGAATACCAGAATACGATCCCTGCCTATAAAGGCACTACCCGGGATGTGGGCAACGGTATTACCTTGCCTTCTTAACCTCATTCTGGCATTCCAAGCCCCGGTCCACACCCCGCGCTCATCCAACCCTTTTCTCAGCGGGCCCTGCAGTTGGCCGTGCCTGCTCAACCAAGTACTAATGTCTTCTGGCGGCAGGCTTTCATTGCGCACCAGGACAGTAATACTTTTTACTTCTTCCTGTCTACTTATTGGGAAGACTTTAAACCCTTTCCAGGGGTCTGTGCCACAAATAAGCCCAAAGGTGGTTAAAAACAACTCCATAATAACTACACTTACGAAACTGATATCAAAGTCGCGGGACCCCGCGGGATGAATCACCGCAAAGATTTCCGCGACCTTGATACCTAAGGAGATCACCATGTCCACCACCTGTCCCCTACTAGGGCACTGGCCCTCACCCTCCCACCTCAATTGGACCACATTTCTGCGTTTTCTTTCCGGTCCTCCAGTCCCCCGTGACCATGAATTGGCCCCGGAGAACTGGTCTGCCGGAGGAACCCGGAAATTACCCGCCCCAAACTGATCATATATTGGGCCCAATGCTGTCAGGAGCTTGACCTCCGGTGACCCCTGCAGAACCCGCCCAGGAACAGACCTTGGGGCAGGAACTGGCGCGGCCGCCACAGGTGTGGCACCAACAGCATCCCTCCCTGGAGCTTTCTTGCTATTACCCTTAGGCTGGACCGAGGACCCAGGAGGCTCCCTTCTATCGGCAGAAGCACCCTGAGCCTGACCCGCCAAAAGCGCATCCCAATCCTCAGACCACCCTTCACTTAACTCCATATGGGCTCCACAGGAGTCCACTCTAACTTCCTCCCTCTGAGAACCCTCCAAACTGCGAATAAAGGCTAGTGCCGGATCATTCTCACCCAAAGGCTCCATAGGGCAATCCCCCCAAGCCACATTCTGCGCCGGACATAGGGAATCACCGGTCGATGATCCAGACTCCTTTCCCGCATCGGCAGAGACCCGAGAACCGGAAGCCGCGGAGGACGCGGACCGGAAGTGACGCGTGACCACCTCCGCCGGAACTCCGCCCACATCCGGCGCGCCATTCCCGGAAACCGCGGGAATCG